>NC_058407.1:51633151-51961628 GCF_002201575.2 Neomonachus schauinslandi | reverse complement strand
GAAAGAAAGAAAGAAAGAAAGAAAGAAAGAAAGAAAGAAAGAAAGAATTTTATATACATTCCAAAGAGCATAAGTTACCTCTGGAGGTAAGTATTACCAAATTAAATTTGTTCATATACATAGACTAGAATTGGTCTAAGACAAGAAAACACATAGCCCAGCTCTGTTCATGTATTTGAATGATGAGAAAAATTATAGATAATGGGTTATTTGAGGAATAATTACTGGAAACATTTATATCCTTACTTCCATGAGCAAGTTCGGACTAGACATTGTCTCAGATATACTCACCAATACGGGTCTCCCTCCTCTATCGCTGACTTTTGCAAAGAATAACAATACAATTATCCTAAAAGTTCTTGAGATCCAAGCTTGATTCTAAACTGCCTTTATTCTAGGTTTTAAGCACGACTGAGCATATTCTGAGGCTTAAGAGATCTGCTTAGGATGGAAAATGAGTAGAGGATAAAGGAGCTATGGAAAAAACGGCCTTGGTGACAATATTTTGGAGAGTCAGTGGATACCATGCCAGCGTTATTGGTGGTGACAAAAGGCCCCTTTTAGCACAGATATTAGTACCACCAGTAGCAATAGCACAGCATCAGGGTAGACATCTCCCAGAACCAGTAGTGATAGGACTGGGCCTTCCTAGGTGCTGCATACAGAAAGCATCATCAGCAAACCAGTGAAAGAGGAGGCAGATAAACATCATAGCGTATCACATGTAAGCCACTTCTCAGAAATATGTGTCCATGCACACTGAATGGTGGCAAAGCCAGAGCAATCTGTCTTCTTTTTAAAGTGTTATTATTATTCAGTTTGCCCCCGAGATGGGAGTAACCTTGGAAACACGGTTTCCTCATGAAAAAAACATTTCTGAATGTAAATATCTTCAATCACGAATCTAGAATTGACCCAAGCATTCTGTGGCATTCTTTTCCCCAAGCAAGCACTACCAACTCACAGATACAGAAACATGTCGTTTTTATGTGTAATACAATTTTTTAATGAATGTGATCATTTATATTAGTATATATCAGAAACCACAAATACAAAAACAGTTGCATCCATATAGTTAAAATCCTGTCTGCAGCTCCCTCCTCTGTTCACTTTCTTTAAATGCAGTTTCCTTTCTGCCTTTTAGAATAATTCATCTTGGCAGAATTGGTTTATTCCAAAATTTTCAGGAGATTTTCTTTGGACAACTTCATTTCGGTTACCTAACATTTTTTTTCTTTTTGCTAACTTAAGCAGCTACAATGTCAGAGCAAAGAGCACAAAATCTATTACAAAGATTATTTAAATTCCTTTCGTCAACATTTATTTTAATCACAAGATACATTTCAAGCCTATAATATTCTTAGTTTAAACTGGAAAATTGGCCCAAATCATTCAGATGTTGTTTTTTTTAGGCTGACTGTTACATATCTTGCACATAGTTCCATACCCATACATTCTTGTGGGATGGATTACACCACCAACTATTGATCAAAACTTTCTCGGGCGCCTGGGTGGCTCAGTGGGTTAAGTGGCTGATTCATGATTTCGGCTCAGGGAGTGATCTCAGGGTGAGGTTGGTGAGATCAAGCCCTGCCTCAGGCTCCATGCTCAGTGGGGAGTTTGCTTGCAATTCTCTCCCTCCCTCTCCCTCCACCTCTCCCCACCTGCTCGCTTGCGCGCTCTCTCTCTCAAATAAATAGATAAATCTTCGGAAGGAAAAAAAAAATTACAATTTGCTTATTTCCGAATGTCAACAAATTTCAGGAGACTTTCTTTACTTATTTGTATCATCACCATACTTACAGAGAAAAAACTGTATCTTATTGGGATTGATTCTTATAAATTTAATATAACTATAGTTAATGACTTATAGGCTGTTACATGGCCAACCCTACTAGAAGTATCTGACTGTAAAAAAAAACAAAAAACAAAAAACAACTTTGCTTGAAACAAAGTCTTTTGACCAGGCAAGCTGTAAAGAAATCTCTCAAAGTAGTTAATACACTTCTTAAGTATTACTGAAACATTGATAAATCTAGGGAAGAATTTTGGCCAGGTATCACAAAAAATTTACACTGTGGATTTCTAAGAATAAATGTGTACTATTTCTCAGGCACCTGGCAAGAAGGCATTAGGACTTCTTTCTTAATATTTTGTAGATTAATAATTTTTCCTTTTGCAGACAGAGAAGAAAATTTCACCAAATAAAATGTTTAGACTTGCTCTAATTTAATTTATCTCATGTTCCTTTATCTATACCTTCCCTCCCACCTTTTACCTTCCCAGGCCTGGTTCCTGATCCCTGGAGCCCCAAACTCAGAGGGTATTGACTTCATCCCCTTTTCTACACTGCTTCACCTCCCCACCAATTCTCTTTGTCTTTCCTTCTCTCTGCATTCACCCAACCGTGCCTGAGGAGATTCCAGTAATATACAGAAAGTAGCTCTCAGCTGTAGCTCACATATTAAAAACAAAGAGAAAGGAAAATGAATACTGCTATATTGAGATCAATTCGAAGATTTATTCCTTTGTAACCTAAACACATCACCATAATTTATTTTTGAATTGTACAGTCATTTGTAGTTTGAAGTAAAACAACACCTCCATTTGCATGGTCCTCTTCCCTACTCAAGACAACCTCAACCCCATATTAGTTTTAACTTGCATATCATTCTCTGTAGTAAAACTCAACTAACCATTAGTTAGTAGCCCTTGAGTGTACATTGATACAGTGGGTGTTTTATGTAGTTATAAAATAGATACTCTCTATTAACTCCATAAATAATTCTCACTCCCACAGAAAAGATAGGCAAAACAAAAATATACATACAACAACTGCCATCTCCCCAGGAGACCACCAGAATCACCTGACGATTAAGGAAAGCTAAGCTTATTAAATCTACTACAGTAAGGAAGAACAATGCTTTGTCAGGAGCTTAGTAGCCTCAGAAGGAAGAAGATAGCAAGTGATACTTTATAGGATATGGGAGTCTGAGTAAAAAGAGCTCAGGACAGCTCTTTTAAGAGGGAATTGTTTTGGGGATTGAGCAAAGTTTTTGACATAATAGCTTAGGGCTGGTGGTATGGTGGCCAATTTGTCCTTGGTTTTCTGGCACTTTCCCAGATTTAGCACTGAAAACCCCACATCCCAAGGGCCCCTTCAGTCCTGGGCAAACCGAGACAGGTGGACACCCTAATTGGTGGGCACACCACTACACTGATTTTGAAACAAGTCCTGATAACTAAGATGTTTTTTTATAAGTAAAATATTTCATAAGTTTCATAAGTGAAGTATTTGCCCAGATAAACCATCTATTTCAGCTAAACAATATTTGCCAAGAAGAGTGAGCTGTTTGTTCAGATTAACTAGTTTGCAGGAATTTCCTGAAATAAACAGTGAAATTAGTTATTAGTTTATGGCCTTATCCTCTTGGGCAAGAATTTACAAAAACAAGAGAAAAGTCATATTAGTGTAGATGGCCCAAGTTCTCTGTCCTGATACTTAAGCTATCTGGCTACAGGTGGTCTCAATTTCCAGTAGATCCACCTAGCTAAGAAATATACCAGCTGTAACATAAATTCATTTTTTAATACTAATAAGAATTCAACCAGAAGGGGCACCTGGGTGGTTCAGTCGGTTAAGCGTCTGCCTTTGGCTCAGGTCATGATCCCGGGGTCCTGGGATCAAATCCCACATTGGTCTCCCTGCTCAGCAGGGAGTCTGCTTCTCCCTCTGCCTCTGCCCCTCTCCCCTGCTCTCTCCCTCTCTCTCTTTCAAATAAATAAATAAAATCCTAAAAAAAAAGAATTCAACCAGCAAATATTTACTAAACACCTGAAATATGCCAGATCCTGTAGTAGGCACCAGAGACACTATGAAAAGTAAATCTGTAGAGCGATCTAAGGCTGGTGATGCATTATCAGCTACAAACACATATTAAGCATCTATTAGCCTTCAGGTGATACACTAAAGATTAGTGACTGAAAACAAGGTACTCTTGCTGCTCTAGTCTCATCTAATCCTGATAATAAACATTTCATTTTCACCTAAATTACTGAGTTGTCTTTAAAATTTACTGGGCAAAAAAGACAGTAAGGCAAATCATCCACCTCTAAAAAAATGGCTCTCCATCTCATGTTTTCCTTCTATATCAGTAGTAACACCAGGGGCACCTGGCTGGCTCAGTTGATAGAGCATGTGACGCTTGATCTCGCCCCTCATTGGGTGTGGAGCCTACGTAAAAAAAAAAAAAAAAAAGGCACTAACACCATCCTTCCAGCTAGAAAATTACGAAGTTTTCTTTGATTCCTCATTATGGCTCAGAGCTGATACTTCCTCAGTACTGTGCCTTAACTGCTTCTAGACAATGCCACCTTCAAATTCAAATCATTATGAGTTTATTTCCATTTTAAAATGCTTTGTTTTCTTCTTAAAATATCACTCTAAAGATTCTTAATGACAACAAAAGCCAAATCTGAAACAAAACAAAAAACACATGATATTTTTCTAGAGAAAAGACCAAAAATGAGAGAATCTGTAAGTAAAGGAATTTTCACTTCCTCACTTAATGGCAGTTTTGAATAAGAAAATACCTTGGTTAGATGTACATAATTATTCCATTGATTGTACTCAAAGTACTTTGGGAACTTCTTTGGAACTGCCTTTAAAATTTGTACTACCTTGGGCGCCTGGGTGGCTCAGTTGGTTAAGCGACTGCCTTCGGCTCAGGTCATGATCCTGGAGTCCCGGGATCGAGTCCCGCATCAGGCTTCCTGCTCGGCGGGGAGCCTGCTTCTCCCTCTGACCCTCCCCCCTCTCATGCTCTCTCTATCTCATTCTCTCTCTCTCAAATAAATAAATAAAATCTTAAAAAAAATTTGTACTACCTTGTTTTATATCCTCAACTATGGCACAGAGTCATTCTTCCATAATGGATTTAATTTGGAGGAACAAACATTATTCAGAGTCGAACTGGAAATTGGATCATTAAGATCTATGATTAAACTCAAGCAGTTTGTCATTAGGATCTGATATTGTTAAGCAAAACAAAACAAAACAAAAAACAACAATTTTTTTAAAAAAAAGGATGAGATGAGGGGCCGGGACATAGTTACAATGAATGTCAGGAACACAGAACTGAGAACAGACGTAGAAATTTTAGTCCAGTTCAGACACCAAAAAAGTATGAGCCGTTGGTCAAGTCACCTCACCCCTCTGGACCTAGATTTCCTTCTAGCCATAAAATTTTCCTTATCATATTATCTACATTTCAATATGGAAGACAGAGACCTGACCCCAAGAACATAAAATTCTGGACAGGTTAAGTTTTTTGCTAATGGAGGAGATGGAAACTTTATCCAGAAATGTTAAGAAGACTGAATCAGGTTGGAGAGTTGAATCGGTCAGGACACAGCAAGTGAAGGCTCTGATGACCTCCTCCACACTTGTGTTCTACAAGCTCTCTGGCTACCAAGAATGCCAAACAAGTTGAAGGACAAAGCTAGACTCAGGGGCACCTGGCTGGCTGTCGGTAGAGTATGTGACTCTTGATCTCAGGCCCCATGTTGGGCATAGGTATTACTTAAAAAAGATGCTAAATGCAACCGACAAAAAATTGTAGCCCAACTTCACAAGGACTTGACAAAGTTTATTGACAGCATTCAATTTTACAGCCTTTATTTGACAAAAGACTGCTTGTGTACACTCAAGTCGTATCATAGTAATAAAATTTTTCTCAAATATTTTAGTAAGGTGGGGAACCTGGGTGGCTCAGTCGTTGAGCGTCTGCCTTCGGCTCGGGTCGTGGTCCCGGGGTCCTGGGATCGAGCCCCGCATCGGGCTCCCTGCTCCGCGGGGGGCCTGCTTCTCCCTCTCCCACTCCCCCTGCTTGCGTTCCCTCTCTCGCTGTGTCTCTCTCTGTCAAATAAATAGAAATCTTAAAAAAAAAAAAAATTTTAGTAAGGTATACATAATGAAATTTGCTCTTCTATTTCTAAGTGTACCATTGAGTGACATTTATTACATCCTCAATGTTGTGCCACTATCACCACTTAACTTTTTTTTTTTTTTAACATTTTATTCTCAAGTAACTTCTACACCCAACTGTGGGGCTCGAACTCACAACCCAGAGATCAAGAGACCGTGCTCCACCAGCTGAGCCAGCCAGGCACTCCACCAACTTAGCTTTTTTTAAAGGACATGTATATCATTCATCTGTAATGTCACAGGCCCTCTGCTAAGCTCTGGGAACAAAAACTAGAAGGGACCATGCCTTCACATGGACTTCAGGGATCACAGTGGGTGCTGTTTAGGTCTGTGGGTTTTTTCTTTCTTTACGGTCAGATAACAGGTAAGTTTTTATGTACTTGGGGAGGAGGACAGGGTTGAAAGAGGCCATCGGTACACTACGGAGATCAAGGAGCAGCGCGCTGTTAAGATGCGGTCTCCCAACGCCCAATTCCAAAGACTGATGCCAACAGGCTACCAAAGCCGGTGAAGGAGCCCCGCCTGTAGAGGGGCGGGGCGAAGCCCTAGGCGAGGCTTGGGAGGGGCTGAGGGCGGGGCCTGAGCTGGGCTGGCGCGAGGGGCGGGGTGGAGACACGGGGGCGGCCCCTGGGCGGGGCTTGAGCGGGGGCGGGGTTGATTCTGGTGACTCCCTTCCCCCCGGCCTAGGCCTGCACCTGAAGCCGGCAGGGCCAGGGCGCTGAGTGCCGGCCTCTTCTCCGGCCCAGCACCAAGGTGGCGGTGGCCGACGGGAAGCCCGAGTGGGATGCGGCTGACGCGGAAGCGGCTCTGCTCGTTTCTCATCGCCCTGTACTGCCTCTTCTCCCTCTACGCCGCCTACCACGTCTTCTTCGGGCGCCGCCGCCGGGCGCCGGCCGCGTCTCTGCGGGGCCTAAGGAAAGGGGCGGCCCCGGCGCGGGAGAGGCGCGGCCGAGGTAGGACACTGGGCGGCTGCAGACCCGGCTCGCGGGTCCGGGGGTGCCCCCGGGCTCCAGGCTGCGCCTCCCCTTCAGGTCTCGGTAGCGGGCCCTGGGCTCGGGCTCGGAGCGTGTGCGGCTGTCTCAGTCCTCGCCCGAATCTCACACGCCAGCCCCACTCCCCACCTTCAAAGCTGACTGGCGCGCACTCCGTGAAACACGACTTGAACCTGCGAGGCATTGTCACAGAATGTCGGAGATTCTTGGGAATGCCGCTGGGTTTAAGACCCCTATTTCCTCCTTGACACAAAGAGCCTTCGCTAATCTTGCAGCGATTTGGGAAGGCCTGGGTGCCTTACCTCCAAATGGTGGTCCTCTGTCCTGGATTTTGACCTATGTCAGAATCGGACTCAGTCTTATCTCTCCCTTTTTTCAGAATTGTGCACAGTAGTATCTAAAACTGTTGGACACTTTCCATTCTGAAGTCAAGTTTTTATGTATAGGTTACGTATACACAACCTATAAAGAATAGCGAAAGTTAAACTTGATACATATTATCCAGTTAGTTTAGAAGGTTTCATTTGGGAGAGATGATTTTGTGTCTGCTGTTAACATTCTATTTCTAAGATCTTTCAGAATAAAGATTTAATAAAAATTCTGATTTCCTTTTTTTTTATTGTATGTGTTTAAACGGTTCAAATGCAGTTGCTTTACCTCTATGAAAAGCTGAAATTAGCACGCCCTCACATCTAATTTAAAGGGCTTGAATTTATTTACATCTGCAGCTCTACCTTACTGATAAACACGGTTACTCTTTTTAAAACACAGAACAATCTACTTTGGGAAGTGAAGAATGGAATCCTTGGGAAGGAGATGAAAAAAATGAGCAACAACACAGATTTAAAACTAGCCTTCAAATATTAAATAAATCCACAAAAGGGAAAACAGACTTCCGTGTACAAATCTGGGGGAAAGCTGCCATTGGTAAGTTAATGTATAGAGCTAAGACATGTAAAAAGAATCCTAAATGTACTTTATTAATGTTAAATTCAATTCATTTTAATGCATTTAGTCTACTTCATCATTTGTTAAAGCATCATGATACATTTTTTTACTTTTCCTTAATATTTCATTTCTCCTTTCTGTTAGACAGTATCTGTGGAAATACACGTACACAGATATCTGTCATTGGTCTTTAGCTGAGTACAGCTTTATTTGTAGATACAAAGTAGAATGTAAGCATCATTATATAGAAATGCCTATGTCAACTGAATTTTCATGAATTTATGTATTTATTGGACACTTGACACACAAATATAAGATGTGGCCCCTGCACATGATGGCCAAACAAATTTGGGAAACATTAAACTGAACAAAGTTAAACAGGGTTCTTTATTACAGGCCATTCTCAGAGCCCTTAATATGCCAGTGTTCATTATAAATATGTAAGAGGGGGATATAGGATATAGTTAATTAAACTTGAATACCCACAAAAGCATTTTTGCTCTGAGTATCATGAGATTTTAGAGTTCCAAGTTATATTTTATGCTCAATCAGAGAATGGGACCCTAAATGAGGGTTACAAGAGTCAGAAAGAATTAAGCGAATTAAAAGGGGCTTTGTTGGGCCTTTAAACATTGGATTTATCTACAGTAAGGTATATCGTAGAATAAGGTAGAAAGGACCAGAGGAGAAGAAAGTAATCAGAGAATGACGCTTTGCCCTTAGTGTTTCATAAATTTGCTTGCATGCAAATATACATCCTTGAAGATTACTACTGACCTCCAGATTTCAAGTACCTAGACCCAGGCTCCAATCATCAAGTTCTAGCAACTTTTTTCTTTATAAAATCTCTAATATTAATTTCATCCTTTAAATTCCCATTTCCCCCATCTAGTTTTTAATTAATTCTATTCTTCACAGGTTTTCATGTTTCCAGACTTTTCTCTTTGCAATTCAGTAAGCACAAAGTGACTAGATGAGTTTTATCAAACACTACTTTTCATCAACCTATTTCCCAGGCAAATAGGATTCCAATTCCATTCCTATTCAAAAAAGAGGGAAAAAGGGGCACCTGGGTGGCTCAGTCAGTTAAACGTCAGACTCTTGATTTCAGCTCAGGTCATGATCTCAGGGTCGTGAGATCGAGCCCTGTGTCGGGCTCTGTGCTCAGTGCAGACTTGGCTTGGAATTCTTTCTCTCTCTCTCTCTCTCTTTCTGCCCCTTCCCCCACTGGCACTCTGTGTGTGTGTGTGTCTCTCTCTCTCTTTCTCTCTTGCTTTCACTCTCACTCTTGCTCTCAAATACATAAAATCTTTTTTAAAAAGTGGCGGGGAGGGGGAGGAAAATGGAGTCACTGGTCCAAGCAATTCTAAATTCCAGCCAGGCAAACTGTTAAGTTTCAAGGCCTTGGAAAAACCTGTGGCTCAGAACTTTGCTCCTGGTCTTGCAGCTCTCAATCCTTGCAGTCATCCTTCCTTTGTCATGAATGGTAGCGTGTGCTTGCCACTCAGTGGTTTTATCAGCCGGTATCCTAATAAATGTTCCTGGTATTGATTTGGGGAATCCAAATCCTGGTAGGATTTGGGGAATCAATACCCTTCTTTCATTTCAACATCTCTCTGTCCCCTTTAGTCCAAGCCAGCAGTGTTTCTGCTGATAGAACATTTTCAAGAAGCCTTTGGGTCTCCTATCACAGGAAATTCACTCCATCAGACAAGAACTCTTCCAGGTCTTTCCTGGAGAATCTCATCTCTGTTTCTGGCTTCTGCTGAGATGGCTGAGGAGACCCATAAATTACACCCCTAATATTCTCAGTGAGCCCTCTATGTGACTGAATATTTTAACCTTTTAATCCTTTTGAGGCACTAGCAAAAAGATACTCAACTATATCCGTCACCTTCTTTCAGAAACACGCCTTCCTGACAGTGAATCTCCTAATTTTCCACCCTTTTGCGATTGAACAAGCTGAGAATTTCCCAAACCATCAAGACCTGGCTCCTTCTTGCTTAAGTTACTCAATCACTCTTTCCTCTTATATTTACTATAATCAGCAAGAAGAAACCAGGCCACAGCTTCAACACTACTTGGAAATCTCTTCAGCTAAATATCCAAGTTTATCATTTACACTTTCCACTTTCCATATAACTTCTAGACACAATTCAACTAAGCATTCTGGTGCTATTATAACCAGGATCCCCTTTTCTCCAGTTTCTAGTAACATGTTCCTCATTTCCTTCTGAGCCCTCACCAGCAGCACTTTAACCTGCATATTTCTACTAATAGTCTGCTTAAGTGCTTATAAAAACCAGTAAATGGTTTGTTTCTACTGTGCTTTTTCTCTTCTGAGTTCTCACCAGCTGAGTCACTAACACCCATACTTCTACCTATAACCTGTCCAAGGCAATCTAATGTAGGCATTTCTAAATCAAGCTCCTCGGGCGCCTGGGTGGCTCAGTTGTTAAGCGTCTGCCTTCGGCTCAGGTCATGATCCCAGGGTCCTGGGATCGAGTCCCACGTCGGGCTCCCTGCTCCGCGGGAAGCCTGCTTCTCCCTCTCCCACTCCCCCTGCTTGTGTTCCTGCTCTCGCTATGTCTCTCTCTGTCAAATAAATAAAGAAAAAAATCCTTAAAAATAAATAAATAAATAAATCAAGCTCCTCAAAGTTCTTCCAGCGTCTTCCCATTACGCAATTCCAAAGCCACTTCCAGATTTTTGAGAATTTATTACAGCAGTATCTCATTTCCAGGTACCATAATCTCTAGTTTCCTGCCATAAGCAGTTACCAAAAATTTAGTGAATTAGAACAACACAATTTTATTATTTTTTTTAATTAATATAATTGACATATAACATTTTATTGGTTTCAGGTATACAACATAATGGTTTGAGATATTTATATTTTGTGAAGTGATCAACATAATAAGTCTAGTTAGTATCTATCACCACACATACTTTTTTTCTTGTGATGAGAACTTTTAAGATCTACTCTCTTAGCAACTTTCAAATATATAAAACAGTATTATTAACCATAGTCACCATAAACTTATAATCTTACATTTTTGAAGGTAGAAGTCTAAAAAGTGTCCACAGGGTTGTATTCTTTTTGGAGTCTCTAGAGGAGGATCTGTTTCCTTGACTTTTGCACCTTCTTCAAGCTACCCACGTTCCTTGACTCATGGCCCCACATCATTCCAGCTTCTGCTTCCATCCTCATACCTCCCTCCCTCACTCTGACACCCTTGCTTCCCTCTCGTGTTCCCTCTTGTGAATCAAGTGTTCTCTCGTGAGAACACTTATGATTACCTAGGGCCTATCTAGATAATCCAGGATAGCCTTCCCACCTCAGCATCATTAATCACATATAGAAAGTTTCTTTTGCCATGTAAGATAGTGTATTCATAGATTCTAGAGATTACGTCCTCGGCCATCTTGGGTGGACAGGGAGGCATTATTGGGCCACCACACGTGGAAAGCTTTATCTGGTTGGCTAAGTGTTTAAACACAGTCATTTTGTGTGTGTCCTTTTAGTACCAGGGCATAATGAGAATGGAAGAAAGCACATCTGTCAATAAGTAAAACAGGGCTCCCAGATTACTTCCTTCTGCTTTCCTCTACTCAGAGTTTTCATTCAGGTGAAACCACAGTAAAATATCAGGGGTCACCCTAAGGAGAAAAATGCAAAGGCATTTGTCTGCAGAGGGCATGATGCAGTGAGGGATGTGTGTCCAAGGGAATACGAGTTACTATCTCCCTGATGTATTGACTGTATACATATATGCGTGAGCTCCTCTGGTGGTGTTTGGCACAAAATGGTGAATTCCCCTAGTTTGTTAGGATATAGAAGCCATTCTAATCATATAGTAACTTACATTATAACACATGTCAGGATGAAGTAGGTAGTAAAAGTCCAACGAAAATTAGGGGTTTCTCAGATTTAGAGTAAGAGAGGTTATTGTCTTTGATGTAACCCACATTCTGCCACATTTCACACTGACAAGCTCTGAATTCTGTCTCTCATACCTTAACCACCATATTGGTGATTTTGAGCTCTTGCTTGGCAGAACTGCCTGCCAGGGGACCAAAAAGGAATACAGTTTGCTTTCCTGGTCAACTTATATAAATGAGCAGAACAGGGCGCCTGGGTGGCTCAGTCGTTAAGCGTCTGCCTTCGGCTCAGGTCATGATCCCAGGTCCTGGGATCGAGTCCCACATCGGGCTCCCTCCTCGGGGGGAGGCCTGCTTCTCCCTCTCCCCCTCCCGCTGCTTGTGTTCCTGCTCTCACTATCTCTGTCTCTGTCAAATGAATAAATAAAATCTTTAAAAAAAAAAAAAAAAAAAATGAGCAGAACATAAACTCATCTCACACACCAGAGTAAACCAGACAGTAAATGGATTTGTTCTTGTTTTTTGTTTGTTTGTTTGATTGATTACCAGGTTTGTATCTCTGGGAGCATATTTTTGAAGGCTTGCTTGATCCCACCGATGTGACTGCTCAGTGGAGAGAAGGAAATTCAGTTGTAGGAAGAACACATTACAGGTATTAATTGTGCAACATTAACGTTTGCTGTCTTTCTATACAATGTTTTATATAAATACGAGGAGAAAAATCAGAGGAAAACATATTTAGAGACAATATTTCCAGTTCAACTTGTGAAGAATAGAAAAGTGAATCTCATGAATATATATATTGTAGTTATAGTTTACCTGAACATTTTTACAAAATGCTTCCTTTTTTTAATTTTGTCGGTTTCATTTTTATCAAAACATTTCTGATTATATGGGAAAGTTCATGCTCCAAATTTTATAACATTTGATTGTTGATAAGCATTTAATATTCCATATCTTGAAGGAATAATATATAAACTTAAAAGTATTTTCGTTTTTCTCTTTCATATACTAGTCATGTTCACATATTTTATAATACTCAAGTGGAAGCAAAGCTATTGTTATGAGTTGTGAACATTTTATAAAAACATTTATATACGAGTCTTTCATGATTTGATGGTATAGATTATCATTTTAATGCAATTACTCAGAAATCTTCTTTTTATTTTTATTTTGTTAAGATTTTATTTATTTATTTGAGAGAGAGAGGGAGAACACAGAGGGAGAAGCAGACTCCCCACTGAACAGAGAGCCCAACACGGGGCTCAATCCTAGGACCCTGATCGTGACCTGAGCCGAACAATGGCAGACACTTAATCGACTGAGCCACCCAGGCTCCCCCAGAAATCTTTTTTTCTTTTTTCAGATTCAGTAAAACGAATGTATCATTAAGACTTTTTGAGTTTTTATTTTTATAAAACTTTTATCTATGATTCCATATTTTCTAAAGATTTTTAAATAGGTAGAATTGCGATTATTTTCTTTAGAAAAAAATGTGATAATATTGCTGTATGAAAGAGTGCTATTTTCTATTAGATTTTCTTTCTTGGGACATCTGGGTGGCTCAGTTGGTTAAGCGACTGCCTTCGGCTCAGGTCATGATCCCAGGGTGCTGGGATCAAGTCCCACATTGGGCTGCTTGCTCAGCGGGGAGTCTGCTTCTCCCTCTCCCTCTGCCTGCCACTCCCCCTGCTTGTGCCCTCTCTCTCTGTCAAATAAATAAAATCTTAAAAAAAAAAAAAAAAGATTTTGCTTTCTTATTGAAATAAAAATAATTATTTTAAATGCTTATTTCATGTAACAATTGTACTATTAGGGAAAAAGGTGTCAACCAAAGATTCAGGTTTCTATTAGGTTTCCATTTACTTCCCACAGAAATCAAAAAGAAAAGCTATGGTTAATCTCAATTTCATTTGAGTTTTCTCTGCTCTTTTAATTCTTGTTTAGTTTTTAGACACTTAGAAAGCAATTTCATTTCATGTATCTTTTCAAAGTAATCATTCTTGAAAAGTAAACAGGTTTTTATGTTTTTTAAGATTTTATTTATTTTTTAAAGATTTTATTTATTTATTTATTTATTTTTAAGTAACCTCTATACCCATCGTGTGGCTCAAACTCATGTCCCCAAGATCAAGAGTCACACACTCCTCCAACTGAGCCAGCCAGGTGCCCCAAAATGGGTGAATTTTACAAAATGTAAATTAAAACTTACTCAGTATCTTGATCTTTAGAAATAAGTTCAACTTTTTCTCTTTTTTTTAACCTTTTCATAAGTAGCAGATGTTAATTGAAAATACCATAATTGAACTCTGATAACAATACATAATTTGGCATCTAGCTTTTGTTTTATCGAATAGATGGACAGTTATATATCATGTGATAATTCCTGCATATGGACATTACAGGACTCTGAAGGCAGTCTTTTAAGGATAAGTAAAGGCCATGATGAGCAGAAGTAAGATTCCTCCTAAGAAATTAAAAATGAAGTTGCCCTATGAAATTAAACTGTAAATCAATATATGATAGATATGAGTAGAGATAGGCCAAGTTCCTTCAAGAGACAGAATAAGTCCCAGGCTCGCTTGTAACCTAGTTGAAGATATTAATATAAAGAATGTATCAATAAGGCTTTTGTGCAGGTACATGAAGGAGAGATAATATTCAGTTCTGGAAACAGAAAGGAGAAGGGAAGGTAGGGAGATGTTGCAGTACCTATTTAAGTAATAGTAAAAATAATAGAACTAATAACAGCAGCAAGACTCCTATAGTGATTCCTATGTGCCAGATACTGTTCTAAGCACTGTACATCTGTTAATGCATTTAGTCTTCAAAATAATCCTGTGAGGGTCACCTGGCAGCCTCAGTCAGTAGAGCATGTGACTCTTGATCTTGGGGTTGTGAGTTTGAGCCCCACATTGGATGTAAAGATTACTTAAAAATAAATAAACTTCTGGCAGCGCCGCTGCCGCCCGGTCACAGCCTCCTCGCCCACTGCACGCAGACGTGGCAAAAATGTCCAGCCCTACTGAGCCTGAGCCGTGCATCGAGTCTCTGATTGCTGTTTTCCAGAAGTTTGCTGGAAAGGAGGGTAACAACTGCACGCTCTCCCAAGACAGAGCTCCTAGCCTTCATGAATACAAAACTGGCTGCCTTCACAAAGAACTGGAAGGACTCTGGTGTCCTTGACCACATGATGAAGAAAATGGACAATGGGCAGCTAGATTTCCAAGAGTTTCTTCATTTTCTTGATGGCGTGGCCATAGCTTTCCATGACTCCTTTACAAGGTCTACCCATGTCCGGAAGTAAATCTAAGGTCTCTTGGGCCTGCCCTCCAGACCATTTCCTTTCCTTCAGAGCAGCCTCCCGATCATCGCCTCCTCCTCACATCCTACACGGACCCTGAGCCCAGAGCATCCACTGCCCTTTGCAAGCCAGGCCAGCTGGTAGTTAATAAAGCAATAGCATTGTTTAAAGCACAATGAACAGAGTTTTAAAAAATTCAGTACTCAGATTTTACAAGTTCATTTGTTTTTTAAAATTACATCTTTCTTTTTTTAAGATAGGCTTATAATTAAAAAGACTAATAAGTGATTATTACAATAACTTGGAAAATTCAGAAGATGTTGTCATCACTCATAATTCCGCTGTGCCCAGAATTCCAAAAACAGGGTTAGACAACATTTCGTCATGTCTACTTCCAGTCTTTTTTCTATGTATAGCATTATGTAATTAAAATTGTAGTACAGATACGATATTGTTTCTTTTTCACAGAGAATAAAATAACACATTCTCATTTACCCATCACGCAGAACCAACATATTCTAGCTCTCTGTCATATTTGCTTCAGATATTTAACTTTCCTCTTAAAAGAATTAAATATTCCCAGTAAAAGGGAAGCTTTCTTTGTACTATTTCCCAGTTCCTCTTCTCTTCTTCCTCCTCAGAGGCAACCCCTGTAATGAATTTGGTGTGTATCCTCCCATTCATATGTTTATATTTGTACTTATACTAGATTTAAGCACGATTTTTATATTGCACTTTCAAATTTACATAGAATTGTCATATCTTATGAGTATTCTGCAGCTTGCTTTTTTCCTTAACATTATATTTTTGAGACTTAACCTCCATCCTCCCTTTCTCAATTCATCACTTACATTTCATTCAGATAAAGAACGTTAACAGTAACTCCCACATAAAAAGGGTGGGAACTGCTTACACTCTACAGAGGAGGAACTATATAGAGTTTCACACGATTCAACTGTGAATAGTTCACCAGCTCAAACTCTGGCCAGCACGTATTCTGAATGTGGTTAAAAGCAACAACCAAGCTACCACATTTCTGATTATCATATGCAGTTGATCTTACTACAACCAAAGGTTCCCATTAATTGACATCCGTGCTCTATCATTCAAACTTGTTCAGGAAAACTTGCATTATAGAAATTATGTTTCTAGAAAGAATACAGATTAAATCTCATTGTAGATTTTATGTAAAATGATTAAAAACTTCTGATCTCAAATACCTTTGTTCTGTTTTTGTTGGTTTGTCTCTTGTTCTTGTTTTGTTGTATTGTTTTAACAGCTTCATCACTGGCCCAGCTGTAGTCCCAGAGTACTTTCCCATTGATGTGAATAACGTGGTACTCATTCTAAATGGAAGAGAAAAAACTAAGATCTTTTATGCCACCCAGTGGTTACTTTATGCGCAAAATTTAGTGCAAACTCAAAAACTCCAGCATCTTGCCGTTGTGTTGCTTGGAAATGAACATTGTAATAATGAATGGATAAACCAGTTCCTCAAAAGAAATGGAGGCTTTGTGGAGCTGCTTTTCATAATATATGACAGCCCCTGGGTTAATGATGTGGATATCTTTCAGTGGCCTTTAGGAGTGGCAACGTAAGTACAAAATATTATTACATGTTTCTAGACTCTAAGACCTGAATTTCTGAATCAGGAAGATTGTACTTTAAATTTGTAATAAATGTAGTTCTGGTATCATCTGGGAGGCCAGGTACAATCTTTTCCATGGAAAAAAATATGGTTTGGTCTCATGCTTCAGTAATAATAATGATGTTTTGGGCGCCTGGGTGGCTTAGTTGGTTGAGCGACTGCCTTCGGCTCAGGTCATGATCCTGGAGTCCCGGGATCAAGTCCCACATCGGGCTCCCTGCTCGGCGGGGGGTCTGCTTCTCCCTCTGCCCTCTTCCCTCTCGTGCTCTCTCTCTCAAATAAATAAATAAAATCTTTAAAAAATAATAATAATGATGATGATGATGTTTTTAGAGTACTTTAGCTTTTTTTTTTTTTGAAGATTGTGAGTGGGGAAGAGGGGCAGAGGGAGATGGAAAGAGAGAATCTTTTTTTTTTAAGATTTTATTTATTTATTTGACAGAGAGAGACACAGCAAGAGAGGAATACAAGCAGGGAGAGTGGGAGAGGGAGAAGCAGGCTTCCTGCGGAGCAGGGAGCCCGATGCTGGGCTCAATCCCAGGACCCTGGGATCATGACCTGAGCCAAAGGCAGACGCTTAATGACTGAGCCACCCAGGCACCCCTGGAGAAAGAGAATCTTAAGCAGGCTCCATGCGTACAGAGCCCAACTCGGGGCTTGATCTCACAACCCTGAGATCATGACCTGAGGCAAAATCAAGAGTTGGACACTTAACCAACTGAGCCACCCCAGGCACCCCCAGAGTATTTTAGCATTTTATAAGGAGAGGGGATAAGTTACCTTTTTGTGTTTTAGAACTCCAAGGCATAGGATGAATTTTCCAGTTTATCAGTAGTGCCCTAAAGAGATGTTTAAACAGAGAATGGCAGACAGGCAGACCTACTTAAAACAACTATAGAATCTATATAATTTATAGTAAAGACAAAAAAGAAATCTTACTTGTAAAACAATATTAAGGAGCACCTGGGTGGCTCAGTTGCTTAAGCGTCTGCCTTCGGCTCAGGTCATGGTCCCAGGGTCCTGGGATCGAGTCCCACATCGGACTCCTTGCTTAGCGGGGAGCCTCCTTCTCCCTCTGCCTAATGCCCCCCACCCCTGCTTGTGCTGTCTCTCAGGCTTTCTCTCTGACAAATAAATAAATAAAATCTTAAAAAAAAAAAAAAGAGTTTAGAGAAACAATATTAAATCAGGAGCATTCCATACCCCTGATTTGAGAGGATTGTAATATGCTCAGATCTGTCACTGAGACTTGCTAAACTTGCACAAATCTCTTCTATAATAAGAGGGGTTAATTAAGTAATAACAAAGGCTTCTAAATATGTCTATAGAGTCTATAAAATGGAAACTTATTTTTTATCTTTCTGTTAATAGAGGGTTTTTAGCTGACTTTAAGATAAGTTAAACTTAGATCCAGCACTAGTACATAAACCCCAGGGGTTCTGTCTCTTGTTCGCTGTATCGACAGAGTCTAAAACCAAGCCTGCATAGAATAGAGAGTGAATACTTGCCAAATGGATGAATTACAAGAAATTTCGTTAACATGTTTTTTGAATCAGATACTCATTATTCATTCTTATCACTTTTTACCAGATGGGACCTTAAACTACTGCTTAGTTGGCTACACAGGTAACCCCAGAGAAGCGTATTAACAAGACATATTTCCTGGCCTACCCTGCAGTATTCCAACTTAGTAGGTTTGTGGTAGCATCAGACAAAAAGGTTTATATTAAGTATAGCCAGATATAAGACCTTTGAAAATTCTATCCCGTGAGTAGAGCTCATACTTGTAAAATGCTCTGAAACAAAATTACTCTTTCATAGTAACACTACATAGCCTATTCATACAATTTCCATACATTGGATGGAAACTCTGTAATTCTTTTATTGTTGGACTAGACCAATATCCTTTTTATAGATAAGTGGTTTTCAACCAGAAGCAGTTTTGCCTCCCAGGAGACATTTGACAATGCCTGGAGATAATTTTTGGTTGTTACAACAAGTGGAAGGGCGACAATGGCATCTGGTGGGTAGAGGCCAGGGATGCTGCTAAATATCCTACAAGGTAGAGGACAGCCTCCACAACAAAAAATGAACTAGCCCAAAATGGCAGTAATGCCAAGGTTGAAAAAACCTGTTATAGAATATATAGCTTCACCCTTATAGGAAGGTTGTATTGTTTGGTCTCTAATATTTCCAAATGCCGATGAGAATGGGTCAATTGCAAAAGGCCTCTTCTGTATGGCATGCAAGGGCTTTTTTTATATTTTTTTATTAGTGTTTTAAAAGCTAGGGTTTTTTTTTTTTTTTAAGATTTATTCATTTGAGAGAGAGAGAGCGGGGAAGGGGCAGAGGGGGAAGGAGAGAGAGTTTTTTTTTTTAATTTTTTAAAATATTTTATTTATTTATTTGACAGAGAGATAGTGAGAGCAGGAACACAAGCAGGGGGAGTGGGAGAGAGAGAAGCAGGCTTCCCGTCGAGCAGGGAGCCCGATGTGGGGCTCGATCCCAGGACCCCGGGATCATGACCTGAGCCGAAGGCAGATGTTTAATGATTGAGCCACCCAGGTGCCCCAGGAGAGAGAGTCTTAAGCTGACTCCACGCTGAATGCAGAGCCCACCTTGGGGCTATATCTCACCACCCTGAGATCATGACCTGAGCTGAATCCAAGAGTCGGAAGCTTAACTGACTGCACTACCCAGGTGCCCCAAAGTTTTTTTTAATCTACTTTACGGGTGCCTGGATGACTCGGTTGGGCGTCCAGCTCTTGATTTCAGCTCGGGTCATGGTCTCAGGGTCCTGGGATTCAGCCCTGAGTTGGACTTCCGTGCACTCTGCGCAGAGTCTGATTGGGATTCTCTCTCTCCCTCTCCCTCTGCCCCTCCTCCCGCTTGCATACACCCTCCTCCAATAAGTAAATAAATAAATGAATAAAATCTTTTTAAAAATCAACCTATAAGAGCCCGTTTTAAAAAATCTACTTTAAAAGCCTTTGGAGGGCGCCTGGGTGGCTCAGTTGGTTAAGCGACTGCCTTCAGCTCAGGTCATGATCCTGGAGTCCCGGGATCGAGTCCCACATCGGGCTCCCTGCTCAGCGGGGGGTCTGCTTCTCCCTCTGATCCTCTTCCCCCTCGTGCTCTTGCTCTCTCATTCTCTCTCTCTCAAATAAATAAATAAAATCTTTAAAAAAATAAATAAATAAAAAATAAAAGCCTTTGGAAAATTGGAGCTCTTTGCTATAGAAATGTCTATTCTGTAATCTTCCATCACCTGGCTACAACAGTCATTAAAGCATGATCATTATGAATGTGGATTATTTATACCTTGAAGGTCTTGATTTCAACCTTCCTTATAACCACAAGTGGAAGTTGAAGAGTAAAAAAAAACATTTCAGGCACTTAATCTCTATAGCAATTTCGTAAAAGATGTCAATGTGAGGTTATTTTTTTAAGTTAGTAGATTCAGGGACTTTTCCAAAGTAAGCATGGAAAATTACAGTTTGAGGTTTAGAAAATCATACTTGAAATCTCTTCTCTCTGCATCATGATGCTACCTAAGGTGTTAGGTTATACAGTAATTTGCCAATCCTATTGTCGTATGTTGTTAACTCATATGTACTTATTTCTGTAGATACAGGAATTTTCCTGTGGTGGAGGCAAGTTGGTCAATGCTGCATAATGAAAGGCCCTACTTATGTAATTTCTTAGGAACCATTTATGAAAATTCATCCAGACAAGCACTAATGAACATTTTGAAACAAGATGGGAACGATAAGCTTTGTTGGGTTTCAGCAAGAGAACAGTAAGTTCTATGTTTACTTGATTCACCCATTTTGTTCTCTAGTTCGAGAGTTGCATTATGTAGCAGCACAGGTCTCCAAAGAGACGTTAGCTTCATTAATACCAGTCTTTCTGCAGAAGATATATCGGTAATTAAGGCTGTGTAGAAACTGGGTTGTATGCATTTAAAATGGGGAGAATCTCCTATAGCTAGAGCCCATCCTGAAGAGAAATGCTAGTAACTATACTATGCAAATGTCAACTGTCTGAGATTCCTCAATGATATTTGTCAATTAGACCTGACACACAATGATTATGAGTGCCAGTAAGGTCTTAGGTTCATCCCTGAGATGTTTGGTCAACCAGTTTCAGTGTTCCAAGAGTGGCATGAAGTACTCCTCACACCTTCAGGGAACTGACATCACCCTGACGACAGGAGAACAGGACATACTATTCTTTGAATCCCCAGACCTAACATAGGACCTTACACAAATAGGCCTAGGATAAATGGGGAGTGGATGGTTGGATGGATGGATGGATGGATGGATGGATGGATGGATGGATGGATTTAACTTCCTTCCATCTTTTGCATGATAATCATGAAACAGGTGTTCATGGAGTGAAGGAAGAAATCTTGGAATTATTCCTTTTGTTTTTAAATAAACAAATGCAATTTCATGTGTAGAATCATCAGAGAAGAAATGCCTAAAAAATGTCCTTCCAGATCTAAAAATATATTAATTGTAGCAGATATTCTCTTTTTGAAAGCATAACTCCCAACTCTAAGAACAGATGCAGAGTTAATGTAACCATACTATATCCATTCAGTCAACAACTGTTTTT
Organism: Neomonachus schauinslandi; assembly: GCF_002201575.2. NCBI lineage: Eukaryota > Metazoa > Chordata > Mammalia > Carnivora > Phocidae > Neomonachus > Neomonachus schauinslandi. The sequence continues at coordinate 51,940,248 of NC_058407.1, read as the reverse complement.
CAAGCAACTGCTATATGCCAGAAACTATCTCAGCCATGAAGGATACAGCAGTGAACAAAACAGTCAAAAGTCCATGCCCTCTTAGAACTTAAATGTTTGTTGGAGGAGACAAACCAGTAAAATATATTGTGTGTCAGATACATGATAGATGCCATGTAAAAACAGCTGAGCAGAGGAGGGATGTAGAGAGGACTAGGGATCAAGAGTGGAGCACCTGCTGTTATAGAATGGCTAAGGAAAACTCCAGTATGAAGATTACAGAAAAGCACAGGCCTGAAGAAAGTGCAGGGGTGAACTCTGTGTCTATTTAGGAGAAGGGTAGTCCAGGCAGAGGGAAAGCAAATGTAAAGAGCCACAAGGGGACAGTGTACCAGGAAAGGAATGAATGAGGGCAGTGTAAAATATCAAAGTTTATTGTAGGAATAGAATTATTCTTGCAATTCCTCTTACAGCCTTGAGCCGGGAGGTGGAGTAGGTGTCCTCCTTGCTTCTCATTGCTGCTTCCAGACCATTCTCCCCTTTCCCTCCCTACAACCTCCCATTTTGAATATCTTGTCAGCAAACAAAACCATCCATTGCTCTTTTTCTTTGAAGTCATTTACTGACCCTGGGGTTTATCTCCTTACTTCCATGAAGAGTTTAGTTCTGGCACACTCTCACTCTCCCATGTTACTCCAACCTAATTCTTGGTGATTCCCAACCTATATAGATGGTCCTTCTGCCACCTTTGTCTTACGGTTCCTTTACCCCCTGTCTTCCAATGATCTGGTCCTCCAGTTGGCCTTGGCCATGCAGTGTCCTGCTCATTTCTTAGACCTTATCATTACACATACTTCATCTTTGTGATCTCAAGTTCCAGCATCTCTCTCTATAACCACCATTTTCTGTCATTCCAGCTCACTCCCTATAATTAATTGACTCCAACAATTTAGCTGGGATTTATAATTCATTGTTCCTACTACTTTTCATTGTCCTTTGCTCACCTCATCTTTACTTTCTTCTTTTCCACTCTAAAATTTCATAGTCAACTACAACTGATACACATTCAAATACCTAGTTCCCTAATGGAGCAAACCCTAACTCTGGTAAAATCCAGCTCTCTTACCTGCACCATGTGGCCAAACACACACACACACAGAATTGTGCCAATAGACCTCACTTTAAATACGTGACCTTGACTCTCAAGTGCCCAGCAATCATACGTTCCCCTTGTCCGTGTGTTCTCCCTCTCTCCTACAAGACTGCTTCGTACCTTCTTCTCTTTTCATTACCTTCTGACACTATTGCTTATTTCACTGAGAAAACAGGAACAGTTGGGAGAGAATGTCTAGCTTTCTAAAGGTCTCTCAACTTCTACCCTTGCCCCCGTACAGTCTATTCTCAACACAAGGGCCAGATTAATTCTGATAAAACACGGGTCAGGTCAGTCACCCCTCCGATCACAACCCTCCATGATGGGATGCTCTGACCTCATCTTCCCTCCTCTTCCCCTCTGCTATCCTGCTTCAGCCACCCTGGCCTCCTTGCTGTTCCTTGGCCTTGCCGGGCACACACCGTGTCGTGGCTTTTGTATTTGTACTGCACTTGGTTCCCCGCTGAAACGTCTGCGTGGTTTGCTGCCTCACCTCCAGCTCTGTGCTCAGACACCCCTGCAATGAGACGTTACCTGATTACCTCCTTAAAACTGCAACATTGCTGGCTCAGAAACTCCCTCCTCGCTTCTCTGCTTTATTTTTCTTCATAGTACTTAACACCTAAATAACATACTGACCTGACTTGTTTACTCTCCATCTCCATCACTGGAACTAGAATGTGAGCGCTGTGAGGGCAGGATTTTGGAGGGTGGGGTAGAGAAAGAAGACCTGGCACTCAGAAAACATGGGCTGGGGGTGCCTGCCTGGCTGGCTCGGTTGGTAGAGCGTGAGACTCTTGACCTCAGGGTTGTGAGTTCAAACCCCACGTTGGGTGTAGGGATTACTTAAAAATAAAATCTTTAGGGGCGCCTGGGTGGCTCAGTCGGTTAAGCGGCTGCCTTCGGCTCAGGTCATGATCCTGGGGTCCTGGGATCGAGCCCCACGTCCGGCTCCCTGCTCAGCGGAGAGCCTGCTTCTCCCTCTCCCTCTGCCTGCCACTCTGCCTACTTGTGCTCTCTCTCTCTCTATCTCTCCGTCAAATAAATAAATAAAATCTTTTAAAAAAATAAAAATAAAAATAAAATAAATAAAATAAAATCTTTAAAGAAAAGAAAATATTGGCTGGATTAACGTTCATTCAGAAATTTTATGGTGACTACTAGATTTAAACATATGTCGCTGTAAACTTTTCAAATTCTTAAATATTCTCAAGAAATCTATTTGGGCAAGATTTTATTTCTCTCTTCTGCCTGTCATCTCTATAATGTGTTTACCATTTCCGGTAGCTGACATTTTCTCTCACAAAAAACATGCTTAGTAAAGTGAAAATGACAGTTGTTTTTCTGATTTTTTTAGGTGGCAGCCTCAGGAAACAAATGAAAGCCTTAAGAATTATCAAGATGCTTTGCTTCAGAGTGATCTCACATTGTGCCCAGTAGGAGTAAACACAGAATGTTATAGAATATACGAGGCTTGCTCCTATGGCTCTATTCCCGTGGTAGAAGATGTCATGACAGCCGGCAGCTGTGGAAATGCATCTGTTTACCGTAATTCTCCTCTGCAGCTACTCAAGTCCATGGACGCTCCTTTTATCTTTATTAAGAACTGGAATGAACTTCCTGCTGTTTTAGAAAAAGAGAAAACTCTGATTTTACAAGAAAAGGTTCAAAGAAGAAAAATGTTACTCCACTGGTATCAGCACTTCAAAACAGAGCTAAAAATGAGATTTACTAATATTTTAGAAAGTTCATTTTTAATGAATAATAAAGGGTAACTGTTAATTATCTTTTTGAGCTAAGATCTGATTTTTAAGGTCATTTCTAATACTTGGTGTGTGTGTGTGTGTGTATGTATAAATGTTCTTTGAGGTACCCTCATAGACCCTAGATTATGTATGTAATGTCGACTAAGTGCTCCATCATTGGGTCACTCCTGAAAATGAAGTTAAGATGTTACTCAAACTCACTTTTACTAGGTCAGATGATTTAACATTTATCAACTCTTCTCATCCATTCAAATCCACTCTAGGGAAGCAGCATTCTGTGGTGGAAAGACAGCTTTGGAGTCAGATAGAACCTGGGTTGAAACCTTGCCTCCGCACCTACTACCTGGGGACCTTGAGGAAGCCATCTAAGTGTCCCGAGTCTTGGTTCTTTTCAATGTAAAATGAAGACAATGGTACCTCCTAGGTTAAGTTTTAAAAAAGAAATAATATATAAAGTATCCAATATATATAGTAAATGCTAAATAAATACTAATCTCTCTTTTTTTTTTTAAGATTTTATTTATTTGACACAGAGAGATAGAGAGCACAAGCAGGGGGAGCAGCAGGCAGAGGAAGAGGGAGAAGCAGGCTCTCCGCTGAGCAAGGAGCCCAATATGGGGCTCGATCCCAGGACCCTGGGATCGTGACCTGAGCCGAAGGCAGCCGCTTAACCGACTGAGCCACCCAGGTGCCCCTAAATACTAATTTCTAATTCATTTTTCATTCCTTACTAGTTAACAATAGGATTAAATTTAAATATTTTAATACATGCTCAGTTACATAATTTGGGAATAATCACATACTGTGTCAAGAATGTATGTGGATAAATCTGACAGTTAGACCTTAGATCACTCAAGTTTTGTTGGAGTAGGTGCCTGGATGTACAATTTGGTCATAATTCATACATGATGGCCCTAGGTATCCAACAAGTCTAAATTTCCCCCACACTTTCTTAGACCTGGAATTCCTATTATATGGAGTTTGTGGGTTACTTTTTAAGAGGCAACTCCAAGCTATCAGTTGCCTCTAGAATTAGTTGGGAATCTGCCTACAAGGTTCTGGTGTTTGGCATTACAAAATTGGAGTCCATAAAGCTTAAAGCTTAAAGCTTAAAACATTTGCAAAGTTTCACTAAACCCAAAATACAGGCTGAGGCCAATGCTGGAATGGAACTGCAGTATTTCAGATTGTTTTTCTGTCAATACCAGAGAATTTTCCACCTCAAGGAGTAGCCAGGCAGCAGAATACATTTGTACATTAAATATTTTGTAACATACCCTATAGGAATTTCCTTAAATGTTAGGAATTTAAAAAAAAAAAAGTTCTGTCCTCAAGGGCTCACAGCCTGATGGAAGAGAAAATTACATAAATATTACAGAATATTCATGCTAAGAATTCCAGTAGACTAATTTACAAAGAGCTATCGGAATTCAGAGAAAGACCTGTCTGTCCAGGGGTAAAGCATCCAAACTTGTCTTGAGTGGAATTTAAAGGATAAGTAGAGGGGTGCCTGGGTGGCTCAGTTGGTCAAGTGTCCACCTTTGGCTCAGGTCATGATCCTGGAGTCCCAGGATGGAGCCCCGCATCGGGCTCCCTGCTCAATGGGAAGCCTGCTTCTCCCTCTGCCTCTCCCTCCGCTGCTGCCCCTTCATGTGCTCTCTCACACTCTGTCTCTCTGTCTCTCTCTCTCAAATAAATTAATTAATTAAATCTTTTTTAAAAATAAAGGATAAATAGATTTGGTGGCATCTCTCAGTGCCAGCAAAGGGACATTGGGGCAGCATTTTCCTTCTCTTCTAAGAGAACTGAGACATTCCTGGTTGAGGAGGAGAAGGGCTTCTGGGATGGTTATAAGCTACTCAAGTTAACTGCCACTAGGTCTATGGAACCACCCAGCAGTGCAGGCAAAGGGTTTTAGTCATCTCCATCCATTGAGTGAGCTCATCACAGAAGGAACCACTGAAAAACTGGCTCATTGGGATAGTAGTTCTCAGAAGGAATTGGAGTCCCACTTGCTGCAAGTTGTCTGGCTTCTCACAGTGTCTTCCATGTGTCACTGGTCCCAAAGTGACTCTTTTAGTTCCTTTTAGATGTCTTTCATGCATCTTAAACTACACAACTAAAACTGTATTCATTGTCTTCCCCTTCCAAAACACACATACACACAACTCTTTTCTCTCAAACCTTAATCTCAGGAAATGGTGTCATTAACCATGCTGTTTCTCAAGCTAGAATCTGTAAATTCCTATTTATTCCTCCCTATCCTTCCAAAAAATTACCAAGTTCCATACTTTCACTGCTCTCCAAACTTATATTTGGCTTAGGCAAAATTTTTAAATAAAATAATCTATTTTTCAGGTAGCAAATTTCTGCTGCAGAAATAATATGATGTTACTGCGATTAATTCCAAATTTAGGAAATTATAAAGTATAATGTAGAAAACCTTACATATGAAATACATTATTTGATCTATAAAATAATTTGAGCGAAAGCTATATCTGGCAAGTAGAACTTCTGAAATATAAAGTTTAATATGGTATCGATAATTTCTAATGTAGACTTTATCATAAGAAAAAAATTTTTGCAACTATGGATGGGAATGGATGTTGACTTATTGTGATGATCATTTCCTGATATATACAAATATTGAATCATGTTGTACACCTAAATGTAATGTAATGTTTATGTTAATTATACCTCAATAAAAATAATAATAATTTATAAGTCCTCCCTAAATATGGAATGATTTAAATGTCTAATGAGAATTAGTTTTCACAAACATCACCAATTATTGGCATTTGGTCATCAGTTACATCTTTCTAAGAAACATGGTAGAAATATAGTAGTTAAAAATACTGTATTAAGGACCACAGTTAAGTAAGCCAATTCGACAAAAATGTATCTTTGAGTTTTATATACTCTAGTTGGGTTGTTTTCTGTAGCAGAAATACAGATATTTTTTTAAAGTTACCAGTAGAAAGGAAACTGTGTTCTTTTTTTCAACTTGTAATCTCAGTCGCTAGGAGTCCTACATTTATACCAGAAGCCAAGCTGCTGTCCCAGCAGCCTCCATGGGGGAAATTATGGTCTGGGATGTTCACCTGTCAGGATGTACTTCTTTTGAAATCATCTTATTGCCATGATTCTTTTTTGTTTTGTTTTGGTTTTGGGTTTTTTGTTGCTGTTTTTTGGGGGTTTTTGTTTAAGATTTTTTTTTTTTTAAGATTTTATTTATTTATTCATGAGAGACAGAGAGAGAGAGAGAGAAGCAGAGGGAGAAGCAGGCTCCCACGGAGCAGAGAGCCCAATGCAGGACTCGATCCCAGGACCCTGGGATCATGACCTGAGCCGAAGGCAGACGCTTAACCGTCTGAGCCACCCAGGCGCCCTTTTGTTTAAGATTTTATTTATTCGTCAGAGAGAGAGAGTGCGCACACAAACAGGGGAAGGGGCAGGCAGAGCAGGCAGAGGGAGAAGCAGGCTCCCCGCCCAGCAGGGAGCCCGATGCGGGCTCGATCCCAGGGCCCCGGGATCATGACCTGAGCTGAAGGCAGACGATTAACGACTGAGCCACCCAGGCGCCCTATTGCCATGATTCTTATGTATCCTCTTTTACAGTTAAAATAAGGAGTTTCAAAAAAGGAGTAAATTATGCCAGTGAATATGTTTACAGTCTGATATGTGAGTGAGTATGGCAAAACTAAAACCCTTAACTGCAGAATCCCTACTGTGTTGCTAAACAGTGGGCCACAGATTCTGTGAATGAATCTCCACCAGCCTTTAAATTTTGCAAAGTCTCTAATGCTAAAAGACAAAGCTACAAACTAAGCCCTGAGAAATACTTTCCGATGTTGCTGCCTTTACCTTTTAGTGTTTCCTAGAGTTCACACTTGTCTCTTTCATACTGATAACAGTGGTCACAAGTTTTATTTTATCAATCCCAATGCAGGTGATAGATTCGCAGCCTGTTTACTGAAAGAAGTTAGGCAGACGAGCTACAGTTTGTCAGAGTATCTGGATGGCTACATCAATCTGCTGTTTAAATTTATCTCAGGTTCAAGCATGATTTCTACAGTCTATCTTGCTTAAAATATATTTGAATTGTTTTAAATATTTATCTTTCTGAAATGAAAAGGGAAAACAATTGTTGCAACTTTCCTTCCCGGATATACCTACAGTGAAGCCTTCTTTTGGTTTGGTTTGGTTTTAATGTAATGTTTATCTATCTATCATCTATCTATCTTTTTATTTATTTTAGAAAGAGAGAGAGCACAAGCAGAAAGAGCAGAGGGAGAGGGAGAGATGATCTCAAGCTGACTCCATGAGAAGCACAGAGCCCGACTTGGGGCTCAATCCCAGGACCCCGAGATCATGACCTGAGCCAAAACCAAGAGTTAGACACTCAACTGACTGAGCCGCCCAGGTGCCTGGAAGTCTTGTTTTTGAAAACCACATAACCTAAGAGGCATCATCTGCCAGGCTGGAAGGGGCCTCCTTAAAGCAGCCATCCTGTCCAGATTAGCCCCTAACCCTGCCAGGAAGGTACCATTTGGACCTCAATTTCTAAAGTGCCTCTTACTGGTATTTTCTCTTTTTGGTTTGTTCCTCTTTTCCAGTCTGCTGTTTGAGATATTTGTTTTATTTAAAGCTTTTTAAAACTCACTAAAAACAAAGCAAGAAATGTGATAATGGATCATTCACTCAGAATCAGTTTTCTAACTGATGTTGACATTTATTCGTTATGCCCTTCCGGTTTTCTATTCCTTACTTGTTGCCAAACTCCAGCTGGGATTTGTTTTAGTTGCATCAAAACTCTTCTTAAAAACAAAACAAACAGACAAAACCTTCTTTAATTCTTTAGTGGGCTTTTGCTAGGTTACACTGCTCATCTTGTCTGTATTCAAATTTTTGATATTTTGTTCATTGTGGATTCTTCTGCATTTTGAAATTTTAACACAAATATTGCATGAAAGTATCATTCACCTGGGGCACCTGGGTGGCTCAGTCGTTAAGCGTCTGCCTTTGGTTCAGGTCACGATCCCAGGGTCCTAGAATCAAGCCCCGCGTCGGGCTCCCTGCTCAGCGGGAAGCCGGCTTCGCCCTCTCGCACTCCCCCTGCTTGTGTTCCCTCTCTCGCTGTGTCTCTCTCTGTCAAATAAGTAAATAAAATCTTAAAAAAAAAAAGATGAATGATTTTTTTTAAGATTTTATTTATTCATTTGAGAGAGAGCGTGCACGAGCAGGGGGGGAGGGGCAGAGGGAGAGGGAGAAGCAGACTCCCCACTGAGCAGGAAGCCCATCGTGGGGCTTGATCCCAGGACCTCAAGATCATGACCCGAGCCAAAGTCAGACACTTAACCGAGCCACCCAGGCGCCCCTCATTCATCTTGATTATTGAGTTGTTTGAAACCTCTGTGAATTTTGCACCCAAGGAGAGTGCCTTACTCCCATCACCCTAGTCCTGGCCGTGATAACAACCAACCTCTATATCTTAGTGGCTTATAAGAAAAAATGTTTATTTCCTGCTCACATTTCATTGGGGTTACAGGTCAACTACAACTCTGATGGGCTCAGCTGGGCTCTGCTCAACTTGGCTGCACATGTCCTCTCTTTCCAGAACCCTGATGAAGGAGTAGCTTCTCTGTGGGATGTTCAATTCTCAAGGTAGAGAAGAGGAATGGTATCTTAGCTCAGGTTGCCATAACAAAATGCCACAGACTGAGTGGCTTAAACCACAGAAATTTATTTCTCACAGTTCCGGAGGCCGAATGTCTGAGATCAGGTTGCCAGTGTGGTCAGGTTCTGGTGAGAGCTCTCTTCCTGGCTGGCAGATGGCCACCATCTCCCTGAGTCCTCACGGAGAGACAGAGAGAGAATGAGCTCCAGTCTCTTCCACTTCTTACAAGGACACTAATCCCATCATGGGGGCCCCCACCCTCATGACTTCACCTGAACCTAAGTACCTCCCAAATGCCTCACCTCCAAATATCATCACATTGAAGGTTAGGGCTTTAACATATGAATTTTGCAGGGACACAAACATACAGTTCATAGCAAAGGGGCAGTTACTGATATGCACTGTGATGAATTATGCCCTGGATCTTAAAACTGCTGCCCAGAGCTGGCATCCTATCACTCTTCCCATGTTCCATTGGTTAAAGCAGTCACAGGGCCAAACCTGAATTCAAAAAGTGTGGAGTGTATACTTGGCCTTCTGAAAGAGAGAAAATATTGGTAACCGTCCAATTTACCATACTCTCTTTGGCAAAAACCTGAGCTCTGTGTTGCAGGATGTTGGAGTCCTTGGGCCTATTTACAACTATTTCAGTTCCCCTCTCCTGAGATATTCTAGGCTGCACTCACTGCCCCTAGTCATTTTTTTTTAAAGATTTTGTTTATTTATTTGAGAGAGAGAGAGAAAGAGCGAGCACATGAGAGGGGGGAGGGGCAGAGGGAGAAGCAGACCCCCCGCCGAGCAGGGAGCCCGATGCGGGACTCGATCCCGGGACTCCAGGATCACGACCTGAGCCGAAGGCAGTCGCTTAACCGACTGAGCCACCCAGGCGCCCCTTGTTTTTGTTTTTTTTAAAGATTTTTTTATTTATTATTTATTTGAGAGAGAGCATGAGAGGGGGGAGGGGCAGAGGGAGAAGCAGGCTCCCTGCCGAGCAGGGAGCCCGATGCGGGACTCGATCCCGGGACTCCAGGATCATGACCTGAGCCGAAGGCAGTCGCTTAACCGACTGAGCCACCCAGGCGCCCCTTGTTTTTGTTTTTTTTAAAGATTTCTTATTTATTATTTATTTGAGAGAGAGAATGAGAGAGAGAGAGAGAGCATGAGAGGGGGGAGGGGCAGAGGGAGAAGCAGACCCCCTGCCGAGCAGGGAGCCCGATGTGGGACTCGATCCCGGGACTCCAGGATCATGACCTGAGCCAAAGGCAGGAGCTTAACCGACTGAGCCACCCAGGTGCCCTTTTTTTTTTTTTTAAAGATTTTATTTATTTGAGAGAGAATGAGAGAGAGAGCACATGAGAGGGGGGAGGGCTCACTGCCCCTATTTAAAGATAGGTATAGCTATATGGGGGCACCCGGCTGGTTCAGATGATAGAGCACGTGACTCTTGATCTTGGGGTTGTCAGTTTGAGCCCCACATGGGGTGTAGAGATTGCTTAAAATTTTTTTAAAAATTAAAATAAAAGGTATAGCCATGTTGAGTATAGGGGAGGTGATGTTTCACTTCCTGGCAGAAGCTTTAAGTAACAATGCATAATTAACCTCATTCCCTTTTGTACTTCACCAGTTATGAAAGCGTATGTCAGGATGAGCCTCAGTCAGCCTGTGTCCTGAGTGAACAGACCCTCTAACAACCCACTGTGAACGTGGAGAATGAGATGGATAAACTTCTGTTATGGTAAGCCACTGGGATTTGAGGGTTCTTTGTTGTTACAGCATAAGCTAGCCCACCTGACTAGGGATGGTTCCCCTTCTTACAGTGTGGCATATGCATTCCTAGGAAACAACAACAACAACAAAATAACCATTCTTCCCTGATATGTTCTAAAACCAGTCGGTGAAAGTTTGATAAGAAATGGAGATTTAGGGCGCCTGGGTGGCTCAGTTGGTTGGGCGACTGCCTTCGGCTCAGGTCATGATCCTGGAGTCCCTGGATCGAGTCCCGCATCGGGCTCCCTGCTCGGCAAGGAGCCTGCTTCTCCCTCTAACCCTTCCCCCTCTCATGTGCTTGCTCTCTCTCATTCTCTCTCTCTCAAATAAATAAATAAAATCTTTAAAAAAAAAAAAAAGAAATGGAGATTTACGCAGTCTCAAAATACCTCCTCACAAAATATTTATTAATTACAGAAGAGAGAATAGTAAGTTTACAGTGAGAAACCTGATAGACACCAACTTAACCAAATGATAGAATTTCACATTATAGGTAATGGGATCAGTAAATATCATATGCCTCCTGAAAGGATGCATTATGAAGGACATGTCATTTCTGTGGTATTACTGGTAAAAATGCATGCCCTGAATGTAATCCTGAAGAAACACAAAAAGGGCCAAATTGAAGGACATTTTTTAAAATAGCAAAGGGCCGGGGCGCCTGGGTGGCTCAGTTGGTTAAGTGTCTGATTTTGGCACAGGTCGTGATCTCAGGGTCCTGGGAGCAAGTCCCATCGGGGCTCATGCTCAGCAGGGAGTCTGCTTGAGGATTTCTCTTCCTTTATTTCCTATAAAATAAAAATAAATAAATAAAACAAAATAGCAAAGGATCAGGAGTAGCCAAGAAGACGTGAATGAGTTAAGAAGTAAAAGGTATAGAAAGTTATATGACAGGAACGTTGTGGATCATTAGAAGCAACGTACTTTTCAGTAAGTGGTTCTGGGATGACTATCCACACGGGGAAAATGAAATTAAACCATGCCTCACAGCACACCCAAAAATAAATTCCAGGTGGATTAAATATAAAAGTATGAAAAGTGGGGCACCTGGCTGGCTCAGTCGGTGGAGCATGACCTCCTAGTTTTAAGTTTGAGCCCCATGTTGGGTGTAGAGATTACTTAAAAATAAAATCTTAAAAAAAAAAGTATGAAAAGCAAAATTATAAACTACAAACTCTTTTAAAATATATATAGGAAAAATAACTTTATAACTTTGAGATAGGAAAGGATTTCTTTTAAAAGGTACAGTAAGCAGAAGCCACAAGGGAAAGTTGATAAGCTTAACAGTATCAAAAGGTACCACAAGGAGAGGCGTAAAGATCATCAACATAACACTGTATGTTAACTATACTGGAATTTTTTAAATATAACAATAAATGAGTAGATAAGTAAAAAAATAGATCCTCAACAAACAGAAGATATATGTAGTGAAAGTAACACAAAATATTAGAATTCAGAACATAGGAATAACTGATTTTTTTTTAAGATTCTATTTATTTATTTGAGAGAGAACACGAGCAGGGGGGCAGAGGGAGAGAGAGAAGCAGACTCCCTGCAGATCAGGGAGCCCAACGCGGGGCTTGATTCCAGGACCCAAGAATCATGACCTGGGCCGAAGACAGACGCTCAACCAACTGAGCCCCCCAGGCACCCCTGAATAACTGATTTAAAAAGCAAACAAACTGATAGAAAATGAGCAAAAGAAATAAATGGTAGTAAGGGGAGCGGCAGTGTGGCAAAAACAGAAAATGCAATCATGAGGGATTCCAAGGACACTGGTTTTGAGACCTAGCTCTGCCAATATCCAGTTACTTTTCTGGAACAAGTAATTCAATCTCTGAATCTCAGCTCTCTTATCTGTAAAATGGCAGTAAAGGCGGGGCACCCAGCATGAAAAGGCAGGGAACGAGAAAAGCTTGAGATGGGTTAGAATTAGAGATAAATTTCAGTTAGGCCAGCTCAGATTCTTTTTTAAAGATTTTATTTATTTATTTGAGACAGAGAGTGAGAGGGAGGAGGGTCAGAGGGAGAAGCAGAACTCCCCGCCGAGCAGGGAGCCCGATGCGGGACTCGATCCCGGGACTCCAGGATCATGACCTGAGCCGAAGGCAGTCGCCCAACCAACTGAGCCACCCAGGCGCCCCAGGCCAGCTCGGATTCTTAATGCTAGCCACGCATGAGGATGACCTGAGGAAATTTTTAAACTACCCCACCTTTGAGATTCTTTTCGTTTACCAGAATTCTCAAACTCTAGCAAACATCAGAAGCACCTGAGGAGCTTGAGAAACCACAGAATGTTGGACCCCCTCCCAGAGTTTCTGATTCAGTAAATCTGGGGCAGGACTGATAATCTGCATTTCTAACAGGTTCCCAGGAGATACTGATGTTGGGAACCTACCCACTTGGAGAACTACTCAAAGTATGAGTAAAAAGGATTAATGGAAAATGCCAGAAGGGTATTTGAGATCATATGCTTTTTTCCTCTGTTAAATGAGGAACATATCTCACCACCTGAAATTCCTCTGCATTTTGTTCATCATGTGCACAGGATTTAGCTTTTTAAAATACATGTGTTATGCTAAGTGAAATAAGTCAGAGAAAGACAATTATCATATGATTTCACTCATATGTGGAACTTAAGAAATAAAACAGAGGAGCATAGGGGGAGGGAGGGAAAAATAAAACAAGATGAAATCAGAGAGGGGGAAAAACCATGAGACTTTTTTTTAAGATTTTATTTATTTGTTTGACAGAGAGAGAGCACAAGCAGGGGGAGCGGCAGGCAGAGGGAGAAGCAGGCTCCCCACCAAGCAGGGAGCCTGATGCAGGGCTCGATCCCAGGACCCTGGGATCATGACCTGGGCCGAAGGCAGACGCTTAACCAACTGAGCCACCCAGGTGCCCCGCCGTAAGAGACTTTTAACCATAGGAAACAAACTGAGGGTTGCTAGAAGGGAGGTGGGTGGAGGGATGGGGTCACTGGGTGACGGGCATTAAATAGGGCACTTGATGTAATGAGCACTGGGTGTTATATACAACTGATGAATCACTGACCTCTACCTCTGAAACTAATAATGCACTTTATGTTTAATTGAATTTAAAATAAAATTAGAAAAATAAAATACATGTGTTAAGGAACTGACACTAGAGATTGCTCTCAGGAAGGAAGCTGTTGAATGAAAGAGACTTCCATTGTATACATTTTGGTACCACATGAATTTTATACCACATGCATGTATTTCCATATAAATAAACAAATAAATGAAAAGTAAATCCAACAAAACCTTGGCTCAATTTAATGAGTAATAAAAGCAATAGAGAAACCCCCTGAATATATTATGTATGACTATCCTCTTCCACATATTTAGTTCCCCAATATTTCTTACGTTATTGTAAAATTCATTCAAGCAGTTAGAAAAGATCCAAAAGGAAAGAAAGGAGGATAGATAGGAAGGGAGGGAGAAATGGAAAGGAAAGGAAAGAAACATGGGAGGTTTCATAAAGTTTGTGATTTGTGCTGAGTCAATTTCACTTTCTGGGCAGGCGGGGAGGTGGGGGGCCACATCGAAGAACTAGATAAATATCAGGATCAAAAAGTACATAATAGAATATGAGGAAAAACATCAAGTCAAGGGTAAATTACCAATTGATAACATTTTTAAACACTTTATTGAGGGGATTTCCATACCACAAAGACTTAGGAGAAAAGGAAGAAAGAAAGCAAGGCAAGCTACCACCTACTTGCCGATATCCACCTGTGACACATAAATTAGATGATAGATGATACACAGATAATTGATAGAGAGATAGATAAAATACATGCATTTTGAATCTTAATATATATATTTTGGTAAGCCTTGGTAACAAAGTAGAAACAGAAAGTACTATTTCAGTTGTAATATGCAATGGAAAGCAGACTTTCACGGTGCAAGTTCTTCTTTGTCCAGAAGAGGGAGATATGAAACCACAAATGGCGTATGGTTTTTCTAACTTTTGCTTCTGATTATCTCCTGACTGAGCAGCCCCAGAAAGGTCCGGAATTGGGGCAAGCGAGCAATGGGCATTCAGATGGATAAGCTTTAGGAGTGAGCGCGTGTCTCCCACGCTGCCGCTTTGGGAGGACCGAACAGAACGCCCAGCACCGCTGGGCAGGCTTGATCCTCTGTCAGGTCCCTTTCCTTCACAACCTAGGAATCCAGATGATATTCTTACTGTTTGCTTTCATCCTTTTCACATGAACCGCTTAGAATCCAGAATGTGGTCAGTGTTTAATGATAAATGGGGTTGTGTCATTGAAGTGTCCACAATCAGAAATATAAAAGTAGGACATTTTTGTGAAAAGAGCAGTGTTCAAGTTTCTCAGAACCTTGATAGTTTTTCATTCTTCTTGGTGGAAAAAGACAAATACGATTACTTCTATTTTATTAAATGTGATACACTCATTAGTTCCTCGTGTACATTTCATTTGAAGTTCCTTGAATCGATAAATCCTCCTTAAAGAACCATCAGGGCCCGTAGGGGTCCACTTATATTTTCACATGTGGCATGTCCCAGGCCAGTGGAGTCTGGGTCCTAACTTGTTTCACGTTATCCAGACAATTCAAGGAAGAGGAGAGACAAACGGCCAATAAACATGTGTAAACATATTCATCCTTGCTGGTAATCAGGGAAATGCAAATTGAAATGAAAAGGAGATACCATTTTAGACTCATCATATTGGCGGAAATTTAAAAGTCACATTTGAATGTGTAGAAAAATGGGCACCTTCATGCACTGCTGGGGGAATTTAAATTGGCATAGCCACACTGGAGAGCAATTTAGCACGTATAATAAAGTTAATGATGCATACACCCTGCAATCCACCAATTCCACTCCCCTTAAGTTGAAAACCTGGCTGCACGTTAGACTCATTATCCCAGTGGGTTGTCAACCCACAACCCTATGAGAAACTCTTGCACATGTGCATAAGGAAACAAATACAAAAATATTCACAGCAACATTGTTTATTACAGCATAAAAAATAGAAACAACATGAATGTTCATCAATAGATGAATAGTGAACTAAAACACGTGGGATAGTCATTCAATAGAAAACTAAAGAAACTACGGGGGTGCCTGGGTGGCTCTGACTCTTGATTTCAGCTCAGGTCATGATCTCGGGGTCATGAGATTGAGCCCCGAGTCAGGCTCCACCCTGGATGTAGAGCCTGCTTAAGATTCTCCTCTCTCGTGGCGCCTGGGTGGCTCAGTCGTTGAATGTCTGACTTCGGCTCAGGTCATGATCCCAGGGTCCTGGGATCGAGCCCCCCATCGGGCTCCCTGCTCAGCGGGAAGCCTGCTTCTCCCTCTCCCACTCCCCCTGCTTGTGTTCGCTCTCTTGTTGTGTCTCTCTCTGTCAAATAAATAAAATCTTTAAAAAAAAAAAAGATTCTCCTCTCTCTCTCTCTCTCTCTCTCTCTCTCTCGCCCTGTACCCACCCCCAACTCCCCACCCCTGCTCGCACTCTCTCAAAAAAAAAAAGAGAGAAACTACAAACTACAGGTGCATGGAGAAACATGACTGAATCTCTCAAATATAATTTTGAGAAGCAATAGTCAAAGAACACATGCAGTGCAATTGCACATTGCAGTAAAAATGAATGACTTAAGCCTATATATAAATCTTAGATTAGTTTTCTATGACTGCTATAAAAAATTACCAAAGACTGAATGGCTTAAAATGACACAAATTTATTATCTTACATTTTTGGAGATAAGAAATCTGAAATGGAACTCACTAGTCTAAAATCAAGGTGTCCACAGGGCTGGGTTCCTTTCTGAAGGCTGAATGGGAGGATCTGTTTCCTGTATTTATTTGCTTATTCTCTATGCTTTCTCTACACCTGGAAGAGTTCATCATTTAAAATAAAGTGATTATTGGGGCACCTGGGTGGCTCATTCGTTAAGCGTCTGTCTTCGGCTCAGGTCATGATCCCAAGGTCCTAGGATTGAGCCCCGCATCGGGCTCCCCACTCAGCAGGGAGTCTGCTTCTCCCTCTCCCACTACCCCTGCTTGTGTTCCTGCTTTAGCTCTCTGTCAAATAAATAAATAAAAATTTTTTTAAATAAAATAAAATAAAGTGATTACAGGGCTACCTGTCTGGCTCATTCAGTAGAGCATTTGACTCTTAGGATTGTGAGTTCAAGCCCCATGTTAGGTGTAGAGATTACTAAAAACCTAAAAATAATAATTAAAAATAAATGAAATAGAATGATGACAAGCATCCCCATGACACTATCTCAGTGAGATGCTCATGCAAACTGACCAATCCTGTGGAAATTTTATGTCAGTAAACTTGACTGTTTTACCCCCCTGTTCTAACAGAAAACACACAGGACTTGGAGCCCAGAGGTCTGTGTTCAAGTCCCAAGGACCCTGACTATCTATCCAGCTATATACAAGTCCCTTCACCTCTTGCTTTTCTGCTACAATGTAGATTTAAGAGTCAGAAGAGACAATGCATATGAAAGCCCTATGAAAATGTTGAAACTAGCTGCCACATTAGAAAGTAAACTGATAAACAAATAGCTTCTGAGTTCCTGGTACCCCTCCCACCCCGCAATGCGCTCAATGAGTAACGCCCAGGGCTGTGTCCCTTAGCATTCATTGTGCTACAGATGCCAGAAAACCCAACTGAAGCCTGCTTCAAGAACACCACCGCCACAGGGGAACTTGCTGGCTCACAGGAACAAAGGTCCAGCGATTTGGGTGAAGTCAGGTACAAATTGGCTTACAGGTTTAAACCATGGCACCTGGTACAGCAGCATCTCTCAGTTCTGTGCGTGTGTGTCTGAGCTGCATCTTCAGAATGGATCTCCTGAATCATTCTCAAACCACTGAACCCTGCAGAAGAAAAAGTTTCTCTTCCTCTCTCTTTCCAGAAAAATACAAGCTTCCAGGAAACGTCTGCCTCCTCTCATCACTAGATCTCTGGCATCTACATAATGCCTGCACGTGGAATTTGCTCGGGAGACCTTTACTGAATTACAAATAAATAAACCTCAATAATGTTAAATGAGTTAACCTTCATTCTTCTGTCTTTCTTTCATTTTTAATTTATATTTAAAGATAAATGTCTGTCCCGTGCACATAAGCATGGTATATATACCATGTATGTACCATGTATACTTACGATGTATAATGCTGAAATTATCATCCATAAACTCATCACTCAGAATAAGCTACATCTACAATACGCTTCCCTTTCTGATGCCTGTTTCCTCCTCTCAGAAGTGACCACAACCCTGAATTTTATTTATCATTTTGTTGTCTTTTTTTTTTTAAGTAGGCTCCATGCCCAGTGTGGAGCACAATGCAGGGCTCGAACTCACCACGCTGAGATCAAGACCTGAGCTGAGACCAAGAGTCAGACGCTTAACCAACTGAGCCACCGAGGCACCCCTATTTTGTTAACTTTTTTTAAATTATATATATGCCTAAAAATACATTATCGATTGTACATGTTTTTGAGCTTTCTAAAAGTGGTTTCATTTTGTACGTAGTCCTCTAGGATTTGTTTCTGTTCCTGTTGTCGCTTTTACTCAATATCCTGTTCCTGAGAATCATCTCTGCTGTTAACTGTGGTTTATTTTTCACAGCTGTATTAAATTCTATCACATGACTAGATCAAAATCTATTTATGCTCTCTCCGGCCAGGGGAAATTTGCCTTATTTCTAGTTTGGGGTTAGGGCAAACAGGGATGCTGTGAACATTCTTGGATGTGATGCTCATATGCAGGAGTTTTTTTGGACAGTGGTCTTCACCCTGGTACCTCTCTGGTATTATCACAGAGAGTGGCAAGGAACTGAACTGTCAGATTCCCAATTTCTACTTACACTCTTCCCTGAATTCATTCGCCTGAAGAACATGACTGTTCTGGGGGTTCAATTTTGCCGGTACCACTTATCTTTTCACAGTTGCCCTCCAGCGAAAGGTGCACTGCTCTCATCAAGAATCTGGTGCTTTGGTGCATCCCCAGGGCACTGGTCAGCCACGTAAAAACCTCCGGCCAAATGAGGGGCCACCCGAAGCACAGGTGCCACGGCTGAGGAAGCAGATGACTCTAATCTCTAATGACTGGGGAGCAGCTGACAGATTATTAAATGTTCTCCTGATCACAAAATTGTCAGACAATTCGTAAAGAATTCAAAGAAAATCCCATCTCATTCCCATACACCTATTTATGTGAAAAAGTTTTCTCAGCCCTTCCATTTATCATAAACAAAAGAAAAATGGAAAGAGAATCCATGCTACCTCCTGTCTTATTTTAGAAATAAGTAAAGATCGGGGCGCCTTGTTGGCTCAGTCGTTAAGTGTCTGCCTTCGGCTCAAGTCATGATCCCAGGATCCTGGGATCGAGCCCCGCATCGGGCTCCCTGCTCCGCGGGAAGCCTGCTTCTCCTTATCCCACTCCCGCTGCTTCTGTTCCCTCTCTCGCTGTGTCTCCCTCTGTCAAATAAATAAATAAAATCTT
This sequence comes from Neomonachus schauinslandi, assembly GCF_002201575.2. Lineage (NCBI taxonomy): Eukaryota > Metazoa > Chordata > Mammalia > Carnivora > Phocidae > Neomonachus > Neomonachus schauinslandi. The sequence continues at coordinate 51,921,393 of NC_058407.1, read as the reverse complement.
TAAAAAAAAAAAAAGATCATCCAAAGAAATACGAACCAATTGGGAAATTAAAGCTCCATCCATTTTCCTAAAAGTTGCGTCTCTAGTAAAATTTTACCTTTTATGTTTAATCATTACTTGGCAAGATTTGTCATATATTGTTTGATTGTGTAATACTAATAATTTTAATAATAACTCAAGACAATATTTTCTAACACTTAAGAGTCCTGTGGTCAAAAGAAAGAAAATAAATTTTAATAAAACTTATTTTATGTATATTTTTATCACATGGATTTATGACAAAAGGACACTTAGGACAAGAAAACATTTTCAAACATAAAATATATTTTGTTAAGATAAAATTCTATGGGGAAAGTAGAATGGAAACATAGATTCAAAGAGATAAAAGAATAACATAAAATTCCTATTACAAAGAGCTCATCCGGGTGCCCAGGCGGCTCAGTTGGTGAAGCATCTGCCTTCAGCTCAGGTCATGATCCCGGGGTCCTGGGATCAAGCCCCACATCAGGCTCCCTGCTCAGCCGGATGCCTGCTTTTCTGTCCCCCTCTGCTCCTCTCCCCACCCCAGCTTGTGCTCTCTCTCTCAAATAAATAAATAAAATCTTAAAAAAAAAAAAGCTCATCCAATGACTTTTTATTTATTTACCAAATCACTATGGTAGTTAGATTCCTTTGGATGCTTTTTATTTTGGGTTTGTTTTTTGTTTTTTTTTTTTGGAATATAGTTGACATACAATGTTGTATTAGTTTCATGTATACAACACAGAGATTTGAACCATTAGGTATATTTTAAAATACGAAATAACAGTTTTAATATACCAATACTTAAAATATGATAGCATTTATTGTTTGAACTGTTTACACATAGGATAAAACATTTTAGATATCAATCCAAAAATGGTCAGAGGGGTAGAGAGTTTTACAAGATTACCTTAGTGGGCACAGAAGCAAAAAATTCTGAAGACTGCTGCTCTAGGGTAGAATTGCTGGGTCTTAAAGTATTGAAAGTATTAGTCTTTATGGGATAAAGTCAAGTTATTTCGCAAGATGATTGTAGCAATTTACACTCTCTCCAGAAATCCATTTTCTTTCTAATAGTCACTTGAATGTGCTAATGAGCTAGCTGAATTTCCCAGGAGTAGGACAACATTTCTTCTTGCCAACTCTTTAGTGTTCATGGAGCCCTGTTCCTTGGTTAATGCCAAAGGCAAGATCTCTGTCAATTTTGACCTTCATGTATTCACCAAGTGTTTTTCAACCCCCTGGCTTTAGTTTACACCACTCCCTCTCCTAAGCCCTCTCCACCCAAATGCCACCAGTTTATCACCCATGCTTCTGGTCTGAGCTTAAATGTCATTTCTTTGAAAAGTATTTCCACAACGATGCTACCTAAAGTTTCCTAATTCTCCACCACAGAACCCTGTAGTTTATGTGAGTTAGGAATGATGTATTTTCTTCTTTGCTCATATATTGTCTATCTCTTGCACTGGACTGTAAGCTCCTTGAAGGCAAGGACTGTATCTGTTTTATTCACCTACACATGCCCCAGCATCTAATATAGTTCCTGATACATAGTGAAATCTCCATAAATATCTACTAAATAAACAAATGGACGAATGAATTTTTTTCAGGCTGTAACAGACAACATCCTTAATCCAGTCATTGGTGGATTTGAGCAGGATGTGACAGTTGTTTCCATGAATAAAAAGGTTATTCAGGCTTTTATGCTTCTTTCCATTTTGACCTGTTAAAAAAATTCTAAAACACCCCTCATATGACCTCGCCTCCTCCTTTTTTTAAATTCCTTTTTCCTCCTCCTTCCTCTTTAAAATCCCTTCTTATTTTTTTTTTATTCCCTCAGTAATATATCAATTATAAGAAGACGAATAGGGGCGCCTGGGTGGCTCAGTCATTAAGCGTCTGCCTTCGGCTCAGGTCATGATCCCCGGGTCCTGGGATTGAGCCCCGCATCGGGCTCCCTGTTCAGCAGGAAGCCTGCTTCTCGCTCTCCCACTCCCCCTGCTTGTGTTCCCTCTCTCGCTGTCTCTCTCTCTCTGTCAAATAAATAAATATTTTAAAAAAAGAAGATGGATAAATTTGGTAATTTTGCAAATGAAAGAAGAACCTTTCTCTTTGATATTCCCCCAATCTCCAGCTCCAAGTTTACAGGTGGACTTGGACTCTCAGGGATTGTACACACAATCAGTAGTGATGGAGTTCAGGATGTGCGATGCCAAAATAAGGCATCTTGGCCTACTAAATATTTTAAGCTGAGGGAAGTTGAAAAATGGCAGGTGCTGGAAGGATTCTCTGATCTTCCTGTAAAGCAGACCATTAGACTTTCATATGAGAGACTCCTTTCCCTTACCTGGATCCTTATCCCCAAAAATGGAGAGGAATCTGAAGGAACAGGGTGGCTCAGTCAGTTAAGCAGCCAACTCTTGATTTTGGCTCAGGTCATGATCTCAGGGTCCTGAGATCAAGGCCCCACATCAAGCCCCTGTTGGGCTCTATTCTCAGTGGGGTGTCTGCTGGGCCCCTCCCCCTACTCTCTTGCTCTTTCTCTAAAATAAATAAATAAATCTTTTTTAAAAGTGCCCAGGTCTTATTTTCCTTATGAAGGCTTCCATGTCACACGAAACTTACTTTAAGTAGATTTGTAGGCTTTTCTCTTATTAATCTGTCTTTTGGTACAGAGCTCTAGCTAAGAACCTAAAGGGGTGGAAGGAAAGGATTTTTTCCCCTCCCCTTCAATAGCTAAGATAAATGGTCATCAAGTCCTCTGCTATCAGACAACACTTCTCCTGTCTGTAATACAAGTTTCTTAAGTGTGCGCTGTCATTCTAAGCCCCCATTTTATTTATTTATTTTAAAAATATTTTCTTTTTAAGTAATCTCTACACTTGACATGGGGCTTGAACCCACAACGCTGAGATCAAGAGTCATGCACTCTACTGACTGAGCCAGCCAGATGCCCTGCTAAGGTCACATTTAAAAAAAAAAAAATTATTCATGAGAGTGAAAGAACAAAATTTTAAGTCTGTCTAAATCTAATTTCCAATTTTGTTTATATATATCCTTGAACCGCCCCTTTATGTTTTGTGATTTTATATATTCTAAGCCTAATTTAATGTTGATGATAACAATGACAACTTTACAAAGAGTTTCATGTTCTTTAGCTCATTAAATGTGATGAATATTAGATGACTTCTGGGCAGGACGAGAAGCTGGCAGCAGTCTTCTCTGGGACTGAGTACATGTCTTCTCCACAGGGCTCTGCTCGCAGACAGCAAGTTGTGGGACTTCTCAGCCTCCATAACTGCCTGAGCCTTTCCCTCATAATGTATCTTTTTCTGCATGTATGCCCTTTTGCTTCTGTTTCTCTGGAGAACCCTAACTAATACAGGGACCACGTATTTCCGAATCTGCCAGATTTAAGGGTGGCTTCCCACACAAACCCAGACTTTATTTTGATATTTTTTTAATTATAATTAGATAGAAATTAAGGGACACAAAAAGGCAGATACTCGCCAAAAGGTTTCAGTTTCCCTTTATATCTTGACCTAAGAGCACCAAGAACTTTGGGTATTACCTGTTCTTCTCCTGCTCTCTGCCTGCAATGGTCCAAATGGTCCAGGGTTCGGAACGGGCTCCATTCGCATGGTCTTTGGGGGCAGAGGAGAGAGGGGCTCTCCTCCATCTGCTCCTGAGCCACAGTATGCACAAGTGGGTGATCACTCAAAAGAAGACAAAGTGGTTTTTTTTGTGGGAAGGGGCTGGGCCTCTTTTTTGCTTTCTTCAGAGACTGTGGGCTAAATAGTGATATCTATAACGATTCCCTGATCTTACAGGGAGCACTGACCAGAGGGGTTATTTCCTCCTATTCTATAATAGTGACATTCAAAAGAGAGTAAACACAATATCTTTTTTTTTTTAAGTTTATTTATTTAAGTAATCTCTACGCCCAACTTTGGGCTCAAACTCACGACCCCGAGATCCAGGGTTGCATGCTCTTCGGACTGAGCCAGCCGGGTGCCCCAACACAATTTCTTAAATAAAAAAGGGAAGGATGCGGACCAGTCGTTAATAGGGAATTAGCCAAGTATTGTATATTCTGTCCCATTGCCACAAATACATAGTCAACAGCATTGTGGTTAAGTATTGGACTCTGGAGCCGGACTGCCCTGATTCTGATTCCAGCTTTGCTACTTTCTAGCTCTACATTCTTGAGAAAGAACTGTCACCCTCTGTGTCTTAATACCCTCACTATAAAACAGGGATGATAACGAGAGCGCCAAACTCACAGGGCTGTGATGAGGATTAAATTAGTGCTGTTAAGTGCTTGGAGCTGCACCCGCGCACATCTAAACGAGTGTTCCTTGTTATTATCATTATTATTATTATTATTATTTAAAGATTTTATTTTTAAGTAATCTCTACACCAAACGTGGGGCTCGAACCCACAACCCTGAGATCAAGAGCTGAGGGCTCCACCAACTGAGCCAGCCAGGCACACCCCCCCAACCTGTTATTGTTGTTGCTGTTTTGGGGGGAAAAACCACAGATCCTTGTGGAGGCTTAGTTAAGAATAACAGACAGTAGTCACGGTTTTCTTATTCCAAACTGGAGGTCAGTCCCCATCAAAGAGATTGAGTAATGTAGGAATCCTAAGCACCAAGGAAAGATCAATACAGGAGGGGTTTTTTTTGGCCAAAGAGCTTCTCAGGGGGCCCTCCAGTCATACCACTGGGGCAGTTACCTGCTCTGCCTCGTCGTACCCCACTGTGCTCTCTGGCACTATTCCACAGCTATGGCTGTGCCCATGGTGGGTAAGCAGATGGATCTGGAAACCCCATTTCCACGTAGATAGCCTGCCCTGGGTTTGTGCAACTAGTCTGAACTTTCAGGAAACCAGCCATACCAGTTGACCTTCGGTGAATGCATGCTGAGCTCAAGCTGACGGCTGAAGGGTCTGATGCCCCATCCCGTCGTCCCCCTACAGGAGAAGCTCCCACTGCCTGGCCTGGCGGGAGTCCCTGTCTGATTCAGTCAGGCTCTCCCAGGCTGCCCTCACTGATCACACTTTGTACACAACTCTGAAGTTTATGACACCATTTCAAATACATTCTCCCTCTCCCGACAGCTCTGAAGTCACATATTCTTTCCCCATTTCCTGGGCAAGAAAACAACAGTCAACGAGGCAAAGGACAGAGCTGGAAGCCGAGCCTCGGTTTCTGCCTCTAAACCCAGGGCTCCTTCAAATACACGTCAGCTGCTTCAAACTGAACAGACCTTAACGCCCAGAGACCTCAGCTAAGATGGCTCAGCAAACACTAATCTTCCTTCTCCTCTAAGTGTCAGAGCTCTTTGTCTTTTACTTTCGTTCATCATTCTTATTTGGGTAATTTCACCGCATCAAAATTAAGCAAATACAAAAGCAGTACAATTTCCAAATTGTGCAGTTTGTCAAAGGATGTCATCATTCATTCATGTTTTTCAACAGACATTTATTGAGCATCTACTTTACGTCAGGAGCAGTGTTCAAGTACGCTCCAGGGACTCACAGGTAAGAGGTGGGATCAGACAAATAGATAAACGAAAACATAGCATAGCATGTGCTATGACCCAAGGAAGCCTGAGATGCTAGGGTGCCATGAGTAGGGGGTGTAGAGAGGCATAATTTGTCACCCCAAAATATGTCTTTTTGGCTTGCAGGTTATTTTAGGTTGATTATTGTTAAGAAACAGAAGGCTCAGGAAGAACCTTTGTTCTTCCCCCTAACTGTCTAAAAGATTTTGTATAGAGGACCTGCCCCAGGAAGGGGGTTATCACCGTAGATAATTACAGTAATATGAAGTAGGTGTGGTAGCCATGAAGGAATTTAGTAAAGTTTGTTAAAATTCCTCTCTGTGTCCCATTGTTTGTGTAGGGTCCAGCAAACATTTGTTTACCAGGTATTTACTCTTTTTTATCTTCCTGTGAATTGTCTTTTTTTCCCTTTGAGGCCCCAGGCCCCCCACCTTTTTCTCCTCAGCTCTAGATGGTATATAACCCTCAATTGCCTCATTGCCTGTGGGCCTCATATTCCCAGATGGTAATCCTTTTTCAAAAATCATCTTTGTTTTACAAAAAACTATACCTTGACATTCTTTTACATGCAGGTGTCTCCATTATATTTATTTTATTTTTTAAAAGATTTCATTCATTTATTTGAGAGAGTGAGAATGAGCAGGAGGAGGGGGGAGGGGGAGAAGCAGACTCCCCACTGAGCAAGGAGCCCAACGCGGGGCTCGATCCCAGGACCCAGAGGGCATGACCTGAGCCAAAGGCAGAGGCTTAACCAACTGAGCCACTGAGCCACCCAGGCATCCCTCCATTATATTTAAATAGGGTTCTATTTACCAGCCTTTGGCTTCTCTGCTACACTCCTGAGGAGCATTTACATAGGCTGGTTTCTCTGCAAAAGAGGTAACAAAATTAGGCAGCCTTGAAATGTCTGCTGCCATAGTGGCAGAAGGAGTGGAGTCTGCTATTCATTTCCTAAAATACAAGCATTAGAGATACATGCACTTCTTGGTATAATAAATCTTTTTGTTAGGGTTTGCTCTACATACTAATCCATCTCAGATCCTGATAACTGAAATGCAGCTGCCATTTCTTGTCTAACTTTGGCTGTTTTCCTCTGAGTAATAATACCTTTTTTTTTTGATATAAGTGATTGGATTTAATACTTTCATCAGGACGGGCTCATTGAATATTCATATTCTGCTTATATTATGCAGCAACCACATGGGAAGTTGTAGGAAATTTCAAAGCAGAAGATAGTCACTCCAATGAGAAGACTGATGTGTGGGTGTTTGGAAGTTATAAATATGAGATTACACAAAGCAAATGCTATTTTTAATAACGATTTGTGCAAAATGGAAACAGGTGATTTAGAGCAGATGGTTAAAATCTTTACAAAGCAGTTTTATTCAAAGAAAATTAAAGGTATTTAAAAGCCCTCATTTATTTTAGCTTTAAAGAGTTTTCTCGAAAATCAGAGATGAGTGTTTTTGGCAGAGAGGAGCTAAATAATACACTGAACATTTTGGAAGAATTATGCATTTTATTGCTCTCTTTTGCTTTTTCTCTCCCTGTGACCTTCCGTTTCTTTATCTTTCTCTTCTATCCTTTCTCTCCTGCTGTCTCTTTTTAGTATCTCTTGCATTGAGGCTTCCAGGGCCACATCCAAACTCACCTTTATGGTTACATTCTACCCTCTTCCCTATCAGGGAAAGTGCATCAGAATGAAATTGGCAAGATCTTTTGACAGCTTGTCTTTACTACTGTGTTGCCAGAAAAGGGAAAATGGCTATTTATACGGTCCATTTCCACAAGCTGCTGTTAAATTATGGGCCAAGTTTCCTTTAAAACAATGATTAATATTTCTTGATTGACTACCTGGCAAACTGTACTGGACTCATCCAAACTACGAATGAATGAGATTTCCCTAGATTTGGGTAGGATTCAATGGAGCTTTCACTTGGATATTTGGAAGTGGGTTTTTAATGTCAACTTTTGTTTACGCCAATTGCAGAGTGTGGGGCTCATGGTAATACAATGCATCATATAACTTTGCCATCTTTTATGTCAAAAATGGTCAAATATCAGCAATGTCATATTGTGCAACTGAAAAGATACTCTATAAATATTTGTTGATTAGAATGGGAGAGACTATAGAGATCATTCTATAAAAGATTTGAGGTGGTGTCTAGGAAATGCAGATATACAGTAAACTAATAAATTACAAATCAATCCCATCAAAACCAAAGAAATTCTCAATTAACACAGGAGGTTTAAACAAGGAGGTACACAGGCACACATAAATGCACCAAAAGGTCCTCCATAACTGGATTGGGTTTGCTATGAACTTGGTAGTAAGCTTTTTGTACCAAATAATAATGATGATGACCAGAACAACCAACATTTATTTATCACCTATGTGCCTGGCTTGGTGCTAACTGCTTTATATACACTTTGCATTTATTCCCTGCCACAAACCTATGAAGGTAATTATTATCCCCATGTTATGGATGAAAAAGTTAAAAGTTTTATTATCTTGGAGGAGAAAACAGTCTACTTTCTTGGAGATACACTAAATTGAAAAAAAATTAAAAATCTTGACCATGTCATCAACATTACTTGAGTAAATGTAGCTAGTGTTTTGTAAGGATATTCTTTTAGTATCCCTTGCCCTTGGGCAAAGGTTCTCACGCATGGGAATCACCTGGGGACTTCCCCCCTCACCCAAAATTTGGACCCTAGGAGTGTGTGGTCTTTATGACAGCATTATTGGCATGGTCTAGGGGCTTATTAGAAATGCATGATCTCAAGCCTCACTCCTGAAGGCATCAGGACCTTAGTTTAACGAGATTCTCAGGTGATTTCTATGCATATTAAAGTGGAGAAATGTGGCTTTAAGTGCCGAATGTTTGAAATCTAAAGAGACTCCCCAGGTGATCCTGATGAAGGTGATCAGTGGTAAGATCATACTTTATAAAACACTGCCCCAGGACATGATACCAAAATGCAATTCAGTGAAAGCACTACTGCAAGCAATTTGAGAAGCCAAGGGGTCACCGAGTCAAGACAACATAAGATATGCACGCACAACAGTTGCTGTTCTGTTGCTCTGCCTGGATCCAAGAATAAAACCGAGGCTATTGGCGGGGCTTCACCCACTTTTCCATCCCAACAGACAGAGGAGAAGGTATCCCTTACAGGCAGGGGAGTAGCCGAATGTCCTACTTCAGACATGAAACTACTTTGAGACACTGAAACTGTATTTAAAAGAATTGTGTGAATTTGCATTGACTCCTTAATGTGTTTGTACTTAACTTTTAAAAATGATTTCAGGTATTTAGGATTGGGCCAAAGTGGTACTGTAGCAAGGTGCGTGGCTTATTTTGTTGCTGCAGAGACCCGTGGGTATATTCCTAACTACTCCCAGGATATATGGTCACATGGTAGATTAACTAGTACTTCTGGAAATTTGGAGTGGTTCTGAAAGGCAAATACTAGATAGCAGGGTGGATGAATATGTAGTAGGGATCCTACTATCAGGCACTCTAAACTTCTCATCATGGGCCCCATGGAGTAGGAGTGTGGCTGGGGAGGTGGGAGCTTTAGGGGGCCATCCCTTCTGTACAGCTAAGAAAACAGCCACCACAAGGTGGAGCAAAGGTACAGAATTAGAATCACTGTTGCCTGTCTCCCAAACTTGCCTCACCCTGGCTTTCTGGATTTTAAGTCACAGGCATTCTCCATATCCAGCTTTGTGAAGCAAAGTGGGCTCCTAAATATGGGAGAGAGAAGGAGAACCTGAAAAAGAGAAAACTATGAAAAGAACAATTGATTTGTTAATCACGCTGCATGGCTGGATCAGAAGAGATCCATGGAGGGAAAACCAGGAACCCGTCATACACATTTCGCTGTACGTGAACCTGCCTCACAAGTTTAAAGAACCATAAATTCACAGGAAGCAGAGTAGAAAATTGGGAAAACGCACTTTGGAGGCAAGCTGATATGGGCTGGAATGCTGGCCCAGCCAGGTCTTTACACATTTACTGGGCTTTCTAGTTTCTCATCTGTAAAATGAGGACAATGGGATCCACCTTTGTAGTGTTCTTGTAAGAATGTACACAAAATGCTTTGTTTAGTGGATGGGACCCAGTTCCAACAACAGTAAGATGGCGATTTACTGATATTAAGACATTAACATTCAAAAACATTTATTGATGGTTTATTGGACATGATGAAATCAAAGATGTTTAAGATACAGTCTCTGATTTTTATTTTTTTATCTTTAAAAAAAGTTTTAATGATTTAAGTAATCTGCTACACTTAACATGGGGCTTGAACTCACCTCCCGGATATCAAGAGTTACAGGCTCTTCTGATTGAGCCAGCCAAGCGCCCCGCCCCCGTCTCTGATTTGTAAATAGCGTTCTTTCAAAGAAGATTAAGACTGAGATAATAATCACAAAGATAACTAACATTCTCTGGGTATGGACAATGGTCCGACCTATAAGCTCTTTAAAGGACTATCTCAGTAAGCGCTTATCACATCCCCAGGAGCTAGGCATTAACCCATTGTACAGATGAGGGAACTGAAGTGCTGTAATTTTTATCAGCTCAATCAGGAAATTGCAGAGCTAGGATTCACTTCTAGACACTCTGTCTTTGGGGCTTGTGCCTACCACAGTAGTTCAGGGTTAGCTTCAGCCAACAATTCATTTCTAGGGGCTGCACTTTCTGCTGCCAAGTTGTACTTGCCAAGTGCAAATATAAAATCCCAGTAGCACCATGGATGGATGATATGAATCACATTTATATTTGACTGCAATCATCACCAAAGTAAGCTGCTTATCTCTGATCTCTCTCTCTCCCCATGCCCAACCCAGCCCTCCACACTGCCAACAGTTATCTTTATAAGGCATATATGTAATCATGACACTTCTCTACTTAAAAAGTTCCCCATTGTCTGCAGAACTGTGTCCAAGAGCTCTATACAGGAGGCCTCTCCCAGTTGGCCCTGACCTTCCTTCAGAGCCTCTCTGCTTTAGATATTCTGGTTCTTCACTGAACACTCTTACATAAGACAGTTCCACATGAAATTAGGGCAGTCAGGAGTTCCATAGTTAACCTCTTGTTTGGCAAAATGGAAAAAAAAATTAACTTTTTTTTTTTAAGATTTTATTTATTTGACAGAGACACAGCGAGAGAGGGAACACAAGCAGGGGGAGTGGGAGAGGGAGAAGCAGGCTTCCCGCTGAGCAGGGAGCCCGATGCTTGGCTCGATCCCAGGACCCCGGGATCATGACCTGAGCAGAAGGCAGACGCTCAACGACTGAGCCACCCAGGCGCCCCCCCAAAAATTAACTTTTTAAAAGATTTTTTTTTAAAGTAATCTCTACACCCAACTTGGGGCTTGAACCTACAACCAACCCTGAGATCAAGAGTTGCATGCCCCACTGACTGAGCCAGCCAGGCACCCCTTAAAAAAATTTTTTTAATTAAAGTTTAAAAGCTGTACAATTAAAAACAATGTGCACACACTATCAGCTGAAACATAAATATATATTTAAACTTTCAAAATGTTTTTCACCTCCTATGAGAGATCTGGTATTTTAGTGGAGGACATCTTGTAACTGTATTTCCAGTTGCCCCAAAGGATGATGTTCCTTTTTTCCCCCTAGAACCCAACCCCTTCCGGAACTCTCTGAGGTGGCAAACTGCTTACTAGTCATCCTTCAAATCCAGTTTAAATACCACTTCTCTAGTCCCGAGTATTTCTCTTACAGCATTATTGTACTTTATTTACTTATTTATACAATAAACCTTGAGATCCTTTAAGGTAGGGACCAGGGACCTGATCCCCAAGTCCCTAGCTCTTAGCTTGGTGTTTGGCCCACAATAAGAACGTCAAAGTTTATCACTGGATACGTGAATGAATGATCAAGGTCTAAAAGTCCCTACTCTGTTTAGATCTTGCAGCGGAAACATTTGTATACTGGACACGCCTCTGACCAATCGCTAAGGCCCACACTATGTCAGAAGTGATTAGAAAGAAGACAGGAAAGGTCCAAAGTCTTGCGTCTTGCGTCTCTCACAAAGCTGGTGACCACGCCTTTTCCACCACCTCAGCTCCCGGGGCTACTTCTAGGATGGGGAGAATACTGTGTTCAAGATGGGTATTTTTCTCCATCTCGACTGAAGAGCTTCACCCTCCTTTGATTTTTTTTTTTTTTTTTTTTGACAGCAGAGTCGTGCACAATCCAGTGAACCTCCAGATTTCCTACTGGGGTCCAACATCTTGGACTCCCATCCCTACCCGTCAAGAAATCCAGCTGCAACTCTGGATTTCTCCGATGGATTCTGAAAAAAGCCCCTCCAGGACCCCCTCCCTCGGCCCAAGACGGCCCTGGTCGGGAAGGGGCTTTCCAGCGGCGGGGGCTGCGGTCCGCCCCGAGGGCCGAGCCGAGCCGAGCCACAGCCGGGGGAGGCGTGGGGGGCGTTGCCCACGGCCGCCCGGGCTCGGCGCGCGGGGCGGGGCCGCGGGTGGCCGCGAGAGGCATCCATCTTCCCGGACCAGCCGGCGTTTCCTCACCGAGCGTGGCGGGGGCGAGGGTGAAGGCCACGGGCCGCGGCGCCGCCCCTCCCGCGAGCCCTGCTCCTCTTCGCCGAGTCCCGCGCGGCCGGTCGGGCCGCTGCCGCCGCCGCCGCCCACAGCTCGCTCTCTGGGCGCCGGGAGCCGCGGGCCGTGGGCGCGCCGGCAACTTTGCGGCCGCCGGGGGCGCGGCTCCTCCCGGTGCGCGTGCGAGTGTGTAGGGCAGCGGCGGCCTCCTGGGGGCAGCAGCAGAAAGCGGGACGAGGAGAAAGAGGGAGCTTCGGCGCCCCGTGGCCAAGGAGGCAGAGGCCCCTCGCGGCGCCGGCTGTCGAGACCTAAACTCCGCCGGGGCTGCGCCCAGGACGCGTTCGAACGGCGCAGCGGCCGCCCTCCCGACCAGCGGCGGGGACTCGCTCTAGGATTACGTTTGCTTTCGCCTGCCCGGGCGCTAGCAGCCGCCTTTGCCTACGGGGAAGCGGCGGCCGCGGCAGCGGCATCCCGGCCCGGGTGGGACCCCCGAGCGCCCGAGCCGGCGGCTGGAACAGGAAGGGAGGGTCGCGGCGCCCGCCCTCCACTGCCGGCCCTGCCCCGTGTGCCCGGTGCGGGTTTCTAACAATGGTGCGGAGCGCCGGCGCGAACCCCGCGTCCGCCCAGCGGCCGTAGAGGAAGTGGCCGGCTCCGGGTGGGGTGGGCAGGGAGACGCCCCCCGCCGCTCGCTCGCCGGAGTTTGCCTGCGCGCCGGGCCTCTCCGGCCCCGAGCCCGGCTCCCCGCCGAATCACCGACGGCAGCTCGAACCGGAGAGTATGGTGCCAGCGCCCGGGTTAATCTAGTCCTCGGCTCGCTTCTTTTTTCCGCCGCCTCTTCTTCCTCCTTTACCTCCTGTCGGTGCTGCCTCTGGGTTCCCGGTGTGTGGGAGTACAACTCTCTGCCTCTCCGAGGAGACCGGTTTGTGACAGCCTAACAGAACTTGCCCACTGAAAGCAAACCCAGAACAGCTGGATAATGTCCACTCCGAGCAGATTCAAAAAGGACAAAGAGATCATAGCCGAGTATGAAAGTCAAGTCAAAGGTAAGGATGGGAGCGGCTGCCTTGCTCCTTTTGTGTGCCTTCTTGTCATTGTGCTCGAGGAGTTGCATTTCTAACTTGGTGTCTGCGTTGGAAGAAGGCGGTGAGGGCAGCCAGAGCCTCTGGTTGAGCCACCCGGGGGTTCGTACAAGCCAGTCCCCGTCCCAGTCCTAGTCCCATCAAGCCCACAGGGAGCTGGAAACCGGGTGGCTTTGCCGGACTGCCAGAGCGCATCTCCACTAGAGAACTGGCTTTAACTTAACCACCTTCAGCCGGGCAACTCACATGGGAGGCAGGCGGCAGCTAGTGGTTCCTGCCCAGTTACCCTCTTCCTCCTCCTTATTATTCTTTTTAACTGATATCTTTGTCACTACATATATATATGTATATATATATATATATATGTACTTTTTTTTTTTAAGGAGTCCGGACACCAAGTGGTCTAGAGCTTTATTGAGTGCAGACGATTTTAGACATTTACTCTGTTCACAATTTATTAGGGTGAGTCCGCCTTTTGTAAAACAGCTCCCTAAAAGCTTGGCAGTTAAGCCAAGCAGGGACTAGTGGAATCTGACTCCTCCTTTATAATGGGCCAGAATTCAGTGCCATCTTTCACATTCACACGGGAATATTGCTTTATCATTTGCAGGAAGCTACTTGCATGTAAAATGGTTTGAATGTTTAAGTAGTAGTTTCAATCCATTTACATTGTCAACTAAGGAAGGAACCTAATTAAGGTTGATTAAGCATTTTTACTTAATGTGCCTTGTGGTTTTCAAAAATAGGTTTTCTCTCTAGCACAAGTATTTTGTGTTGCTGTCGAAGTGTTTAATGAACACATATCTCTGTTGTGTTGGGGTTTTGTTTTTGTTTTTGTTTTTCCTTTTCTGTGGTCTCTCCTGGGTGGTTTTCCCTATTGAGACAATGGGTGGAGTGTTGAGATTGATGCTGTTATTTGGAATATTCAATGCAAAGTTAGTAACAATTGCTATGGAGACACCTGTGTTTTTTCAGATACAGTCTTACAAAAGGGCTGCTGAGGGAGGCATTCCTTACTTGCCTTGGGAAAGGCAGGAACAGCCTGGGTGTTCTTTTGTACGGTCAAGTTGTGAAAATGCTTGGAGTCCTGTGAGAGGACCTGGAGGGGGACCCTCCATCACCTAGAGGGTGGATTTGGACCAACTCATCAAGGCCACGGACGTAGTGTGCAAGCCCAGGGACTCATGTTTCTTTAGGCTAACCCCAGTAATGGATTTGAGCTCACCGTTGTTCAGGAAATGATTTTTAACTCCTTGTAATTAATATAATTTATACTTACAGGGACTGGTTACATTGACATGGAAGTTATATTAGCAGAGAAGTAATTATTTCCTTAGTGACAGGTAAACTTCTTAAGCAGAATCTTTCTTAATGAGTGCAACACAGCCTAAAACCTTTCATTCTAAGGGGGAACTCCTAGTCACCATTCCTTGTGCAGGTTTTCCACATGGCTCTTTGTGGTAGATCTTTGAGGGATGGCAGTCTGGTTTTCTTGCTGCCTGGAGCGCTGACCGGCAGAATGCACTTTCAAGTATTGGCTTAGTTATTTCTGTTCTAAAGTCATTGGTCCATGATCAAGTCCTTATATGAAAAATAATCTCATGATTAATTTCTTTCAGACCGTGAAATCTGTTGTTATATGACTACTGATATGCTTGAGATAAAGGCCCTCTACGTTAAAAAAATCAATAAAATGGGATGTGTTGTAATGTTTAAAATGTGTCTTTCAAATCCAATCCAAGAAAAAATTATGAACGTGGTGAGGATTATTTTTGGAACAAATTCTGTCCCATAGAAAGTGATCTTCTCCATTCTCTTCATCCTTCCTCATTTACATATACCTACAGTCTTCAGGCTGCTTTCAGACTCTTTCCTAACCTGGCCTGCCCTTCTCATCAGGACCTGTGTCCAGACTTTATCTATTTCCACTCCTCCTGTTTCTAACCCAGATCATTATAGCCATATGCAATTATGGGAATAGGGCAATACAATGGAGTTGGATCATGCCCACCTCAATGGCACCAGTTCACCTGTACTTCTAAGCAAAATCAAGAAATGAGTGGGAGAAAAATGACAGTGACATAGTGCGTGAGGCCAAGCCATCCTGCACAGTGAGAGTAGGTTCCTTAGTAAGGATGTGAAGTCCAGGACTCTGGTTTTGTTTCATTTGCTGAGTCCCTCTGTAAGGGTGAGCACCTTACCCTAGTAGAGTGCTAGTCCACTGCTTAAAGGTATGTGGTTTTGGAACAACCACCTCTTTTAATTCCAACCAACTATTTCATCTGTTGATAAACAAAAGATGTGGTCTATTCGATTGCTGAAGGAAAACCCGGCTGTGCTGGACTCAGAAGAGAAGACATAGGTCTGTTCCCAATGAATAAAGTCACATATGTTGGAGTCTCTGGGTGACTTCAGGGTATGGGTGATTTCAAGAGTCATTTTTGATTAGGTGTGCTTTTTTTTTAACCTTCTGACTTAGAACTTAATACTCCGGAGTATTGTTCTTTCTTTTTCTCTCCCATTTCCGTAATACCAGTTGCACGAATCTCAGAATTTCTGAGATAATGGTTTCATCTAAAGGAATGACTCCAGGTATGGGATTTTGCCACTGTGGCTCCCACACATGTTTTGGGAACAGACTTCATGGAATTATTCTCAACTGTGAAAAGAACCATCATAGGTGACAATGTGTAATTTTATGTGTAAAACTATAAATCCATCTAGTTAGATACATCATGTTGAGTAAGTCACGTAGCTTCTCTCTGGCTTTTGGTTTTCTTAAAAGATGAAGAGTTTGGGTTCTCTCAGTTCTAACGATCTTTGAGTCTGATTGAAGATGTTGTGTCAGTTCATATTAATCACTTAGTAAAAATTTCAAGCTTTTTGCATTTTCTTTTGGCCACCCGGTTGTGGGGAAATCGTCTTTGCTTTCACTTTTTTTTTTTTTTTAAAGATTTTATTTATTTGTTTGACAGAGAGAGACACAGCAAGAGAGGGAACACAAGCAGGGGGAGTGGGAGAGGGAGAAGCAGGCTTCCCGCGGAGCAGGGAGCCCTATGTGCGGCTTGATCCCAGGACCCCGGGATCATGACCTGAGCCGAAGGCAGACGCTTAACGACTGAGCCACCCAGGCGCCCCTACTTTTTTTTTTTTAATAATGAATTCACAAACACTGTGTATCATTTGAGTTCTCAGAAAATTAAAATGTAATGCAATAAGGAATATGGAAAAAACCGTGTTCAGAAAAGTATAGGGCACAATTGTAAGAGGGGATAGAATTATGAATTATACAAGTTGTCAAGGAATAGATAGGTTTAAATCAGGGACAAAAGGACCTCAAGCAGTAATTTAAAAGGAGTGTGTTAGCTAGAAGAAAGACTATTGCATGTGTGTTAGTCAACTTCCCAAAGATTTAGAATCCAGAGAAGTTAATCTCTTGTTTGTGGCGGCTCTTAAGAAGCCAGCTTGTCTGGAGAAGCCTATGAAACAAAAGCCAGTTGACTATGTTGCTTGTTAGCATCTGGCAAAAAGCTTAGCAGGGGAATAGATTGTAACAACTGGCTAACAGAAGGTTTGGAGATCATCTGGATTTTAGTATTCTATGCAATTTTTGAATTCTGCAGCAAAAGTATCATGGCACACATATAAAAAAATACTGGTTCCCATATGGGAACCAAAAGAATCAAAAGACACATTTTGTGAGGTGAAACCCATGGACTGAGTGAGAGGTTGTGTTTGTTTTTAATAATGCATGTTGTTAGTTGCTAGGAATTGACAGCTATTATTTGCAATATTTTCCCAGGGATAATCTCATACTCATCTACATGCCATATGTACAGGAAGTGCTAAGAAAATCTGTTGTTCTTCGACCACTCTGCTGCCTGAACTACAAATAGTACATTTTGGTAGCAGACGGATCGTGAGGAAATGCCAATTCAGTTTGATGTGACCCCATGTCATGCAGTAGGTTTCAACAGGAAAAAGTGCTGCCGTCACTAATTCAGAACCTATATCTACATCTGATGTTCTTTCATCTGACCTGTAATAGAAAACAGCAACAACTTAAATTATGAATTAAAACTTTATAGCTGGGAGGGACTTTAAACATTTCCTGTCCAACCCATTCATTTACACGATGCAAAGGAAGCATGATAGAGTTACACAATTAACTGTAACCTACCTGGGGCTAGAACTTGTTTTCAGGAACAATGATTTACTTTTAGATTCCTCACAAAGTAGAGCAGGAGACAGAACACTTCACTGTTCAGACTTTTTTTTTTTTAAGATTTTATTTATTTATTTGAGAGAGAGAGCATGAGCAGTGGGGAGGGCAGAGGGAGAAGGAGAAGCAGACTCTGCACTGAGCAGGGAGCCCGACTCAAGACTCGATCCCAGGACCCTGAGATCATGACCTGAGCCGGAGGCAGACGTTAACCGACTGAGCCACCGGGCGCCCCTCACTGTTTAGACTTTACATTCACTGAAGGAATCGTAGTTGGACCTAGAAGAGAACAGCAACTCCTCTGCTGTTAACAGGAGGAGTTAATTAAATTGATTAACTGTAACTCAGTTTTTTGTTTTTTTTTTTCACCAAGATCATTTCAAGAAACCACAATGTGCAGGCAGTGGCTTCACATACTTGCCTTAGGATCAAGAAAAAAATATGGTGAATATGTGCAAATGTAGCTTGCTTGAAGTTTTGGTCAGACTAATTGGAGCTACTGCAATAGGCCCTCTTATGTTGCCCAGAAACCCTGGTTAGCTTCATGAACTTCAAAATATATTAAGGAATAGTTTGCGAGAAATTTTTGAGCAAAATGCATCCTCCTGAAATATAGTGAAGGTTGGCAGGTACTACAGGATGACAAATCTCAGCTTTAACAGTCTGTGTTGCTTGGCTTACTCTTGTGAAGTGTTGACCAATTTAGGAGCCACACATTTTCAACTCTGGTTCTGGTTTGAGAGTCTGCTTTGTAGTGTGGCCAGACCCTTTTCTTATTTCATTCATGCTACTCATTTTCCCTTCAATTCAGACAATTAAGAATTAAGGTAAAGAAAAGGGAATAAGCTGTATGTCTCTTCACTCTATTTTTGTTTTAAATTTTTGAAGGTAGAAAGTGGGATTAGGGATAGTTATTTGAAGACATTTTTAGTTATTTAAAAGTATTTTTTATCTCTTGGTCCCCAGTTACTTTTTAGTGTGTTGACAGCATATATATTTGCGCTCCTGTTGGTATTTCAAGATGGGAGGAAATAGAACATGGTGTTGAAGAGTAGAGATTTTTGCCATTGATCACATGTGTGATCTCTGAGAGTCCATTTCTTCATCTATAAAATGGGGATAATAATAGTACTTACTTTCTTGTCTTTGTAAGGTTGCAGCGAGGTGATTTGTGGAAAGCTTTATCACAGGCTTGGCACATAATAAATAGACAGTAAAAATCAGTCCCTGTTATCTGTGTAATTTTAGTTTTCTTTACATTTCAACTGCTTCTTGTTACATTCTGACTGAGATAAGCTTTTTGAAATTCAAATACCTAATCACCAGTCTGCTAGCTGACTAGATCCCAAAGTGGGTGAGTCTTTAATCATCCTGATAAAAGTCCCATGTACTTTTGGAATGGAGTGGAGCAAGTTTCATGGTGGAAATACAAAGGGAAATGTGATAGGCAAACCAGAGAGATTCCCAGCTCCTTATAAGTGGATTTTATATTGTCATTATTTTTATCCAAGTACAGGTAACAGCCTGAAAGCGTTATATTTACTGGGCCTGGGCTGCCATGTGTTTGCTTACAACTTTTGCTTTGAATTTTCTTTGCCTTTGTTCAGTGATGTATGGAAAATGGAAACTGTAGTATAGTCCGTGGCTTTTATTAAAGGATTCTTGGGCGCCTGGGTGGCTCAGTTGGTTAAGCCACTGCCTTCAGCTCAGGTCATGATCCTGGAGTCCCGGGATCGAGTCCTGCATCGGATTCCCTGCTCAGCAGGGAGTCTGCTTCTCCCTCTTACCCTCCCCCTTCTCATGCTCTCCCTCTCTCTCTCTCAAATAAATAAATTAAAAAAAAAATCTTAAAAAAAAAAAAGGATTCTTAAGACATCAGATCAAGTCACTGATTTAATTTCATGGTCTTGAGAAAAATATATATATTCTTAAATCAATATGGAAATGAAGAATTCACTTATAACTGTGAATTTGCTTCTGCTTCATGAGACAATACTTTGATTTTTTTCCCAGCTTTATTGAAGTATAATTGACATATAACAGAAAGTACTTTTAAAAAAAAGATTTATTTATTTTAGAGAGCGCTCAAGTGCTCGAGCAGGGGGAGAGGAGGGAGAGGGGGAGAGAGAGAGAGAGAAAGAGAATTCCAAGCAGGCTCCACACCCACAGTGTGGACTCCACACAGGGCTCGATCCCACGACCCCAAGATCACGACCCCAGCTGAAACCAGGAGCTGGACGCCCAACCAACTGAGCCACCCAGGTGTACTGAAAGTACTTTGATTATAAAATGTATTGTTTGTGTATTTTTCATACCTTTTAGTGCAGAGCTTTATTGAACATTTATTGAATGAGTAGAGCAATCATTTGGATTGTCGTTCCTTTACAGTATAAGTTAACATGGTGATCATTCAAAATTATGTAGGGTGTCCAATAAAGTATTACCACAAAATTAAATTTAATTCAAATAGCATGTAACTTCTTTAGAATGTCGTAAAGTTAAAACCAGTCTAAATGTCCAGCAGTGGGGAATGGTTAACTAAATTCCACTGGGGGTGGTTAACTAACTTATACACGTGGAATGTTATCCAGTCATTACCAATACTTTTTGAAGAACATTTTGGTATGGCGAAATATTTTACAATAATTGAAAAAAAAAAGACTATAAAAGGACATTGAAATAGTAGTAATGAAAAACAGTCACAACTAAAGCTAACAGTTAATGAGTGTCCATGCTGTGCTGGTTACTGCTGGGGCTGCTTCACATGAGTAGACTGAGCTCTCCGTGTACATTGCAGGCTATAATGCATAATGGGAGGAATTTCTGGTTATTTTTCCTTCTTAGTATATGTTTTACTTCTTGTGGTTTTGGACCACAGGATACCTTGGTAAGTTTCCTGGTTTAATCCAGGAATCTCACAATAATGTAAAAATAGAGATTTCTCCTTTTTTCTTTCCTTCCCTTGTTTCCTTATTTCCCCCTTTTTTTCCTTTTTCTCTCATACAACATTCTGAAGGTATGCCATCCAGGCCAGCAGGATTGTTTTGCCTCGATAAGTTGTTTGAGTCTTCTTCATCTTGTTGCTCTGCCATCACCTGGGGAACTGCCTGATTGAAACTGGGTCTTAAGTATATCCATGTTCTAGCTTGGGGGAAGGAAAATGAGTCTTGAGGAGCACCCGCCTCAGTGTTTCAAAACCCAGGCCAGACATATACGAGACAATTTTCATTCATTTAACTGGTGAGAATATAGTCACATGGCCACATCTGCTGCAAGGGAGTCTGGCAAACATAGTCTACCTGGACAGCCCGGTTTCCGGCTACAACTCTATGACCACGGCAGAAGGAGTGGAAGATTTTGGTGGACAACCAGCAGTTAGCATAAAGACAGGCTTTTTTGGAGAGACCGTCTATTGGGGTGAAATTGTATTTTGTTTTAATTTGTATGTCTTTGATTGCTAATAAGATAGAGCATCTTTTCATGTGTTTACTGGCTATGTGTTTTTTGTCACTAAAATACTTATTCATCTCTTTGCCCATTTATCTGCTAGTTTGTCTTACTGATTTGTGAGTTTTCTTTTTAGTGTGTTCTCATTGTTAATCTCTTGTCAGTTATATCTGTTGCAAATATCTTTTCCCTGTTTGTAGCTTGTACTTTCAAAATTATAAAAGCTATCTCTTGATAAACAGAGGTTTAATTTTTTCAGATGTATCAATTATTAACTTATGTTTGGTGTTGAAGCAATCTTTCCCTACTCTGAGGTCAGAAGGATATTTGTCTATATCCTTTTGTAAATGTTTTAAAAATTTGCTTTTGACATATAGGCTTTCAATTCATCTGAAGTTTATTTTTCATACTGTGAGCTAGGGATTATATTTTTAGTTCTTTTCATATGGATGACCAAAAAAAATTTTTTTTAGCTTCATTTGCTGAATAGTTCCTCACTGTATTTTTTTAAAGTAAGCCCTAAGCCCAGTGTGGGGCTTGAACTCATGGCTCTGAGATCAAGTGTTGCATGCTGTACTGAATTGAGCCAGCCAGGTGCCTCCTAGTCCCTTCTTTTAAAAAGTGACTGACCAGCTCCTTATGTCTTGATCATAGTTTCATACGTACATGAGTTTATCTCTGTATACTATTGTGTTTCACTGGTTAATTTGTAGTTTCTTGCACCAGTATTACATTCTTTTAATTACTATCGCTTTATAATGAGTCTTTATATCTAGTAGGCCAAATCCTCCTTCCTTATTTTTCCAGAATTATCTTGGTGATCTTAGTCGTTTCTTTTCCAAATACATTTTAAAGATTAATTTATTTATTTTGGAGAGAGAGCAAGAGAGAGCGAGTGCATGTACAAGGGAAGGGGCAGAGGGAGAGGGAGAGAATCCTCAAGCAGACTCCCTGCCGAGCATGGCGTCTAATGCAGGGCTCAGTCCCAGGACCCAGGGAACATGACCTGAGCTGAAACCAAGAGTCAGACGCTGAACAGACTAGACAGAGTCACCCAGGTGTCCCTCTAAATACATTTTAGAATCAGTTTTCCTTCCCCAGGAAACGCACTGGCATTTTGATTGAAACTGTGTGACATCATAACTCAACTGGAAGAGAGTTAACGTCTATATAATATTAATTCTTCCTAGCCATGAATATGAATATTTCTCCATTTACTTAGTTCTTTTTAAAAATATCTTACTGAAGGGATGCCTGGGTGGCTCAGTTGGTTAAGTGTCTGCCTTCAACTCAGGTTGTGATCCCAGGATCCTGCTTGGTGGGGAGCCTGATTATCCTTCTCTCTCTGCCCTTCCCCCCTTCTTGTGCTCATGCTCTCTCAAAATCTTTTTAAAAATTAAAAAAATAAAATATATTAATGTAGGGGCACCTGGGTAGCTCAGTCGGTTAAGTGTCCAACTCTTGATTTCTGCTTAGGTCATGATCTTGGGGTTGTGAGATAGAGCCCCATGTTGGGCTCCATGCTGAGCATGGAGTCTGCTTGAGATTCTCTCTCTTCTTCCCCTCCCCCTACTTGCATGTTCTTTCTCTCTAAAATAAATAAATAAAATCTTTGAAATAAAATAAACTACCTTACTGTAAAGTTTTATATTTTCTGTTTTTGTTAGATTTATTTCATGATATATTATAATTCTTATTACTAATAGTCATAAGATCTCTTCTAAAATTGTGTTTTAATTGTTTTCTGTTAAATAGAAATGCAGTTTACATTAGCATATTAGTCTTATATCCAACCACTTTTGCTGGTCTATTATTATATCTATTTATTTTTTTGTAAAAAAATTACTTGCAAATCAAGACTATTTTATTTCCCCCTTTCCAGACTTTAAGGCTTTAATTTATTTTTCTTGTAGTTTTGCCCTAGGCAGAATATTGAGTACAAAGTTAATAAAAGTGGTGACTTTGGCATTCTTTTCTTGTTCTGGATTTAAAGGAATCTTTTTTTTTTTTTAAAGATTTTATTTATTTATTTGAGAGAGAGAATGAGAGAGAGAGAGCACATGAGAGGGGGGAGGGTCAGAGGGAGAAGCAGACTCCCTGCTGAGCAGGGAGCCCGATGCGGGACTTGATCCCGGGACTCCAGGATCATGACCTGAGCCGAAGGCAGTCGCTTAACCAACTGAGCCACCCAGGTGCCCTAAAGGAATCGTTTTAAGCTCCTCCTCCCTTAAAGGATGATGATTGTTTTCGATTTATTATATACACTCTTCATCAAGTTAAGTAGAATCTCTAGTATTTCTTGTCTACTTGAGGTTTTAATCATTAATAGGTGGCTAAATGTTATCTTTTTCTTTTTGTATCTATTAATATCATTTTCTTTAATGTGTTAGTGTGTTGAGTAATGTTTATAAGTTTCCTATTATTAAACCATCTTTGCATTCCAGAATTAAACCTGTATTGGGGTGCCTGGGTGGCTCATTCGGTTGAGCATCTAATTCTTGATTTCAGCTCAGGCCTTGATCTCAGAGTTGTGAGTTCAAGCCCCATGTTGGGCTCCACCCTGGGCATGGAGCCTAGTTTAAAAAGAAAACAAAACAAAGCCCACCTGTCTTCATCATTGTATTTTACATATATAAAAACAGTTGGGGGCACCTGGGTGGTCAGTCAGTTAAGCATCTGACTCTTGATCTCAGCTCAGGTCTTAATCTCAGGGTTGTGAGTTCAAGCCCCGTGTGGAACCCAGTTAATAAAATAAATTAAAAATTAAAATTAAAAATAAGTTAAAAACAGTTGGATTCAGTTTGCCAATACTTAGGGGGTTTTGCCTCTCAATTCTTGAATGAAACAGGGCTGTGGTTTTCCTTTCTGATAATGTCCTTGTCTGGGTTCGTATCTCTTATTCTAGCCTCACAGAATGTGTTAGAGAGTATTGCTTCTTTTTCTCCTTTGTGGAAGTTTGACATTTTGGAAAATTCCTTTCCTTGCAAGTTTGGTAGGACTATTTGTCTGGGTCTAGATATTAACTTTGTGTGAAGAACTTTTTAACTCATCAGCAGTTAGTCATTTTCTTTATTAGTTATAGGATTACTTATTCTTTCTATTTCTTCTGCATCATAAGAACTTTTTAACTCATCAGCAGTTAGTCATTTTCTTTATTAGTTACAGGATTACTTATTCTTTCTATTTCTTCTGGCATCAGTTTGGATAAGTTATATTTTTCTAGAAATTTGTCCATTTTATGTTTTCAAATATATTGATATGTTAATGATAATATTCTCCTATTTTTTAAAAGTGGCTGATCTGTATTGATTCAAAACATTATTAAAATTTTTTTTTGCTTTATCTCTTGCTGAATCTTAAAAGGGGTTTGTTTTTGCTGGTTTTTCGTTTTATTTTATTGATTATTGCTTTTTTTAAAAAAGATTTTTATTTATTTATTTATTTATTTGTGAGAGAGAATGAGAGAGAGAGAGAGAGAGCATGAGATGGGGGAGGGTCAGAGGGAGAAGCAGACTCCCCGCCGAGCAGGGAGCCCAATGCGGAACTCGATCCCGGGACTCCAGGATCATGACCCGAGCCGAAGGCAGTCGCCCAACCAACTGAGCCACCCAGGTGCCCGATTATTGCTTTTATCTTTACCACATCTTTCTGATTTTTTTTAGGTTTATTTTCTTTATTTTTTCTTAAGTTGGATGCATGGTGCATTTATTTTTATCCTTTTTTGGTACTATAAGCATTTAAGACAATACATTTCTTTACTAATATAAATGTTATTTCTCATATAAGTATTATTCCTAACAAAGGCATCTGTTCTTTGTTCCTAATAAATATTTATGATAATTCTCCTTCAAGTATCACCTGTGCGATATCTCATAAGATTTGATATGCAAAGTTTATTAAAATTAAGTTCTAAGTATTTTTAATTTCTCATAATGGTTTCTTCTTTGACCCATGAGGCATATAGGAGTATGCTTTTAAATTAAAACAAAAAAAGTGAGGATATTTAATTTATCTTTTAAAAAAATATAATTACATTGTGATCTGAGAGTAATAGTGTTTGAAATTAGTTGGGGATTTTTTCTTCTTTTACTATCTCTGGAGGATTTCATGTAAGATTGGAATTATCTGACTCTTAAATGTTTAGTAGGACTCGTCAGTAAAGTTATCTAGGTCTAGTGCTTTCATCAAGAAAAAAACATTTGTCATTGCTTCCACATTTACACATTTTCTGATTGATGAGCATAACATCATTTATAATATTCTCATATCTTTTCAGTCTGCAGTTATGCCTCTTTTCTATTAATAACAATTGTCTGTGTGCCTTTTCCCCTTTTTTCCTTGATTGATTTTGCCAGAGGTATGATTATTTTATTAGTTTTTTAAAGAATAAGTTTTTTGCTTCCTTGATTTATTTTTCTTCTTTTCTAATGTAAATATGTAAGCGAATAAAATTTTGTCTAAGCACTGCTGTACCCGCATTCTGCAAAGTCTTACATGTAGTGTTTTGGTCATCTTTCAGTTCTACGCATTTTCTAATTTCCATTATGATTTTTGTTTATTTGTTTTTTGTTTTTGTGGACTTCTATTTTTTATTATCTTTTTTTATTAACATGTAATGTATTGTTTCAGGGGTACAGGTCTGTGATTCATCAGTCTTACACAACTCACAGTGCTCACCATAGCAGATACCCTCCCCAGTGTCCATCACCCAGCCACCCCTTCCCTCCCACCCCCACTCCACACTAACAACCCTCAGTTTGTTTCCTGAGATTAAGAGTCTCTTATGGTTTGTCTCCCTCTCTGGTTTCGTCTTGTTTCATTTTCCCCTCTCTTCCTCTATGATCCTCTGTCTTGTTTCTCAAATTCCTCATATCAGTGAGATCATATGATTTTGCCCATAACTCGTGTTCTTTTTTAATGTGTTTAAAATTTTCCAGATATACAGTTATTTCGTTACTGATTTCTAACTTAATTGCATTGATTTTCTTTGGTATAACTCTTGTATACTATTGAAGATTATAAGCTGCATCCTCACCTGGCCCTTTCCATCTCCTTCTCCTGCTTTATATCTCTCCATAGCACTTATTATCATTAATCTATGTTATATGGACTTCATCTTATTTGGGGGCTTTTAAAATTCCTTTCTTATGTGAAAGTTGGTGATGTGATTAAATCATATTTTAAAAACACTTTATCCTTCATTTTAGTTTTAACCAGAAGGGTCATGCTGGGGCATCTATCTAACTTTAATATACTGTAGGAAATAGAAGTCTAATATTCATCTTTTGAAGCTATCAATATATTATAATTTTTATTAATGAGATTTAATTGACATAACATTAGTTTCAGGTGAATAGCATGTTGTAAATATTGCAAAATAACCACCACTGTAAGTTTAATTAACATCCATTACCACACAGAGTTAGAATTTTTTTTTTGTGATAAGAACTTTCTTTTTTAAAGTAAACTCTGTCCCCAACATGGGACCCAAACTCAAAACCCCAAGATCAAGAGTTGCATTCTCTTCCAAGTGAGCTGGCCAGGTGCCCCGAGATGAGAACTTTTAATATCTACTCTCCGTAGCCCCTTTCAGACAATTATTTTAAATTTTTCCCGTATCAATTTCTATTTTAGCACAACAACCCTATAGAATATATAGTTTAAGTTACCCTGAGAAGAACTAGTCTTGTGTTTTTTCTTAAAGAGTATTACAGGATCTGGTCCTTACCACCTAGAATAATATCCAGGATCAATGCACTGAGGATATACATACAAGAGAGCAAATAATATTACACTAACAGTTTTAAATTCTCCACATACAGGTTTGGAAAACTCCAGCATATATGGCTTCTAGTGATGGAAATGTGTAGTGAAGACTCCCAATAAAGGGCAGAGCATGAAAACATCCACATTTTATCAATAATCTGAGCTGCTGTTGGAGAATCTCTGGGTTTTTGCTATTGCTAATCATCCAGACTCTGCTCTTTCATTCTTGCAGTTTGCAGGTGACAGTTTCTCCTTTCTTGTGGAACTACTCCTACCATTTCAGCCATTGGAGTTCTCCTAAAAAGCTGGCTGCAGAGACCTTTAATAATCCAGGGCCCCCTGGAAGAGTTAGCACCCTCCATCCTTCTTGGCGTCACAGCAGAGTAACTGAACCATCATCACGAGAGCATTTACAAAGCTTCCCGCAATAATTCTCAAAGTGCTGGATGTTCCAGTTTCTGGGCTGTCATTTTTCACCCCTTTCTCAGTTGGTCTATGGAAGACCTCTGAATTTTTGCCCTTTGCCTTTATTATTTTGAAGGTGTGGCTTACAAAAACAGCGCCCTCCCTCAGACCTCTAGCAATTAAGATAGAACAATAGGTGTCTGCTTATCATACTTAAGTCAGACAATTTTCACTTCTGAGGAAGTCCAGATTTTAGTCTGGCTGTGAAATTAGCATGTTTGAAAAATGGAATTACGCCTCTGAACACTTACCAAGGAGAGCAAGTGGGAAGAAGTCAGGCTGCTCATCTTGTGATGAGGTCTTGGCCAGGTGGCCTGTTTTGGTGTCCGGTCAGTGTAGTTCACAAAAGTTCTCCTGTGAGGATCACTGATGGCTTTTCCTTGTGCCTTGTACCGACTGTCTACAGTTCGAGCACAGTCTAGTCAAATTATAATCCCCAGGCATCAGGAGAAAGTCTGGCATTCATAGCCAAAGGTGTGACCATTGTAGGACTGAGTGCTGCCTGCTGCCCGTCCTTGGGGCAGAGGTAGGTGAGGAGAGCTAGGTCAGAAGAGCCATCCGAAGGCGCAGGTTGAGCAACACTCCAGAAAGTGGAGGGCTGTTCTCTGGTGGACTTTGAGCTCGAGTAGTTTGCTCGTATTTCTTCTTTGTGCCCACTTCTCCTTTTTCTCTTCATCATTGCAGATGACTGGTGCATTCCTTACTGATAACATGGCACAGAAAGCTGGCAAGTTTTGAAACTTTAGAAAGGGAATTTGTTAGATTTTGTGACCCTCAGCAAGAGTTTTCTGGGTACACTGCTACAAAAAGAGAAAGAGCTGATGAATGCCTTTTCAAATGGCCACTCCATTTTTAAGTTGAACTTCTACTGCAATTGTTTTCACAGTGTTTACGGGGAGTTTCACATGTGTCACCAAAAGTTTATGTTTGAAAGATTGCCAGGCTGTTTTTCTAGAGTTTCAAGTTTTAATTATACTCATTTTCCTGCATTCTCCAGATACCTAACATAGAAATAGATACCTCTTGTTTGAAGCTGGGACATCTCCTTCCTGCAGCTAAGTTAGCATTGTAGTCTCTCTCTTTTTTTTTCCTTTCTTTTTTTAAAGATTTATTTATTAGAGAGAGAGAGAGAGAGAGTGGGGGGAGGGGCAGAGAGAGAGAGAATCTCAAGCAGGCTCTCTGCTGAGCAAGGAATCTGACACCGGGTTTGACCTCAAAACCCTGAGATCATGACCTGTGTCAAAAAAGAGTCAGACGCTCAACCCACTGAGCCACCCTGGCACCCATATAGTTTCTTTTCTGTCAGACATTGCAATTGCTCAGTGGTCATGGAATTAAATTGTGAAATAATGTACAGAAAGCTCTGTGCACTGTGAAATACGAAAAAAGTTTCTTTTATTGCCTTTGCGGTCAGTGGATATTTCTGACATTCTCATACTGCCATGTCCCATTTTCAGATAACCACGTAATACTCTGAAACACACATGCTCACATAGATCTGTATGTTTTGTGTAGCATAGGAGTTTATAGTTTATGGCCTTGGGAATCAGACTGCTAGGGTCTGAATCCTGGCCCAGCCACTCTCCAGCTATTTTAACTGTGGGCCAATTACTTACTCCCATCCTGCCTTGCTTCCTTGCCTGTAACATGGAGATAATAATAGTGAGTGGAGGGGGGCTGGTGGCGAGGGCAGTGAAAGAATTCACCCAAGACAGAACAAGGGAGATAGAAGTCTGTTGAATGCACTGCAAGGGAGCAGCTGGGAGGGCAACAGCGGAGAGACTGCTGGTTAGACTGCCACCAGGCGATGGTGAGGGGCCACAGTTATAGGGCGTGGTGAAAGCATATGGGGGCATAAGGAATTTTCCCTTTTTTGGTAATCTTAGGAACTGTGCCTGGTTGTAAGTAGCTTATTGGTCAGTTAGGGCCTTTGGCTATTCCAAGGGCGGGGGAGGGAGGGTCACGTAATACATCTGGTTGTATTCAGCTCAGTGATCTCTGTGGGGCCTTTGGCCTTGCCCAAGTTTGCATTGCTCAAGCCTGTTGCCTAAAAGTGGCCTCTACACTTACCTCAGAGCATTGTTAAGACAAGTAGAGTGTTGAACAAACAAACTGGCACACAGTAAGTGCTCAAAAAATGTTAGTGTATTACCACTTTATGAACTCTGGCTCAGGAAGCAATAATAATAAAGTTCAGGTTATGGATGACTTAGTAGCCAAAAGGAGACTAAGGAGACAAGAGGATTAAATGTGATATGGAGTCTTGCATGGGATCCTGGAACAGGAAAAAGACATTAGGTAAAAACTCAGGACATCTGAATAAAGTATGGGCTTTATTTTCCCAAAATACTAAGAGTAAGAAAATAATTGTTTTTAAAAATCCCATTTATATAACTTCTTTGATTATAAAGAACTTGTTGGCTAAAGTACAGAATTGGTAAGGCAAAAAATGGAAATTCTCAAATGGATTGGAGTATATACCTCCAATGGCATTATTTGTATTTACATTCATAATATTTATACATTAATCTCTCTGTGTACTTACTTAGCAAATGTGGTCATTTGCAGAATAGTTAATATTGCTCAGCACTGTATCATCTATAGCGTGCTACTCAGAGTTGGTCCCTAGACCAGTGCTGGGCAGCAGACTATTTACCAGTCCATGAGGAGACAAGGTGCATCATGGTACTGCTTTCTTTATCCCAAAAGTCTTGCTACAAATTAATGTCAGCTAAACTAAGCTGTGATTAGTGATGTGATGATTTAGGTTCTGGCACAAGCTCTTTATCGCATTATGGATCTGGAATGAACAGTTCACCAACCTTCAT
Source organism: Neomonachus schauinslandi (assembly GCF_002201575.2). Lineage (NCBI taxonomy): Eukaryota > Metazoa > Chordata > Mammalia > Carnivora > Phocidae > Neomonachus > Neomonachus schauinslandi. Next base: position 51,891,409 of record NC_058407.1, on the reverse strand, counting down.
TGGAGTGGTATTGGTCTGCAGCATTCCATAGAAGTATATCGAGATCTGCCTGATCCCTGTAATAGCGGATACCATTATTTGTTCTTTGTTGATTTAGAGAACAAGCTTGTCCTTCAATGTAGGAGTGGTGGCCACTTAACCAATGGCCATTGGTACTTTAAACATCATTATTTTCAGGGATTGGGCTTCCTTTAGAGAGGCAGTGTGGTATAGAGGTTAACATCTTGGATAAATCCAATTCAAATTGTGGTTCCTCTGGAACCTCAGTTTTCCAGTTTGATAATGGGTGTGATGATTACATCTATTTTATAAGATTGTTGTGAGGAATAAATGAGTTTATACCTGTAAAGAGTTTAGCACTGCTCTTGGCAAGTGATAAGGGTTCAGTAAAAGTGAGCTGTTGTAATAATTATTATTATATACTACCACCTGAAGCTATTGTCTTAATTAGTGGCAGTTTTTTTCTTAAATGATTTAAAACTCACTCATCTCCAGAGAGATGAAAATTACTTAACAGACTTAAATCTTACAAAGCAAACACTAAAAATGTAAATTTTAATGGTTCTTTAGAAAAGCAATAGGAGACATATAGCCAATCTCCACAAGCTGTACTGGGCCCAATCTTAAAAGAATTGTATTGGTAAACTTCTTATGACATTTAGTTACAAAGAAGTACTTTGTTATAATTCTTTGTCTTATCATTGTTAGAGAACCTTGTGGGTTAATGTTTTCTCTGTGTGTATGAATATAGCTATAGTAGGTTGCTCTGCCATTAACCTGCACTAGTTAGTTGTTCATTAAGTGTTGCCAAAAATAAATCATCTGCCACACGGATGAAGAGAACCGTAGTTATTCCAGCTGTTGTCAAAGGCCTAATCCTCTGCTTTGCTTCCAGATAGGATATATCTGTATAGTATGTTTATGTGTGTTTGTTTCTTTGCTCCCTTTGAGCATGGCAGCAGCCTTCCTAAAGAACACCTGAAACAGACAGCAGCTTACAGGTCTTCCATACCTAAACTCTGATTTCTCTTCTGCGTTAACCTACAGGTACTCACTATTCCATTAAAGTCTACTACTTAATTGTTTGAGCTAAGACCTAGTCTCCCCTAATAATGAATCCGAAGAAAGCTTGGGTCCACCCTTATGCTTCTGATTTGATGCAGAATGCCTGATTACAGTATCAGTGTCTCCTTCAGTTACCACTGTTACTGCTTACAATACCAGCAGCTCACATTTATGAGGGTGTTTCTTTTAATGAAGGTCATATTGGTGTCACCTTACAGATGGGGAAAATGAAACTCAAAACTTAGAAACTTGCAGTACTTTCCCCAAGATCACACAGCTACTGTATGTTGGAATCACCACAGTTCAAACCTATGCACCATCCATTCCATAGAGCTACGGGAAGACACTGCACTGTATGAGAGGCTAAATGCTTAGATTTCATGTCACTCACTCTCTTTAAACTTAGAGAAAGCTAGGAAGAATGATTGTCATTTTTGTCTTAATAAACAGAGTTGATGATATCAATTCAGATAAAAGTCTTTGTTGTTCAACAACTATGTACTAATATGAAGTTTTTGTCTTATTATCTCAATGGATTTCTTGATGAATCTCACTGTGGGGTTGCCTCTTTGTATGTAACAGAAAAGGCATTTTGGGGAGAAATATTTAAAAATCTAAACCAGAATATTCTTGCCAAATTTAGTGCCCTGTTCCTAGGGATAAGAATCTCTGCCTCAGCTCTCCTGTTATTCCCACCAAAAGGCCTTGCTGGTTCCCAAGAGGCCCTGCCCTGTCTTGATTTCTCCTGGGAAAGAAGTTGTATCTCTCTAGCTAGTTCTCTAGATTTACGCAAGACTTCACTTTTTTTGCTGTTGTTCCTCTTTGAGGGGGTGTTGAGGCTTCTGGTAGACCCTCTCAGGGCTTTAGATTTCATGTCACTCACTCTCTTTATAGGTCAGAATCACCTAGAGGGTTTGTGTAAGCAGTTTGCTGGGCCCCACACCCAGCCCTAGAATTTGCATTTCTTACAAGTTCCCAGGTAATGCTGATGCTTTTAGGTCAGAGACCACACATTGGGAACCATTGCTGTAAAAATCAAAGCAATTGTGTTACTTCCTTAAGTTAGCCAATTTAGATGCTAATTTTACTCCCTATTTCCCTAAGATCTTTACCTTTCTTACAGTTGCTCTCAATTCCTGTAAATGGACATCAGATCATGGCAATTTAAACTAAGAATATAGAAAATGCATGCAGCCCTCTGCTTCTTGCTTTGCTTCGCACCCTCCCCGCCAGTCGTCATAATTCGTTAGTTTCTCAAATTATAAAAAACCTTTTCACATCACATCTGGGTAAATTGAAAACTAAAGTGGGAACATGATGAACCCTTAAGAAATAAAGCTTGAATTTCCTTACAATTCTGCATGTGCTTTTGAACTAAGGAAAAAGAACACAAGGCAAAGTAACCTTTTCAGGACCTCCTGTGGCCCATTTCCATTTCCTCCCTTGGCCACTAACTCTTAGGATAGTCAGGAGACCTGACACCTAACTCTGGAGCTACTGAAGTGCACCTTTTACTGTGGTTAGTTATGGTTAATTCAGGATGTAGGATGTAAGGATGGAGTTTTTCTGTAAACAGGAAATTTTATTATGTTTCATGAGAGCTTTTATTTGATTTTAAAACAATCCTGGATCCACTGATAATTCATCAAATTGCTATAGCAATCCTTACATAAGAAATAATGTATGTGAGAAGCTCTGAAGTCAATCAAACAATAAGGAGAAAAACTAAACAAAATTACCCTTGAAAATCCTAAAGTTACCATGTTACCAAGAATTGCATCTGTGAAAGCTCAGAAGCCAGAAAACTAACTTGTGTGTGTGTATGTGTGTGTATGTGTTTTAAGTAATCTCTATACCCAATATGGGGCTCGAACTCATGACCCCAAGATCAAGAGTCCCATGCTCTTCTGATTGAGCCAGCCAGGCACCCATGTTTGTTTTTGCTTATAGACTATGGCTTCACACTTGCATGTGGCCAAGGTCTAGTTGAAAGAGCAAAAAGACATTGAGGGAAAAAGATTTTCCTTCCTCCCCAGCTCCCTTACAATTAAATAGGGACATATAGTTTAATTCCAATAAATTAAATGTGCTTATAATGTGACTCCATTATGATGTTAAGATAGTTTAAACTTTTGATTCTGAGTCATTGACTTAAATTCTTTTACAGTCATGGTGGAATTAAATATCATTCATTCATTCACAAACAGCTATTTTTTTTTTTTTTTTAAAGATTTTGTTTATTTGACAGAGAGCACACATGCACAAGCTGGGGGAGCAGTAGGCAGAGGGAGAAGCAGGCTCCCTGCTGAGCAGGGAGCACAACGTGCGGCTCCATCCCAGGACCCTGGGATCATGACCTGAGCCGAAGGCAGTTGCTTAACCGACTGAGCCACCCAGGTGCCCCCAACAAACAGCTGTTAAATACCTCCTTTACCACACTGTAGACTCTCCAAGTGCAGATGTTTTTTAATCAAGGTACCTGCTTTGCCTTATAGTAGTTGCTCAGTCAGTGTTCATTGAATTAATACCTAATGAAACACAGCCTGTGCCTTTTTATGGATTGTGCTCTAGATTTAGAGATGGAGAAGTAAATGAGATTTGCTAAATGATATGTTAGAGGTGTTTTGAATTGGGAGCATTGTGCAGGAAGAAATTAGTTCTGCCTGGGAGAGAACAATACACACTCATGGGAGAGACATTTGAGCTAGCCTTGATGGATGAGTAGGAGTTCTCTAGGAAAGGAAGGGCATTCCAGGTGAAGGGGAGTCTCTTCGAGTGAGTGATTCTGTGTTTTTCCTTTTTAGGAGGTGTTAGATTAGTGTTTTAAATGCTTTGAGCAGAGTAGAGAGATAAGAATAGAAAGGTGTGTATTGGGCACGTATTAAGTGCCTGACAGTGTGCCTGCATTTTGCATGCATTATTTTGTTTGAATCTCACAAGAGACACATGAGGTAGACGCTGCTTGCTAGTTCCATTTTCCAGATTAGAGAGTTGAGGAAAGTTTATTCTGCTAGAGATGACCTAGTGAGGTGATGGCCATTATGCTTTATGTTCTTAATGGCATTCAAGCAGTTTAGACTTCGTGGACGGTGAGAAGCCATTGAGGGTGACAGGATGAGGTTCTAAGGTACTGGTGGACTAGAAAAGCCCGAGCAGGGAGGCCAATTTAAAAGTCTTGTAGTCTACCGTGGCATATTGAAGGCTTCAGTTCTGTCCTTGACCTCGAGGGTGGAAACGTTGAGAGATAAGGAGATCTGAGAAGTGGAATCTAGAGGACTTGATGACCCATGGGAGAAAGAAGTCAACGATCAGGTTTACAGAGGGGAGAACAAGATGCATGGTGTTGGGGGCGCCTGGGTGGCTCAGTCGTTAAGCATCTGCTTTCGGCTCAGGTCATGATCCCAGTCCTGGGATCGAGCCCCGCATCGGGCTCCCTGCTCCGCGGGAAGCCTGCTGCTCCCTCTCCCACTCCCCCTGCTTGTGTTCTCTCTGTCAAATAAATAAATAAATAAAAATCTTAAAAAAAAAACAAAAAGCCACGGTGATCTGGTGGAAAACAGTGTCATGATTATTTGTCTCCTTTGAAACCTTGTGTTTTTTTATGTATAATAGCAGAATATATTAGCACAGTAGTACAGGTACATAATTTCTAAATACAGAAATGGAAACACATTGAGATTATTCTCACTTTTTCTTTATGGGGTGTACCATCAAACAAGTTTGGAAGCTACTGATTCCAGCGTCTCCAAGAGATGGGTCCCCATCCACTGGGACAAGAAAGATTGAATAGGTGAGCTGAAAAGGTGACTATCTGTACTTTTATTTCTGTAGATGATTATTCCATGTTCTTTCTTTTTGATCCATTTGTCTTTTGCATCTCAGAATAATCCAAAACATCTTTAAAGTTGGATTAATGATACTAAATGTATTCCTTTCCTATGGGACTGATTCTGTTCTAAGCTGTTCTTGTCATTGGAGAATATTAGAAGTGGAACAGGCGTTAAGGTCATCTAATCCAGCATTTTCCTACCCATCCAAAATCTCAGACAAGTAGTCATTGGGCTCTTGCCTCTTTGCGAGGTAGGCATGCAATCCTATACAAGGAGTTTATTGGTAGAAAGTTCTTCCTTTTATAAGGCGTAGTTTGCTTCCCTAGGTGCAGCTTCTACACATTGGTTCTTTTTCTTCCCTTAAAATCGTTACAGAGCCAGTAACACCATATATAGAGGCTTACAATTTACCAGGCACACATACATGCACAGTCACACTTGATGCTCACCACTCCTCTATGCAGGCCATGAGGCAGTTGAGATTATAGTCCCACGGAAAAGCATCCTAGTTCTTTTCCCTACAAATATTTGTCATGCCTGATTTGTATATTCTAAATAGGAGGCATTGAAGTACCAGGAGCCATCTGACCTGAGTGTCAGTTCTGGTTCTACCACTTTCTAGTAACAAGACCTTGGATAAGTTATGTTGCCTTTCTGAGCCTCAGTTTCCTTGCTTATAAAATAGGGATAAAGCTCTCCATTTCAGAGCACTGCTGGGACCATTAAATTAGGTAACCCTTTGAAAGCCATTGTAAAAGTGTGGCTTAGAGTTAGATGTGCAACAAATGTTGCAAATGCATGTACTTGCTTTGCCCCTCTCCTTTCAAATAAGTTTTTAAAAATCTATGTATAACATAATGTTTATCTTTGTCAAATTTTATATTACCCCTAATATAGTTCCATTATATCAGCTAATAGAGGTTATTCTGTTTCTCCCCCCAATTTTATTGAGATATAATTGACATAACATTCTGTACATTTAAGGTGTTACAACATAATGATTTGATACACATATATATTACAAAATGATTACTACAATAAAGTTAGTTAACACATCCATCACTTGACATGATTTTTTTGTTTGTGGTGAGAGCATTTAGGATTTACTCTCTTAGCAACTATCAGGTGTATAATACAGTGTGATTATAATCATCATGCTGTATATTAGATCCCCAGAATTTACTCATCTTATGTGTGGAAGTTTATACTCTTAGACTAATATCTTTCCATTCCCCCACCTCCCAGCACCTGGCAACCACCATTCTATTCTCTATTTCTGTGAGTTTAGCTTTTTTTTTTTTTAATTCCCCATATGAGATCATATGGTATTTGTCTTTCTGATTTATTTCATTTGGCATAATGCCCTCAGAGTCCATCCACATTGTTGCAAATGGCAAAATTTTCTTTTTTTTGCTAAATAATATTCCTGTGTGTGTATGTATCACATTATCCATTTGTCCATCAGTGGACACTTAGGTTGTTTCTGTATCGTGGTTATTATAAATAATGTTGCAGTGAACATAGGGATGCAGATATCTCTTTGGGATAGTATTTTTGTTTCCTTCAGCTATATACCCAGAAGTGGAATGGCTGGATCATTTAATAGTTCTATTTTTAATTTTTGAGGAACTAATGGAAGTTACTTTGGAACTTAATCCTATCATGTCTGTTTAGTTACCTCATTATGATGATTATCTTGATTTTTAAAAAGGTTATTAAATTATTTCAAAAGTCATAGAAAGATGCATTATCAGAAAGAAATTTCAACTCTTTCCATTTTGAGAAAAAAAGTTAAGCCTGCATTAACTTTTTTTTTTTTTTTAAAGATTTTATTTATTTATTTGAGACAGAGAGAATGAGATACAGAGAGCATGAGAGGGAGGAGGGTCAGAGGGAGAAGCAGACTCCCCGCCGAGCAGGGAGCCCGATGCGGGACTCGATCCCGGGACTCCAGGATCATGACCTGAGCCGAAGGCAGTTGCTTAACCAACTGAGCCACCCAGGCGCCCTGCATTAACTCTTTTAAAAAACATTTTATTATATATAACATCAGATGGGTCACTTTACTGCATTTTAGCCATATGGGACTAAATGAGAAGGAATGAAAGTAGGTTTTCTTTTTAATTTGAAATTTTTCCTTCATGGAGTCGTGCAATAAATGCATATGTATATCTTTGGAAATAAATATTGAGAAAGAAAGGATCAGTTAGTTCCACTGGACTGTCTTTCATCCTGTTTTCATGTTCTGTCTGGAGGGGAAAAAATACGATTTTTATCTTTATTCTGAGAAATCTGTCCCTTTCAGGAGTTTAAACTCTTGATAGATGTGAAAGCCCTTTGACAACTGCTAGCTCGTGTTTAAGTGTATTTTTAGCCTGCCAGACTGTGAGTTTTCTAAGGCCTAAGATCCAGTGAGAATTTTTCACTCTGTTAATGGCACATAGCACAGTGCCTAGAACATATAGTGACTAATTAGCTGTTTGCAGACTGACTGAAATGTTACTTATTGTTAAGTCTGTTGAAATTTAGTGCTTGCAGATTTACTAATACATCTTCGGAGTTTGCTACCATATCTTTTAGTTCAGAAACATATACTTCAGATAAAATATATAAATTCAGAAAAAATATTTTTTCCCACAAATATACAGAATTATGTTTAGTGTCTTCACACAAAGACAGTGGAAATGTGGGATGTGCTTTGTTATTGATGGTAATTTTTCTTTGGACCTCCTTGGAATTTTTCCTCTCGAGGAATGCATATTTCTGTCCCCTAAAACTTTGGTGATGGGGGTGGTGCCATAGGCCCTAAGTGAACTTACTCAGTCCAGGGTACATAGCAGATGTCTTGCCCAGAATTCCAGTCTGCCATCACTACTTTTAGCCAACAATGAACAGCTCTGGCTCTTTATTCTTTTTTTTTTTTTTTTTTTTAAGATTTTATTTATTTGACAGAGAGAGAGAGAGTGGGCACACAAGCAGGGGAGCAGCAGAGGGAGGGGGAGAAGCAGGCTCCCGACAGAGCAGGGGGAGCCCGATGTGGGACTCAGTCCCAGGACCCTGGAACCATGACCTGAGCTGAAGGCAGTCACTCAACCAACTGAGCCACCAAGGCACCGTCTGGTTCTTTATTCTTAAGGTCTTTTTATATGTCCTCTTCGGATTTTATCCAATAGCACATTTCTGCAAAGGTGAAATCTTTCCCCAGCTCTTGTTTTTAATGTTTTCCCCCAGTAAGTCTGGCTATGCAGGGAGTCTGTTATCTGTTGTATCCATTTTCCAGTAACTTCCGGGCCTCTTGAGGGATATTAAGCAGAGAATTCAGGACACTGTGCGTGAGGGTATCTCCAGTTATGACTTTGACTTTTTTCCAAAAATTGTAATGACTCATTTGGGAATGATGCATTATGCATTCTGTGTATTTCTTTTGTCCATGGTGGAGTTGCTTGTATTTCTAATTTTTATTATGGTCAGTTCTCTGTGGTAAATATTTCATTCTTCATTTTATTTCATTTTAATTATTATTTCTAAATCAGAATGTTCTGTATGCTGAATCACAGTACTTTCAATTTTCTTCCCCTATTTTGACATTTTTGCCTCAACATGAATTTAGTCTGAGAAAAAATCCTAATGTCCTGACTTCTGGCAGGAAGTATTTGCATTAGGGTACTGACTTTTCCTTAAGTTCTAAAAATAGATATATGTAGTGTTTGCCACTTGAGGTTTTCTAGATATTAAGTTATTCAATGTAATTAAGTAGTCTTAAAAAAAATGTTGCATATAGCCATAGTTAAGGAATGTCTGCTGCACAGGTTGACCACACACAGTGATACGTGATTGTACTTTTCAGGTTGGAAAATGTATTTTGTTAGGATAATATTGGAATCAGTTAAGGGTGTGGCATGATAAACATAATTCCTCATGAAGGAGTATAAACGGATACCCTCTTCCTGGAGTGTAATTGGACCTCATAATCTTACTTTTCGAAGTCTCTCCAAAGGAAATAATTAGAGATGTGGATGAAGAAAATGCTTAAGAATGCTCACCATTATTTTCCTTAAAAAATAAATGATAATTAGAAGCCACATTAATCTCCAAGAGTCAGGAAATCAATTATAGTATGTACAGGGATTGGAACATTATGGAACCACCAAAAAAAAAAATATGACTTTGAAGAGTATTTAAAGCCAAGAGAAACCATTCAAGATATACCATTAAATGGGAGGAAAAAATCTATGGTGAATACAGAATATCACAGTCACTGTTTCTGAGTAAAGGGGATGGGCAGCTTTTTAAAAATTTTCTTTGTGTGTTCCTGTATTATCCAAATTTTCTATAACAAATATGTATTACATTGGTGATTAAATGAGTGAATATATGTAAAGCACTAAAATAATGCCTGACTGCATAGTGTGCTCTCAAATACATTTTTACTATTGTTGTGATATTTACTTTCATAATAGGAAAAATCTTTTTAAGCCCCCTCTAATTGTAGTATTTTTATAACTCTTTGTTTAACATCTGTTTTCCATAGACTGTGTGGTCCATTATCTAGCCTATATATGCTGCCTCCAGCACTTACCTAGTATAGAGTAAGTGCTCAATAAATAACCATTTGGAGTCTCACAGATCAGATTTCTAATGTTTTCTTTTATTTGTTTCCTAGCAGGAACATCTCCAGTGAGAAAGCTCTTAAAATGTTAGCTGCTCCTGGGCTCCTGGGTGGCTCAGTCGGTTGAGCGTCTGCCTTCAGCTCAGGTCCTGATCCCAGGGTCCTGGGATCGAGCCCCGCATCGGGCTCCCTGCTTGGCGAGGAGCCTGCTTCTCCCTCTCCCACTCCCCCTGCCTGTGTTCCTGCTCTCGCTCTCTCTCTGTCAAATAAATAAATGAAATCTTTAAAAAAAAAAAAGTTAGCTGTTCCCAATTGAGAATTTTTATGTTTTTATGAATGTTGAAGTACATGTAAATGAGGAAATTGCACTGTGCTAAATAGCATGTTGTTGAACCAGAAATACATTTATTGGTGTATTTTATGTACAAATTGGCACTGAGATAACTTTAAATATTTTTTCTTTAAATATTTTTCTAAAGTTAGAGTTTTCAAATTTTAGAATATGAAGGACTCAAAAAAGATTATGACAAAGCTACTACCTCAGACATCCTTTTTGATTGGTACTAGGTTACATGCTTAAGAAATGGGCACATTGTTTTTTTTTAAATTTATTTGACAGAGAGACAGCAAGAGAGGGAACACAAGCAGGGGGAGTGGGAGAGGGAGAAGCAGGCTTCCCACGGAGCAGGGAGCCAGATGCGGGGCTCCATCCCAGGACCCTGGGATCATGACCTGAGCTGAAGGCAGACGCTTAACAACCGAGCCACCCAGGCACCCCAAGAAATGGGCACATTTTTAATAGCCTGGAAGGTTATTTAGTGGGACAGTAGGAGTGTATTTGGTTATAGAAAGATCCAAAATTCTATAAAAGGACATAATTTGAATCTGTACTTGATGACAAGCTTAGAGGTCTCTGTAATATACAAAATTTCTTAATTGTAAATAATCACTTCCCAAGGTTTGCTGATCACTATGAGGAAGTAATGAAACTCATCAAGAATAACCAGCTGCTGTTTATGAAACCAAATGATAAAATTCACTTAATGAAAGTAATGTGCTGACAGCAGTGTTTATTGTTTAAAACATAATAATCATGATTATTGTATCTCTGAGACAGAATATTTCTGAAATATACCAGAGGAAATTGAGAGTAATGTGCTTTTTCAAAAATGTGAGTTTATTTATATGAAACCAACATAAAAAGTTTGAAAAACCTTTTACCAGTTGTCTCAGTTTTATAGAGTTAAACTGGAAAGATCACAAAATTGAAAAGTAACCATTGTTTATAAAAATATAAGAAATTGAGAAATATGAACTTGGAAAACATAGGCACTTGGGAAGAGTTTTAATATCATGAACCTGAGACCTTGTGAATTCCAAAACACCTTGAAATCCACTTGATGATGATTTTTTGGAATCTCAGAAATAGTGTTAAAATACCATAGGATAGAAAAGAATAATCAGGAAGCTTAATGCTTTCTTTCTATGAGGTTATGCAATCAGAACCTCATAGCCTGTTATGGGAAGTAGCATTTGGCAAAGCCTGCTAAGCTACTGTAAATGAATGTTAATCGCATTTTATCAGCCGCTTGTACTATCTTTATTACATAATTTGAATACTTATGACCCTGTAAATATGTTTAACAGTGAAATTACAGTGTTTGTGGAACTCAGATTCCAAAAAGCATATAACCCTTTGATCAAGAATTATGTCTAAAAAGTACATAATTCAAGGTGTTTCTACCATTCATAGTAGTCTGGATACTGTGGGACAAGTATTTCTGGCTAAAATACTCTGACAACCAGATTGATGTATGTCAAAATTGATTTTGAAGACAAATGTGATTCAGTGAATTTATTGTTTATGCAAATGGATAACCAACTAGAGTATTTTAAGTTTTTAGGATCAAATACAATTTATTTTCTCACTGTAGTGTGTATCATTTTGGTTGACTGCATCCTTATCTGCTTCGAAATTCGTAATGAACCTATGAAACAGACTTAGGAATTGAACAGCTCCTCCTAAAGTAGCAGTAATGTTGAAAATGAAAATAATGGCCAGGAATGCCTCCTTAGTTTTCTAATCTGTACTTATTTGGTGTATGTATATGTACTTTGGGAAAACCTGACTCTCTGCCAATGCTTTTTTACTTCTTTGCAAACATAGACCCCCTAAAAGGTATTTTTCCCTTCAGAAGGATTAAATGGCATTGTTCTTCTGGAAAGTATAATCTAATAGGAAAATACAGTTCATATCAGAACAAAAAAAGCCTGTAATTAAGATGTGTCTCAGTCACATCTTTTTTCTGTCTTTTGTTAAAACAGAAACATGGACACATTTAAGTAAATAAAATTGTCAGGTGAAACATTTGTTTCCGAAGTTTATGGTAACATTACAAATACCTGGTTACTTTATTTTGATTGTCTAAAATATTAACAAATTCTCATTTTAAAAAAATTGGGGGTATATCTGGTTACTTTACATTTTGAGGTTAATTTGATTAATTTAGAATCTTTTGCATGTTGCTGTCCTTTGTCACCAGAGAGAAGTGATAGGGTGAGCTTTGGAGTGAGAGTGTTGGGACCAGATTCTAGATCCAGCACTGACTTAGCTTATCACCATCATTCTAATCAGGTTACCAAATCTCAAGGGGCCTGGGAGACTTACCTTCTGGGGGTCATTAGGAGGATTGCCTGAAATCCTCACAAATATGTGGAAAGTGCTAAAAATGTGTGCCTGGAGTCCATCATGGTTCTTACAGTTGATGGTAGAGCCTCTTTATGTTGCGGGTTATTTAAAACGCGTCATCTTTCTGCCACTTTCATTTGGGAGAATTAGCTAGTTGGTATACTTTCCTCTAAAAACTTAACAAAGGAAAAAATATCCAGAATGCAAGTCATCTCTGCCTAAAACAAACATTAGAGAAGTTTGGATATGTCAGACACTGAATCCTACTGGCTAAAATGAGATTGGGGCTTACTTTATCAATTCATAATCTGCACTGTTGCCTGTCTTACTGATGCAGAGAAGGAGTTGACAAACTTTTTCTGTTAAAAGCCAGGAAGTAAACATTTCAGGCGCTGTAGGCCTTGTAGTCACTGTCAGAACTACTCTACTCTGCCATTTGTATCGAAGACCAGCCATAATTTACAATGTGTAGAAGAATGGGCATGGCTGTATTCCAGGAAAGCTGTATTTATAAAAACAGGAGGTGAGCTGGATTTTGCCCAGGGACTGCAGTTTGTTAACCACTGTTGTAGAGAACTGAGAGTACATTTTTTGGTTTTGGTTTTTTTGTTTTTTAATTAGAGGTAAATTCTTGTCCTCAGAGTTGTAGTTTGTATGACAATTGACTTTTCTGTTATGTCCCTTGCACCTCTAGGGACAGGGGGAGGGGCATGGGGAATGCTTGGGTTACCTGAGAGGTTAGACATTACACCTGCTCATTGATAATTGAGTAGATTTTGAGTTATATTGGACAGTAGTGCATTCTGGCTCTGCAGTTCAGGAGACTCATCTTGTGGCTCTGCCCCTTTCCTAGCTGCAAGTCATTGGCTTATGATGTGGCTTTCTTGGGGCTCAGTTTTCTTATGAGTAAAATAGTGATAATTTTTACTTTGTTGGGATGCCTTTAGGATTGAATGAGCCCGTGCACGTAGAGTGCAAGGCTTAATGCCTGAAAAAGGTAAACTGAATAAATGGTAGTTCTTAAAAACTTAGATGAGAATCTTATCCTAAAGACTATGTGCTTTTTTTTACAAACTTTTTTGTTATTTTGCATTCTTTGTGGGTTTTTTTTTTTTTAGATTTATTTATTTATTTTAGAGAAAGCATGAGTGGGAGGGGCAGAGGGAGAGGGAGAGAGAATCTCAAATGGACCCCAGGCTGAGTGTGGAGCCCAGTGAGGGGCTTCATCTCACTACCCTTAGCTTGACCTGAGCCATGACCTGAGCCAAAACCAAGAGTCGGTTGCTTAACCAACTGCGCCACACAGGCGCCCCCTTTGTTCTCTTTTCAGAAAGAAATTTTTTTTAAAAAAAGAATTGTTGGGGCACCTGGGTGGCTCAGTCGTTAAGCGTCTGCCTTCGGCTCCGGTCATGAGCCCCGCATCGGGCTCCCTGCTCAGCGGGAAGCCTGCTTCTCCCTCTCCCACTCCCCCTGCTTGTGTTCCCTCTCTCGCTGTGTCTCTCTGTGTCAAATAAATAAATAAAATCTTTAAAAAAAAATTTTTTTTAAAAAGTACTCACCTGCTGCAGGTGGAAGTTATTTACTTACCCAATCTATGTTCAACCCACCCCCCTCTACCACCAGTGGAAAATGATTTGGTGTGAGGTAACTGGAGATTCTCTTAGGGGAATAAGCATTGGTGTTGCTGCAGACCAAGATGATCCTCAGTTGGAGCACCCACATCCACAGGCTCCAGCACTGACCCTGAGAGCCCAGACCTCAGAGAGTGTGGTGTCTCAGGTTCTCAGTTTCTCCTCCATCTTTTGTGATCTGAAAGCACCTTCCATGACCTCTCTTAAACCACACATTATGTTACTTTGCCACTATTTTCTCTGACTTCTTCCCGCAGAACTGCAGGTTTTATAAGGATAGGGACTCTGATTCTTTTTTTGGCTCCCTGGCTCCTGGCACACCCTGGGTGCACCTTGAAAATGTATTGATGTGTGAATGAATGTGTGATGCTGTCCATGCCTCTCACCAGCCTGATGTCCTTTATCTGCATGCTCTTCACTTTGCTAGGGTCCCTCTCAAAAATATAACCAGATTGGGAGGGGGAAGGGGGGAAGGAGGAGGTCACTCTGGAACAACACATTACTGTCAACACTTTTCCAATACAGTACCCATAACCCAAAAGAACATGTACTGTATATTTTGGGAAGTCACCTGTTTTCCTCATCCTTCATTTTTTTTGGTGCTGATTGTGTAATAGCATTGTAGGAAAGCAGCCAACAGCGGTGCTGTCACTTTCAAAGCTGTCACGTTGACTTTCTGGAAACTGTCAGGGTCACACCTTACCTTAGTTGAAATCCAATGGCATTGAGCTCTTGAGATTAGATAGTAATTTTCTGGAGTAGTAGACACAATGGTGTGTGAACATATGACTGGGCTGGAATATATCAAAGTGCTTGCATGGGATATTACGGATCATTGATACATTATAGTAAACCATTTATGGATATTTTATGATACATGTATGGGATAACATCACCATATGATGGGGATAGAAAAGAGGAGGAGAAACAATTTGCCAAAAATAAGTTGATACCTTATAGCGATAGATTAGATTTTTGGCAGTTATATTTTGTTTGGAGGAGGAGTAAAGTTTATAGCATATTGATTATATGCTGGCTTTGGATCAGGATGTTTGGATCGCCATCCCAGCTCCATGACCTTGTTCAAGTTAGTTAACCTCTTTGAGCCTTGCTTTCCTTATCTGTAAAATGCAGGTAATAATAGTATGGAGGCATACATTATTGTGAAGATTAAATGTGATTAATTCATGTAAATCACTGAGTGTGTGCCAGTATTTCTTTAGCACTCATTATTACCTTTTACTCTGTGTAGATTATTTGTTGGCATAGTGGCACTTTTGACAAGAAACAACAGGCTTCAGAGTACCCATAGCAGTTGTATCTGAAAATTAATTTTATGTGCAGAGTGCTATTTTACCATATTTCTGCCTTTCTTACCTGTTTTATATACATTAATTTATTCTTCCGGAATCCTTCTTGAAATAAAAGTTACTTTAAACTTTTTTACAATGTATTTTTCTTTTTTTAAGATTTTATTTATTTATTTGACAGACAGAGACACAGCGAGAGAGGGAACACAAGCAGGGGGAGTGGGAGAGGGAGAAGCAGGCTTCCCGTGGAGCAGGGAGCCCGATGCGGGGCTTGATCCCAGGACCCCGGGATCATGACCTGAGCCGAAGGCAGACGCTTAACGACTGAGCCACCCAGGCGCCCCTAAATGTATTTTTCTTGTTAGCTTACATTTTATTGTTATTTGAATTATATATAAGCTTAAAATTTTTATCTATTTGAGATTGTAGGTCTTTGCTTTTGCCATATCTTCTTTTGCTTATAAACTGAATGATCATTTCCCCATAGATCTGATAATATACGTTCTTACATACGTTCTTTTTTCTGATGGTTTCTCTGTAATTTAATCTTAATTAAATTTTAGAATGATTTTTAGAGTGAGTTTTAGAATGAGTACTTTTTCATCCATTCAGTTTTTCTATTTGGTTAGAGTTACTTCTGGTTTCCTATTTTAAAACTTTTTAAAACTCAATATTGAGAGGTGATATATAGCGTAATAAGAGCTTGCGACTCTTGATCCCAGGGTTGTGAGTTTGAGCCCCACATCGGATGTAGAGATTACTTAAAATAAAATAAATGTTTAAAAAATAAAATAAAAATAAATTATGAAAACCCTAATAAAAATAATAAGCAAACCATATATTTTTTTTTTTTTAAGATTTTATTTATTTATTCGTGAGAGACAGAGAGAGAGAGACAGAGGCAGAGGGAGAAGCAGGCTCCCCGCGAAGCAGGGAGCCCGATGTGGGACTCGATCCCAGGACCCCGGGATCATGACCTGAGCCGAAGGCAGACGCTTAACCGACTGAGCCACCCAGGCGTCCCAATAAGCAAACCATATTAAACAAAGTTCTAATTCAGTGGAATACAATATTAGTAAATATTATGAAAACTAGCTATGTAGAAAATAAATGAAAAATCATATAGAGTTTATACGGCATGAATATAACTAAGTTAAATATGCATTTTGAGATGAATAGATAAAAGCATTACCATAGTCTTGAGATTAAGGATAACCCCTTTTTCTTTCTACTTTCCAGTGTTTGTAATGTTGCTATAAGGTTTTTATAATTTATTTTTTTAAAGATTTATTTATTTATTTTTAGAGAGCAAGAGGGAGCATGAGCAGGAGGGGCAGAGGGAGAGGGAGAGGGAGAGAGAATCCCAAGGAGACTCCACGCTGAGCCTGGAGCCTGACCTGGGGCTCAGTCTCACCACCCTGAGATCATGACCTGAGCCGAAACCAAGAGTCAGACACTTAACGAACTGCGCCGCCCAGGCACCGCAAGGTTTTTTATAACTTAAAAGTTTGTTTATTTGAGAGTGAGAGAGAATGTGCACAAGTGGGGGGGAGGGGCAGAAGCAGAGAAGCAGACTCCCTGCTGAGTGGAGAGCCCGACACAGGGCTCCATCCCAGGACCCTGAGATCCTGACCTGAGCCACCGAGGCGCCCCTATAATTTAAAAGTTTAAGAGACAAAATGCCTGCTTTTTAATTGCTCAAAATGATAAATATAAAAAAATCAGATTGTACCTGTCTTTTATTATAGCTAGCAAATGTACTGAATTTATTTACAAAATGTTTGTTAAAATCAAGTCTGTTTGGTAAATCAACTTCCTAGATGGCTAAGAACAAACAGGGTCTCTCAGTTTTATATTTTGGTATCCAAATATTAAATTAGGTACCTACACAGGACGACCGTTCTCTTAAAACTCTTAGTCATGACATTTTGTAGATATTTCATAAAGTAACTTTTCAAGGCCAATGAGAAGTCAGCAGCAGAAACTTCTGCGACCCGTTAAGGGACTGCCCAGAGATCATCGCTGGTTCCTGAAGCATGTGTGGGGATATCCAGTTACAACCCAGGGAAAGTGCAGATCTGGTTCATCATGCAGTTGCAGAGTTATCCTTCACGGTCCCGGGGACGGTCTGCCGACCCGACATCGGCCTCGCAGGGCATGCAGGCCCACTTGCCAAGCCATTATTCCCGTTTAGGGTCAGGCCAGCAGGGACCTTTCTCATTTAACCGTGAATGTCTTCATTTCCATGAGGTTTTCAAAGGAGAATGAAAGACTCAACAGGGCAAAGGGTGGTATAATTGAACACACCCCAGTTTATGAAACTGTAGGACTGTTTCTTAGTTACAGATGGGCCTGCTCTTTGTCTATCTCAGGCTATTCCCAAAGCTTCTCTTAAAACAGAACACATTTTTATAGTTGCAAAGGTAATTTACCAAGGTAAGTCTTTTCACCTGAAGTTAGAAGGAAGCCATTTTTTCCATTTTTGAAGTGTTCCAGGTGGTAGATTCTGACACATCTCTCATTGCAAATGCTCTTGTTCTTATGACCAAACCTCTGCCTAAATTGAAAATTAAAAAAAATATGTATATATACACACACACACACATATATATTCTGACTGAAAGTAGATGACATTTTGTATATACAAAGTCGTTGAACTTGTAAAAATGCCTCTAGTACCAGAATATGTCTTTATGCTGACAGCCCTACCCAGGGCTTGTTCATTGTTCAAGACATACCTCTATTTTGGCATTTCCTGGAAAGGGAAATCCTTTTGAATGCATACAGTAAGAGCATTAGTCATTGAGATTTTTACATGTAATAGTTGGATATTATCATTAGTTTTGATTCCCACATTATTGGAGTAGATTTTTAAAATCAACTGAAATTTATGGAGCCCAACAGGGAACTTTCCCCATTTTCCTACTGCTGTGTTATGTTGAGCCATTGGCAGGAAGAAAAGCATTTTGCTACTTCAAACATCCCTGGCAGCTGAACTGCTTATATTGTTGAGGAATGGTGGGTCTGGCTCATCAGATTCAAATATGCTGCTTATATTTTCTAGAATATATGATAAAATGGGAATAATCTGAACTTTTTTCACTAAAAATCTAAGATTTATATTGAGTTGCAATTTGAGCAAAAGTAAAAAAGTGTATCTAAATTTTTTAAACTAAATGTAAATAACTCAAAAATATTTCATGATAAAAAGTCAGATGTAGGGGCACCTGGGTGGCTCAGTCATTAAGCATCTGCCTTCAGCTCAAGGCAGATCGAGCCCTGAATCGGGCTCCCTGCTCTGCGGGAAGCCTGCTTCTCTTTCTCCCACTCCCCCTGCTTGTGTTCCCTCTCTAGCTGTCCCTCTCTGTGTCAAATAAATAAATAAAATCTTAAAAAAAAAAGTCAGATGCAGGGGTGCTTGTGTGGCTCGGTCAGTTAAGCAGTTAAGAGTCTGCCTTGGGCTCAGGTCATGATCCTGAGGTCCTGGGATCGAGCCCTGTATAGGGCTCCCTGCTCAGCAGGGAGTCTGCCTCTCCCTCTCCCTCTGCTCCTCCCCCTGCTTGTGCTCTCTCTCTCTCTCTCAAATAAATTAAATAAAATCTTTTAAAAAAAAAAGATGCAAAATGATTTAAGGCCCGCTGTGTGTGTGTCAGGATTTTGATCAGTGGAGTCATGTGGAGGCTCAGCAACCCCCAGAAGGTAGCTCACTTCTATTTTCTGCACAGGAATATCCAGGGAAAACCCAACACATGAGGGAGGATAAGAAAAAGAAGGCTGGATGGAAAACCAGCTGGTTGCGGGTGGTGGGGGTGGTAGTTGGGGGTTAACCATGCTTTCAGGAGAAGGGAGAAGAAGAGGAAATCCTCTTGCCATAAACACCCCATTTGGATCCATTGGAAACATTGGATTTGGCAACAGAGGAGGAGCAAAAAGGTTTGATTCATCAGGTACATGAGGATCCACTTTAGAAGTTGAGTGTAATTGCTGTTGAGCTGTCTCAGGTCTGCAGCCACCTCCTGTCTTGAGGAGGTTTCTTTCAACTTCCCATGCCCTCATCCAGTGACCATGAACAGAGTCTGCTTTGAGAAGAAGAAGAAATAGGGGCAGCTGGCTGGCTCAGTCAGTGGAGTGTGTGACTCTTGATCTCAGGGTTGAAGTGCAAGTCCCACCTTGGGTGTAGAGATTACTGAAAAAATAAAATCTTAAAAAAAAAAAAAAAGAAATGGTTCTTTCCAGCATTTTCTTCAACATTTTTGAACGGCTTCCTAAGGTTTCCAGCTCTCTATCCTCATGGCTCATCCTGCCATCTGCCCCCAGAACTTTCCTCCTCTTACTCTACGTCATGAACTGTCTGAAAGGTAACGCCCGAGAAGCTCCATTTCTTCTTGACAAAGGGTGATCATTTCATTTCCCCTCTCTTGAAACTTGCAAACTGCACTTGGAGTTTAGGGGTCCACTCTGTGTTCTCTCTTTTAGAAATATTGGTATAGAATTGATTTTTCTCTCCTGGGTATTGAAATGCACACTGAACTTTGCAACATTGGTCAGTTTCCTCCTGGCTCCTCTTACCTGGTTGTTAGCATGGTCTCTGTCTCCTGAGTCCAAGTTATCACCATCTTCCTTCTCCAAGGGCAGCTGCCAGGTCTTTGACCTTTCATACACATTCTTCCAGTCTTTTTTTTTTTAATTTAATTTAATTTTTCATCATGATAAGTGTACTCTTTAATCCCCAGCCCCTATTCACCCACCTCCCCTCTGGTAACCATCAGATTGTTCTTTATAGTTAAGAGTCTGTTTCTTGGTTTGCATCTCTCTCTCTTATTTTTTTTCCTTTGCTCTTTGTTTTGTTTCTTAAATTCCACATATGAGTGAGATCATATGATATTTGTCTTTTCCTGACTTACTGAAGATTATATTCTTTAGATCCATCCATGTTGCTGGATGGCAAGATTTCATTCTTTTTTATGAATAATGTGTATATACCACCTCTTCTTTATCCATTCATCTATTGATGGACACTTGGGCTGCTTCCATGGTTTGGCTATTATAAATAATGCTGCAATAAGCGTAGGAGTGCATTTATCCCTTTGAATTAATGTTTTGTATTTTGGGGGTAAATACCCAATAGTATGATTATTGGATTATATTTTTAATTTTGTAAGGAACCCCCATACTGTTCTCCACAGTGGCTGCACCCGTTTGCATTCCCACCAACAGTCCAAGAGGGTTCCCCTTTCTCCACATCCTCACCAACACTAGTTATTTTTTGTGTTTCTGATTTTAGCCATTCTGACGTGTGAAGTGATAGATAATCTTATTGTGGTTTTGATTTGTATTTCCCTGATGCCAAGTGACGTTGAGCCTCTTTTCCTGTGTCTGTTGGCCATTTAGATGTCTTCTTTGGAGAAATGTCTGTTCATGTCTTCTGCCCATTTTTAATTGGATTATTCAGTTTTTGGGTATTGAGTTGTATCAGTTCTTTATATATTTTGGATACTAGCCTGTTATTGGATAATCCATTTGCAAATAGCTTCTCCCATTCAGTAGGTTGCCTTTTAGTTTTGTTGATTGTTCCCTTTGCTGTGCAGAAGCTTTTTGTTTTGATGTAGTCCCAATAGTTTATTTTTGCTTGTTTCCCTTACCTCAGGAGACATATGTAGAAAAATGTTGCTACAGCTGATGTCAGAAGGATTATTGCCTGTGCTCTCTTCTAGGATTTTTATGGTTTCAGGTCTCACATGTAGGTCTTTAATGCATTTGAGTTTATTTATTTTTGTGTGTGGTATAAGAAAGTGGTCCAGTTTCATTCTTTTGCATGTGTCTGTAGCATTCCTCCAGTCTTGATCTGACTTTCCACAGAGACTCTATAGCTCTATATGGAATCCAGAGGTTTTTTTATCTGTTGCCCTGAGTAGTGTTGAGTTTATTGTAGCTTTTCCACTGTGTCTGTGGATTTAGTTTCTGTATAGGGATTCTTTCTTGCAGTATCAGACATTAGTTCATCTTGTTCAGAACATGGAGATTTCTTTTCCAAGTTGGTTTGTTGTAAAGCACAAGATGGACCAAATCACAGGATTACCATGTCCAAGGCATTGGGTACTCAGGGCTTTCATCTTCTTCCACCACAGGGTAAAACTTGACAGGAACTTTACAGTTTTCTAGAACTGGGCGGCGCTGTTAATGTTATAACAGTTTCTTGTCTCTCTGTATCGAAAAGCTTTTTTTCAGTGACCAAAAATTCTGTTAAAACTAAGAGAACTGAGGGCGCCTGGGTGGCTCAGTTGTTGGGTGTCTGCCTTCGGCTCAGGTCACGATCCCGGGGTCCAGGGATCGAGCCCCGCATCGGGCTCCCTGCTCGGCGGGAAGCCTGCTTTTCCTTCTCCCTCTGCCTCCCCCCCACCCCGCATGTGCTCTCTCGTTCACTCTCTCTCTCAAATAAATAAAATCTTTTAAAAATAAATAAATAAGGGGCGCCTGGGGGGCTCAGTCGTTGAGTGTCTGCCTTTGGCTCGGGTCATGATCCCAGGGTCCTGGGATCGAGCCCCGCATCAGGCTCCCTGCTCCGCGGGAAGCCTGCTTCTCCCTCTCCCACTCCCCCTGCTTGTGTTCCCTCTCTCGCTGTGTCTCTCTCTGTCAAATGGATAGATAAAATCTTAAAAAAAAAGTCTTTAAAAACTAAGAGAACTGGCAACTTACCAGCTGTCCAGGTCCATGTCCCTGTCTTCCATTTTTACCCAGGGAGGATGAGAGTGGTCTCACATTGTTAGGTACTTTTGCCACACAGCAGAGCAGTGTCTTCCATTCTGGTCAGAAATATAGCTCATCCAGGGTATTCCAAGCTGCCACAGAACCTTCTGTAGCTCTCCTGGCCAGCTGGGTCACAGCATACCCTGCTGAACATTGGGCATGGTTCTCTTCAGCACCAAGCTTGCACCTGGCACCTGGGATGGACCATGAATGGAGAGGGTCAGTGGGGATGCAGAGTTGGTCCAAGAAAAACACACCCTCAGCCCTGCCCACGGCTCCTTCTTTTCTTAAACTTTATTCTCCATGGCTCTAGAGGCCCCTTGCCATCCTCCGCACATGTGGTTTCTTCTGCCTTGAAAGCTATACCTCTCCCTTTGTGTGTGGGAGCAGCATCCATCCTGTAGCTTCCTCCTCCTGGTGACCACAGTGCCCAGGACAGAGCCAGGTGCAGAGCGGATGCTGAGCGCTCCAGGCATGGTCGTGGAAGGAAGGAGGGAGTGAGTGAATGACAAAAGGGGCAAAGCCCCCCTTGCTACCCTTGAAGATTCGCACGTCATGCCCTGCTGACTCAGCAGAGGGTTCTTTTCGGAGAGTTTTAAACTCCTTTGAGAATTCTGATCTGGGACGTGGTGGCACTTCTGGCCTGGGCTCCTGATCCCCTCCCTGCCTTCCACTCAAGTAGGTTTTAAAGCAGCGTATCGTGTGTGAATTGCCTAGTCAAGTAGCGAAGCACGCAGCAGCCCCTGCTACCGTGACCGTTATAACGCCACCTCACGACTTGGGAGAGATTGGCTCTGTAAGAACGGCAGCAGGCGATACGGTAGAGCTTGTCCTATAAAGAAAATAATAATGGCCTCAGAGAGCTGCTTTTTTTCTTTCTTTCTTTTTTCTTGTTAAGATCTCTGTTATTTGGGAGTTGGTAGTACAGGAAGGACACAGCTAACAGCCGGGCTGGCTTTTCCCTCTAAAGGTCCTGAGACCTAGTGTGTATCATACCCAGTCGTTACGTCTTTTTTTTTTGGTCCAGTTATGTCTTAGTCCAAGCTTCTAACTTGTGCCAGGCACATAGTAGGCACCTACTTTGTATTTGTTGAATGAACAGATATGGTAAATACTAAATACTCCTTAGTTACAGGTAGTTGAAATAAAAGTACAAGAGTGATGATTATTGTGAGTTGGCCATGAGCGAATCTCTCATTGGCTTTATCTAGTTTTTCCGAGATGTGACCTTTCTTCCTAACGGACTTGCCATTTCCCTCCTTTCTGTCGCTTTTACAAACGGCTGCAGGTTCCCAGTGATTATGTTTCCCCACCTCACCGGTACTTTTGGAGTCCTCCAGGTTCTGATACCTGCCCCAGAGGAGGGGAAGAATAACAGCATTAATCTTCGCTAACCCCTCTCCTCCCCAACCCCAAGAAACCAGTGCTGTTTTTACCGGAAAAGAGTAGAATGGTTTGTTTTTAAGAGCCGTGCTTACACTTTAGAAACAAATGTTGACAGAGAGGCCAAGGGGCAGGGGAGAGTAAGCTGGTAGGATGTAGATGAGTGGACAGCATGAAGGGATGTTTTTCAGGTGTGTATTTTTTTTCCCTCCTCCGTCCTGCTGGCTGCAACAACTCCTAGCCAGAGTCTGAGTTTGGGTTTCATGGTAGAAGGAAATAACCCAAGTTAACGCGAAAGGTTGGTTTCTGATTGTGGGAAGTTGAAATTGGAACTATTTTGTGCCTGTGGTATGAATAGTGTATGGTTAAGCTGGGGGTGTGGCCTCTGTCCCCAGACCCCCTCACTCATTGTCCACCTCTACAATGCCCAGCTGTGTCTAGGATGAGGAAGGACAGCACACCAGGCCTAGGTGACACCACCTGAGCCCCTCAGGCCAGGCCTGCCCGAGCACCCATAGCTGCAGAATAAAAGCTGTTCAGCTGGATATAGGAAGGGCTGAATCATGATATTGTTCACCTGAAACTAATAATACACTATATGTTAACTAACTGGAATTTAAATAAAATCTTTAAAAAAAACACAAAACTCTTCACCTGGCCTACAGCAGGTCCACATGGCTGGTCACCTTCATCCTCAGCTGGAAGATAGGATGCCGACCTCCCCTCCAGGCTCTCTGCTGTGTCCCTTTCCCCTCCTCTTCTACTGGGCCCTGTGGAAAACTGGTTCCATGGTAAGTAAATGGCCCAGCCTTTTGCCCCTCTTCGTAGGCTATTCCTCTAAAACTTTTATGTTTCCACCTCCTCCTTTCATCTCCAAGGAGAACACATCCTTTTTGTGGCCTTCCCTGGAGGAAGCTCTGCACCCTGCTTAGCTCCACATTGCATGGAGTCCAGACTTTCTAGTCTTTCCACGCTTTGTACAGAAACCCTCCCTCTTCCATGGGGTCAGGCCGCCTGCTGGACCCCACCTTCTCTTGTTTCTTGTGACGCTCAGGGACTTGGTTCTGAGTCACTCCTCCACACTGATGGAGGTCTTCAGTACCTCTCTCAGCATCCTCACAGCTCTCGTCCACGGGACTTCACCTCCACACCTGAGTTGTGGAAACTTAAATACCTGCTCTCTTGCAGTCCCCACTTGTCCCCGCTTGTCCTTCCAGTTTTCTTGCTTGTGTGCTCCCCACATACCTATTCTGTAAGAGATGGCCGTACCCATCTCTGTTCTTTTCATCATCCCCATACCACATGGTCTTTAGCTCACCTGCTTCTCTTGAGGTGATTTTTGACCCCCATCAAAGCTGATCAGTCCTTCCCCGGAACCCCTGGGCTAACATTTGGAGCATATTAGTATATTCAGAAAAACTGGCCAAGGAGGTAAATCTGTGCCTTCTTCCCCCTCAAAAAAAGTATGGTGTAGTGATGAAGGATTGTAGGGGAAAAAATTATGATTGAAAAGCTGTTGTAGCGATTCTTTTCCAAAATTTAATATTGTAACTTAAAAAAAAAACCCACATTATTACCAAAGTCATATATGCACATAGTGAAATCATAATAGAACAAACAAGCTTATAATGAAAAGCAACCATCCCTCCCCACCTGCAGTCTTGAACTACAGGGTCAACCATTTTTAAATGTTTGGTTTTTAGTTTCTCTGGTGGCTACTGCCATATTTGTAAATATTATAATTTAATCTCAAATAGGGCTAGTGAAAAATATCTCCTAAAATAAAGAAGTCATAAGATATGTAACACTGAATTATTATTACCAATTTCATTATGAAATTATTGAAAAATATTCTAGACAAATGCCTTTAAGTCATGATGATATGGAATCAAAAATCTTCACCTCCCACTTTCTCTTTTAGTGTTAGGAGTGGAATTTTAAAAATATATTTTGGGGCATATCTTGTATTTTTTTTTTTTTTGTATATTTTAATAGCATAAAACTGATGTTTTCCCCAACCCTTTTTCTTTTTCATGTTCTTTTGCCTCTTGAGGCCATTTGTTTTTTTCCTTGCATGAGGGTACAGTATGGAAAGTTTATAGCACCTCATTTACAAAACCACGATAAGCACTTTGTGTAGCTCTTTAAAGCTACAGCTTATTCTGTCTTTGGATCTTATCTCTGAAGGTGGGCTTAGAAAGAGGCTGTGTCTAATCTAGTGTTCTAGCAAAGGTTACTGAAGAGAGGCATACTTTCGGAAAAAAACACTCTAGATGCCTCATTTTGGAGTGCAAAATGGCTGCTTGTGGTTGAAAATAAGTTGGTAGGTAAGAGACTTTAGTTCATTTAAGTACTGTGCTAAAAGCAATTGTAGAATTATATGTTATTAATCTGAGAGGTGCCAAGGCTTTGAAGTTATTTGCTCTGGCCCATTATTTTCCTTGATTGCATGCCATCTGAGATTGAGCTGGCCTGTTCAGTTATGTAGGCATTTAGAAGAAGAGCTGCATAGTAAACCCAAGCACAGAATTAGGACCTTTGGAACTCTGCTACATACTCAGGCTCTTGCCGAGGGAAGCCAGTCTTCTGCCGCTGAAGTTACTTTGACTGTCATTATGCTGCCTTCCCTGCCCACTCCCCAGTCAGACGTTATTTAGTTTATTGGAAAATACATGTTGTATGTGTCAACTAAAAACAGGGTGTCGTTTTGGGGCTTAAATGGAGGAGGGTTTTATTTTAGACTGAAGTGAAAGAATACGGAAATTGAAGATCTGAGAACAGTGCTGGGTCCGTTGTTGTAAGAAAGGTAGGCTTTGCAAATGTAGGGCTTAGAAGTCCTTACACGTGTGGTAGGCAGCAGGGGGGCATCTCGGGCTAACAAGAGATCAAAATGTACTTTTCTGTATTAATAACTCTGCAAAGTGGCAGAGGGTTTCAGTGAGAAGAATAAAAACGTTCTAGATCTGATTTTTATCATTTTAAGCTGCACTCAGCTACAGTTATTAAATAGAAAGGTTTCCTGAGTACCCATGACATGCCTGACAGCTAAAATTTGACAGCTGAAAATGACTAGGAATCATCGGGCCAATCCCTTCATTCTGCAGAAGAGAAAACTAACTTGAGAGGCCAAGTGACTTGCCTAAGTGACCTTGGACAAATCCCCGCATAAGTAAGTCTGCTACATTTTACTTGTATTAGCTCGGAACATTTAAACATATTTTAATATTCATTAGAACTTTGTTACATCTGATGTTATTATAGAGTTTCTTCCTGAATTAGGAAACAAAAGCCTTCCTCTGTTCACTGAAGGAAACATTGAGCATTTACTGTGTTCAGGGCACTCTGTTGTTGCTTTTTAAGATATGGGCTGTTGGCTGAATATAAAAGTTAGTGTTCAAACCCAGACCAGAGTCTTTCTTTGGCTCCTCTGATCATCTGCTCATCCCACGTGGAGGTTGTCGAGCCTCTGTAGATAATGTAGTTCAAGTTGAACGTGTGGTTGAAAAGGTTTATGTAACTGCTAGGCCTGCGTTGCCCAAAGTAGTAGTGCAAGAGAAAATTCTATTTTTCTTCTTTCCTCTACAGTCAGCTCTCAGTACTTCTGTCCACCACATGTGTGGTGATTTTTCCCACACCAAGCAATTCTTAGCAGGTAGGTGTCCTACAATTTAACTCAGTTGTGTCTGTGATTTAACTCAATTCTGACACTGTCTACTTGGAGATACCATCAGATCCCCCAGGTTAAGGGCTAAGCCCTACAAGGCTGCCCCCCACTTCAGATGTCAGTTCCAAGTCCAGGCTGTCACCTCGGCTTCTGACTAACCAGCTACAAATTGGAAATCCTGTTGACTCCTGTCGCCCCCTCAGGTTCAATGGTTAACTAGAATGGCTCACCGAACTCAGGAAAACCATTTATTTATTAGATTACTGCTTTATTATCAAGGGATACAACTCAGAAACAGCCAATTGGAAGAGATGCATAGGGCCAGGTATGGGGGAGGGGTGTGGAGCTTCCTCTGATAGATATTTTTTATTAACCTATAATGTATTATTTGTTTCAGGGGTACAGGTCTGTGATTCATCAGTCTTACACAATTCACAGCGCTCACCATAGCACATACCCTCCCCAGTGTCCATCACCCAGCCACCCCATCCCTCCCATCCCCCTCCAGCAAACCTCAGTTTGTTTCCTGAGATTAAGAGTCTCTTATGGTTTGTGTCCCTCTCTGGTTTTGTCTTGTTTCAATTTTCCCTCCTCCTATGATCTTCTGTCTTGTTTCTCAAGTTCCTCAGATCAGGAGATCTTATGATACTTGTCTTTCTCTGATTGACTTATTCCCTCTAGTTCCATCCATGTCGTTGCAAATGGGAAGATTTCTTTTTTTTTTTTTGATGGTTGCATAATATTCCATTGTATATATATACCACATCTTCTTTATCCATTTATCTGTCGATGGACATCTGGGCTCTTTCCATTGGACAACACAGATTTAGAACATTCTCATCACCTTAGAAACATCTTTTGGACCATGCTGTTCTATCCCTTTCCATGCCAGAGTCACTGTGAATCTAGACCTGGAATCCAAGGACCTGAATTTGAATTCCGCGTTTACCATTGCCCTTGCTGCTGTTATATAAACTGGAAGGTCTCAGGTCCTTTAACCTAAACAGAGTTTTGGCTTCCTTTTGTGTAAAATGAGGTTGGTTACATATCCTACAATAAATGAGAGCATAATAATCGGACATATGCCATAGAATTGCTGTGGGAGTTAAATGATACAGTACTCATGTACTTAAGCCTAGAGTGTAAAACTTAGTGAATGTTCAGTTAATTGTTGCTGTTAACACTAGGATGATGACATATTGAGAACTTAGTGTAGAAAACACATTGGGGAACATTCTAGTTGAAGTAAGGTTAGAATAGAGTCCAAAGTCTAAGTACTGATCTTGAGCACTGAAGAAGAGAAGATGTGACAGAAAAGTTTTGAGATTTACAAGATTCGGGCTTTCTCACTATACCTGTAATTGATCAGCTCAGGGGAACAGGCTTCCGGCTCTTTTTCCATGTTCTTCTTTCCTTTGCACAGAGTCTCACGGGCAAAGAATTGCCTAGGAGAAGCAGGCAGGGAGTGTCCGTGCATAACATGGGGAACTGTGGGTGAGAGACTTAGAGAATCGGAAGGACTGCATCAAGCTGGCGAGCATGCATGTCCCCTGTCTTAGTGGTCTAACTCCACTGCTAACCTTCAGCTACTTATGACCCTGCAGGAACAAAGTGTTAGTAAATCTAGATGTTTTGTGCAATCACCAGATTTCCAGTACTGGCTCATTTTGTTTAAAGCTCTGTACATACTCTAGAGACTATGTGGATAGGAAATGATAATCTTTTTTAAAAAGCATCATTTCCCAATATCTTTCAAAGAATACTAACACTGTGAGTTGTTAATTTGGAATTATTTGAAAAGAAGGTGCTGTAGTCAAATGACTTTGGGGAACTACCTTGATTCTGTGACCCCAGATATGTTTAGAAAATATTTCACACTGGATTTGATTTGCCGAACTTTCTTGGTCAGAGAACCCTGCTCCCAAAGAATATGTGTGAAGCTCTCCTTGTCACCACACAGTGTGGGTGGCGGTATTCTGGAGCATGGTGGTAGGAGTGGACTGATCTGGTGGACCTCTTTTTATACAACAGATGTAAGTTGAATGTTAATTAACGTTGAAGAGATCATTATAAGTTACGAACTCTTTTGTAATGTAAATGAAACCTGTCACTTGTCCATTTTTTGACAGGGTCAGATTTTCTGTTTTTAATTAAAAGATCTGGTCATAGTAAAGCCTATTTACTAGAACATAAGTGCTATTTTGATGTAGTTTCTTTAGGAATAAATATTGAGGTTACTTTTGTTTGGGGAATTAGGCTAATGTGCTCCATAACAATATGTGCAGACAAATTTAGGGGATATGATAGTGTGAGAACCAAGGCCACTAAAGCTGTACTTAGGAGAATAATGTTTGGGCATGTCAATTGTGGTCTTAAATTTACTATCACTTTATTGTTTTAATGACTTGGTTATTTGGGACAAAGGGATATTTTCACTCTCATCAGTGAAAGCTGTGCACAGTCTAGGGAGGAGGTGAAAAAAAAATTCCTCTAACAGGAATTAATGAGCCTTCTATTTAGGCAGTGACTCTTGAACATGCTCTCAAGAATTCCTTTGGTAACAACCTCAATTTACCTTGCCTGCTATTTCAGATGTGTCTTAAAATAGCATGATTTCCCACAGTCCTATTGAAATTATGGTGTTCTTCACTTAGTAAAATGTTTCTGCATTAGATTTCATTTAACTGCATTTTCATGTGTCTTTATTCTGAGCCTCAAATTCAATTTGGGAACACAGTTCACGAATACAAATCTTTCTGGGTATTTCATTTTGGTTAGCATTTAGATTTGGGGGGGCAATAGATTTGTGTTCCCCCTTGATGATTTCCAAAGGTATTTCTAGATATTAATATAGAAATCAGAGAACAAGAAGGCACAGAAGGCCCACCCACCTGCAGCTTAATATATTTCAAAGTCTGAGAAAAAGAAAGGTTTAGGGCCATGGGGTGGTGGTGTCTCATCCTCTGCACAGCTGCTTCGCTGTGATAAGAAAGTGGAGCTCAATTTTTGCTGACCTTGTGTCCCACCGAAGTTTATCCTGCGAACTGTTGGAGGACCAAAGGGAGAACTTCCTGGGAAATACAGCTAACGTTGGCCTTTCAAGGGTTGCAAAATGGAAAGCTGGGAGCATGACGCATACAGGCAGGGGGGACTCCAACAGGATTTCCTCTGCTGGAAAGGAAGCTTGTTGGAAGCCTTTTAATTCATTCAGAAATGTGGAGACCACTATGGCAGTCAAGAGCTTGGTTTTGCAGTTACGGAATCTAATACAGTCAGATCAGTACATCCCATATCTAATTTGTAAGAAAATTATGCATTCTGTATTCATTCCAGACACTCAGTGTTATCTTGAATGGGAGCATTTTCCTTGACCATCTCATGGATTCCTTTCTGATAATTTTTAAATGTAATTCTTCCAGATAAATGGACACTTGATTGGGCACTTTAGTCTCTGTTCCAATATGGGAAATTTTCCTCAAGTTAAAATTTAAATTATGCAGAGTTTTAAACTGGATGAGTTAAGACTTTTAAAAGATTTATGTCACGTTACATAAATATTATAGAACTGAAATAGACACCAAAAAATATTCAGTCAGAATCATTTGTGATAGGGGCGCCTGGGTGGCTCAGTCGTTAAGCGTCTGCCTTCGGCTCAGGTCGTAGTCCCAGGGTCCTGGGATCGAGCCCCGCATTGGGCTCCCTGCTCCGCGGGGAGCCTGCTTCTCCCTCTCCCACTCCCCGTTTGTGTTCCCTCTCTCGCTGTATCTCTCTCTGTCAAATAAAGAAATAAAATCTTTAAAAAAAAAAGAATAATTTGTGATAATAGTATAAGTTAAGACTCAAAGCAATAGTTATAAGCCAATAAATGCATATTGGTATTTTAGTTCACTTTTTTGGAATCTTCATATTTACCATTGTTAGATATTGCTTTAAAACTTTTTTTTAAAGAGGAAAACATGTAAGTAAGATTGAATTCAGGTATACCTTTTGGCAAAAGGTGTGGCTAAGGAAGCCACACCTGCTTGACTTTTTTGCTTCAAATTGGACCAGTTTAGTTGGAAGAGTCTTGCATATATGTATTTCCTTTCTTATTGACCCCATGTCGTTAGTTAAGCTTTACTGTAGTTTTTGCTATCTTATTTAGAACCAGCTGAATTACTGTGATTACATTAAAATTACTATAGCATAATATGCTATGCCTTAAAACTTCTTCAAGAATAAAGTTTACTTTCTCAAAAATAGGACCAAGCTTGCTACATAAAAGGAATATTATAAGTTGTATATTTACTGGTGTGTACACATGATTTTTATTAATCTCTGTATTTTGTATGTACATAAGACTCTTTAAGTAGCAGTGAAGTGTCTAATTACATTTAAACTATCTCTGTTCTGATATGTCAGACTTTAGAAATAACTGATTAATAAACGTGAAGCACTGAACTCAATGCCAAGGGGGTATTAGTGTCAAAGGACTTTCTAGAATCTCTGTAGAAGCTCTTAACAGGGCTTGTTTATTGTTTCTTATTTTAGTGTTGGGAGGCAGCTTGGGAAAAAAGATATGTAATAAATAATGGTTTAAGGTGATACGCGAGGGGCGCCTGGGTGGCTCAGTCAGTGGCTCAGGTCACGCTCTCAGAGTCCTGGGGTCAAGTCCTGCATTGGGCTCCCTGCTCAGTGAGGAGTCTGCTTCTCCCTCTGCCTCTGCCCTCAACTTGTTCTCTCTCTCTCAAATAAATAAATAAAATTAAAAAAAAAAAAAGATGATACACCAGATATACCAAAGGACTCCCCATTACCTCCAGTGGGCCATTCTCTCTCTTGTTTGGTTAATAAATGGTGAGGATGAGAGCAGCTCTAGTCTGGAGTTGTGAACTAAGCAATGTCTCATATCTCCATTTGCCTTTTTTTAAATTTCTAATTAAAAATAAATTATAAAGAAGAAATTATTGTTTAGAATTCTGTACTCTTGAGCTTAAGAAAGAAATCATGTTTTTTTTTTTTTTTTTTTTTTTAAAGATTTTATTTATTTATTTGAGACAGAGAGAATGAGATACAGAGAGCATGAGAGGGAGGAGGGTCAGAGGGAGAAGCAGACTCCCTGCCGAGCAGGGAGCCCGATGCGGGACTCGATCCAGGGACTCCAGGATCATGACCTGAGCCGAAGGCAGTCGCTCAACCAACTGAGCCACCCAGGCGCCCAGAAATCATGTTTTAAAGAAACCATGCATCCATGTTATTAAAAATAACAGAAGGAAGTGGTAGATGTAATGAAACACATCTATTTGGTGTTTATAGAATGTGAACTCTCAATCAGACTTAGGCACCTTTTTTTGTTAGAGACAGTCATGACCTGCTGGTTTGGCCTATTGTTACATGGCTATTG
Organism: Neomonachus schauinslandi; assembly: GCF_002201575.2. NCBI lineage: Eukaryota > Metazoa > Chordata > Mammalia > Carnivora > Phocidae > Neomonachus > Neomonachus schauinslandi. The sequence goes on along the minus strand of NC_058407.1, from coordinate 51,859,098 downwards.
TTCAAACATATGTCAGGCATTTTTGGAACTCTTACTATGTGCCAATTACTGTCCAAGGTGCTAAGAATTTATAAATGAATACAATTAAGGACCTTATCTTAGAAATTTCATAGTTGTTCTTCAAAAGCACTATTCCTGAGGTGCCTGGGTGGCTCAGTCCGTTAAACATCCGACTCTTGATCTCCGCTCAGATCTCGATCGTTGTAGGGACATGAGTTCAAGCCCCAAGCTGAGCTCCATGCTGGGAGTGGAGCCTATATAAAAATAAAAATTTAAAAAAGCACTATTCCTAATATTCTGTCTTGTCTACACTGAGAGATGAGGAATCCTGGAACAAATAGGGTTTCAGTAGTGTACTAATCATTAAAGAAAAAGCCATTCATAGTCTGGCCCCATGTTTAGCTGTGCAAGTTTATTTTCCCCAGCTCTCCAAAGTGAAGACTCTTCGCTGTGTTATCTTGTCTGTCTCATCATGGCACATGCTGAGCTCACCCATTTTTCTGTCTTCACTGTAGCTTGCTCCTTTCCCCCTCTGACTATCTGAATTGTACTTATGCTTTAAGGCAGAACAAAATTTTGCTTCATCCACATATGACGCCATTTTTTTCTGGTGGTTCCGAGCTCTCCGTAGTCCTGGACTATCCATAGCTGGCATCACACAGTTTAGCACTATACCACATACTGGTGTGTAGAGTATGCTTTTAGTCCCTCCTCCCCAACTTGATTGTCTGAGCTTTGCTCCGAGCTCTTTCTAACCACAGCTTGGATTCCCAACTGCTTTGGGAAGAAAGCTGGACTAGAGCATGAGAGGAGTGGCACCCAGAGAGCCTGAGAGTAAAAATTAACCAGATTGGATGCCTGGGTGGCTCAGTCGGTTGGGCGTCTGCCTTCAGCTCAGGTCGTGATCCCGGAATCCTGGGATCGAGTCCCACATCGGGCTCCCGGCTCAGCGGGGAGCCTGCTTCTCCCTCTGACCCTCTCCCCTCTCATGCTGTTTCTCTCTCTCTCTCAAATAAATAAATAAATAAAATCTTTTTTTTTTAAAGTTTTAATTAAAAAAAAATTAACCAGATTATCAAGGAATGTAACCCAAAGAGGAGTAATCAACTCTAAGTTAAGACTGTAAGTTAGAATTACTTAAGCCCTGTAACTTGCCACAATTTTGTTTTATTATCCTCTTAATGCAATTACCATGGTTCTCCATAAACACTTAAATTGGGCTCTCGTGGCTCACTAGAGTTAGCTTGCAAAGCGGCCTTGTTTGGCCTTCATGGTGTTCGAGCAATCAGGATTTTTTTTTTTTTTTTTAAGATTTTATTTATTTATTTGACAGAGTCACAGCAAGAGAGGGAACACAAGCAGGGGGAGTGGCAGAGGGAGAAGCAGGCTCCCCGCTGAGCAGGGAGCCTGATGCGGGGCTCGATCCCAGGACCCTGGGATCGTGACCTGAGCTGAAGGCAGACGCTTAACGACTGAGCCACCCAGGCGCCCCGCAATCAGGATATTTTTACAAAAGTTCAGATCTCTAGTTTGTCTGAAATAACTTCCCCCACCCCAGTGAACCATAGGGGAACCTTAATGAGCTCCTTTTCCAAGAGCCATGGAAAAGGCAGAGAGCACCAGCAGCAGCAAGTTTGGACTGAGTGTTTACTATGTGCCAGGCACTGTTCCCAGCACAGGATGAACCTCCCAGTATCTCTTATAAGTAGATACTGTCATTGTCCTAATTTTACAGATAGGGAAACTGAGGCACAAAATGGTTAAGCGTCTTGTAGTACGATCCCATAGCTTGCAGGTGGTGGATGAGACCCAAACAAGAGCCAGCTGACTGCAGATGCCCGTGCTCATCGTGCTTTACTGCCTCCTTCAGAGGAACTTGAGGCGCCTGTTCCCAAGTCTTCCCTAAAATGATTGACAAGATTTGGTTAGAAGGTAACAAAGTGGGTGGAAGTGCAACAGTAGTTTATTTTCTTTCCATTTTCCTAGACTGCAGTTAACTTTGATTCCTCACTTTGAAGCAAAACGACAGGTGCATAAAGAGGCCTGCACAAATCTATTTGCTTAAAATTAGTTTGCACATTTATTATTTGTATTAATTGCTTACTGTTTTTGTCACATTTGCTCATTTCCAAGGGTCATAGCATCCTCATCTTTCCTAAACCAAACCGACCCCTCCTTTCTCTGGATTCTGGTTCTACTTTTCATTTGGCCACTGCATCATATACTGTCAAGTCTAAATCTCCCAGTTAGACTGTAAGTGTTTTAAGGATAGCATAGTCCTTTGTTTCCCATATCCATAGAGCCTATGTATGTATGTATGTATGTAACAACATTTAGGACATTAAATTTTACTAGGTTTTTATTTTATTTATTTACTTTTATTTTTTTAAAGATTTTATTTATTCATTAGAGAGAGAGAGAGCACAAGCAGGGGGAGTGGCAAGCAGAGGGAGAGGGAGAAGCAGGCTCCCCACTGAGCAGGGAACCCGACATGGGCTCGATCCCAGGACCCTGGGGTCATGACCTGAGCCGAAGGCAGACGCTTAGCTGACTGAGCCACCTGGGCGCCCCAGTTTTTCTAGGTTTTTTGTAAGTATTATGTGGTAGAGAGGGTGTTAAGATGAAAGTATATGTGTGTATATTGTGTGTATATAAAATTTTTGTTCTAGAAGTTTGCAGACATACTCAAAAATAGAGGGAAGAGTACAATAAATCCCCATATACCCATACCTAGCTTCAACAACTCTGATGTTTTTTTTTTTAAGATTTTATTTATTTGACAGAGAGAAAGAGATCAGAAGTAGGCAGACAGGCAGGCAGAGGGAGAGGGAGAAGCAGGCTCCCTGGTGAGCACCGAGCCCGATGTGGGGCTCAATCCCAGGACACTGGGATCATGACCTGAGCTGAAGTCAGACGCTTAACCGACTGAGCCACCCAGGCGCCCCCTGATATGTTTTTAAATTGTTAAATATACATATTATAATACACACACACACTCTTAAAGGAATAACAATGAAAAATTAAACCCCATGTTGTAATCACCTGGTACACAGGGGGAGGGGCACAGGGAGAGAACCCCCAAGCAGATTCCCCACTGAGTGGGGAGCCCCATTCTGGGCTCTGTGTCATGGCCCATGAGATCATCACCTGAGCTGAAACCACAAGTTGGATGCTCAGCCTCCCGAGCCACCCCAGGCGCCCCATCTATATTGTTAGTTTCTTACTAAAGGGTTGTCAGAACGAATTCTGATGCATGCTATGTTCAATGACAAAAGAAAATGTTACGATCATTTACCAAAATCTGGGCAGAGGAGGAGGTAGTAGCTGCCTGTGTCCAAGTTAACCGACAACTAAGCTGTCATTTTTGCGTTCCTTAACAGCTGAGTTGGTAAGAGCGGAGCAGAGAAGTCCCAGCACGGTAGTATGGGGCAGTCCAACTATCTTGGTAAAGCACCGGCATGTTTTTGAAAAAAGCCAAGTGAGGGGCGCCTGGGTGGCTCAGTCATTAAGCGTCTGCCTTCGGCTCAGGTCATGATCCCAGGGTCCTGGGATCGAGCCCCGCATCGGGCTCCCTGCTCTGTGGGAAGCCTGCTTCTCCCTCTCCCACTCCCCCTGCTTGTGTTCCCTCTCTCGCTGTGTCTCTCTCTGTCAAATAAATAAATAAATAATCTTAAAAAAAAAAAAAAAAAAAGCCAAGTGAGTGTTCCAGAGCTCATGCAGTTTACATACTGGGGAGTTGAAAAACTCTTACTCAAAACCTCAAACCCCAGCTTTGATTTATATACAACTCTAAACCAGTAAGTTTAATAGGTCTGCTTCCTAATCATAGAACAATGGAGTCAGTACATCAGAAAACAGAAAAGGGTGCTAGCTATAAACAGGCCCACAGACAAAAGTGAGAAATCAAAGCAGACAGGATGACAACCGAAGAAGGATTTAAGCATGGGTAGCCTACGGCCATTTAATGGGTGACAGACACGCCCACATACCTCAGTAAGCTCTTTTGCTATGTTGGCACTGTAACACGGCAAAATGCAATACTTAGTGTTTTTGGAGATGAGCCTGAGTCATCAAGATAGCATGCTCAGTGCATTCTGTTTTAAAAGATTATAATCAGACCCATGGACGAATGATAACTTACAGCCTTGAAACTGTAAGATAAACAACCTAGAAAGAAGACTAAGAGATTGAACTGTGTTACAATTAGTAACCTCTGCACACAGAAAAAAGAACCTGAAATAAGGAAAAGAACAAACTGGGAAACTCAGTTTTGCTATTTATAATAAGCAAAGGGTTAGGGGTGCCTGGGTGGCTCAGTCAGTTAAGCGACTGACTCTTGATTTCAGCTTAGGTCATAAACTCGGGGTCCTGGGATCGAGCCCCAGGTCGGACTCCCTGCTCACTGGGGAGTTTGCTTGAGGATTCTCTCCCTCTCCCTCACCCTCTGCTCCTCCCCCTGTGTGCTCTCTCTCTCTCTCCAAAATAAATAAATAAATCTTTTAAAAAAATAATAAGCAAAGGGTTAATATAACCTAGAGAAGGGTCCGAGAGTTTTTATTGGAAGACAGAGGGGAGTTCCTGCAGTTGCTAGGTTAAAAAAAGAAGAAGGGAAAGCTACAAAAGTATAGAACTATAGGTTATTTTTAAAAACATGTATTTTTACAGTCTTGGGTTTTTTGTTTTTGTTTTTAAGTAGGCTCCACGCTCAGTGTGGAGCCCAGTGCGGGGCTTGAACTCATGACCCTGAGATCAAGACCTGAGTTGAGACCAAGAGTTGGATGCTTAACCGACTGAGCCATTCAGGCGCCCCTATGGTCATGTTTTTAATAATAAATGCATATGAAGATAAATGAAATATAACCAAAAAGGCATAAGACTTTGTATAAGGCACTCTAGAAAAATGAGTATAAAACATTGCTGATTTTTTGTTGTTGTTTCGTCTTTTTGTGTACTTGCAAAAAGAGGGTAAAAATGTTTAGGTCTCCAGAAAACTTTAAGACTGTTTTACACCCTTGGGGCAATTTTTCTTAACTACATAGGGATGTGTGAGGGCTTTCTCAGAGGTCCCTGAATTCTCTGTACATTTTTATTTAAATGCTTTAGAAGTTTTCTCTGTGCTCTTACAGGGGTATATTTTGGATTATGACCTCTTGACCTATTTATCGTTGCCTCGCATTTACTTTTTTCCCCCTGAAAAGCTTTATTCAGCTGCAATTACATACCATATAATTCACCTGTTCTAAGTGTACATTTCAGTAAATTTATAGAGTTGCGCAGCCATCACTGCAGTCTTGGTTTGTTGTGTGGCTGTTCTCAACCTAACTTGGAGTTTCAGTCTAGATTGAAAACATTTCCGCTACCCCAAAAATGAATCCCTCCTGTTTTTATGTTGTTAATCCCTGATCTAACTTGCCGTCCCAGGTACCCACTGATCTGCTGTCTGTCTATATAAAGTTGCCTTTTCTAGACATTTCACATAAGTGGGATCAAACAACCTGTGATATTTTGCATCTGTCTTCTTTTAGCATGACGTTTTTGAGGTTTATCTGGTTGTAGCATGTCAGTAGTTCATTTCATTTCACTGCTGATCAGTATTCCATTGTATGGATCTGACATTTTGTTTATCCATTCACCTGTTGATGGACATTGAATTGTAACCAGTCACACTGACTTTTGCTTTTATAATCAAATTGGTATCAGTGACTATTACGGGGGCGCCTGGCTGGCTCAGTCGGTGGAGCATGAGACTCTTGATCTCCGGGTTCTGAGTTCAAGCCCAACGTTGGATGTAGAGATTACTTAAAAATAAAATCTTTAAAAAAGATAACTATTATGAAGCTAAAATTATGATACAGGGTTTCCCAATTTGAGGTTTTTCCATTTTTCCAGGACTCTTTTGTATTAAAAAAGTTCATCCATTATTCAAATTTGAGAAACACTGTTCAGGTATATAAGATTTGTCAGCAATCTCCTAATGCCTGAATTTACCTCCTTCTTTAAAGTGTTAGACATAATAATATTTATATCTCTATTCATCTGGTTTGCTTAGCAGCATAGTGAATACTACCACTGAAAAGAATATTTGGTCTCTGCCTAGTGAAGTAAGAACAACAATTTGTTACAGTAACCTGTCAGTATCACTAGGTGAATTCCTAAAGGAATGTTCTGTATCAGAAATTCTTCAGGGGAAATTAGTTTATGTCTTGCACTTTGTCTCAGTAAATCTCATGATATTTGTACGCATCCGACAGCCTTCCCTGAATATCCAAAAATAATCCATTTTTTTTTCCCAGCAGAAACTGACTTGGGGTTACCTAAGCAAGGAAGGAGCAGTTTATTCACATTATAGAATTTTAATTATGGGAGACAGAATTAAAGGAGACTTGAACAACCAGAACTAGGGTAGTTGTGGGAAACAAAGTTAAAAGAATCCAAGGACAGTGTCTCTAAGGTGCTAACATTCAAGTAACTTAACTCCAAATGCCTTTAGTCCTTGTGCGACTGTTGAGAATCAGATTCCTGGGAGGTTGGGCTACTAGTTTGTCCCTGAGGAGAGTTGAGCATGGAGGGTGTTCACTAGAGACGCACCTTGAGGAAACATCAAGCTCCCGCGCTATATATTTCCCTCCTTTTCTGGTACCACCTACCCTTTAACACATCCGTTCTATTTTGAAAAGGTTTTCTGCTTAATCCAGTTTGATTATCCAACTACATCACATCTCCTTGTTTTTACAGCTTTGAGATATACTTCACATTCCACGAAATTCACACATTTAAAGTGGTTTGATGGTTTTTAGTATATTCACAGTTGTGCAACTATTGCCGCAATATAAATTCAGAACATTTTTCCACACCCCGAAAAGAACCTCCTTACTCGTTAACAATCACCCCAGTTTTGCTCTCCCTTTATGCCCTACCCTAACCCCACCCCAGCCCAAGCAATGACTAATCTATCCGTTCCTATGCATTAGTCTATTCTGGACATTTCCTGTCAATGGAATCATACAAATATTTGATCTTTTGTATCTGGCTTCATTCACTGAGCATGTGTTTTCAGGGTTCATCTGTGTCATAGCACGTATCAGTACTTCATTCCTTTTTATGACTGAATAACATTCGATTGTATGGGATACCACATATTGTTTATCTATTCATCAGTTGATGGACATTTGGGTTGTTTTCTTTTACTGTTATAAATGATGCTGCTATGAACATTTGTGTACAAATTTTTTTATGGACATAAATTTTTCATTCTCTTGGGCATATTCTTGGGAGTGGAATTGCTGAGTCATATGGTGACTCTGTGGTTAACATTTTGAGGAATCACCAAATTGTTTTCCACACTGGCTGTATCATTTATGTTCCCACCAGCAATATATGAGGGTGTTAATTTTCTTCACCTCCTCACCAACACTTGCTATTATCTGACTTAGTGATTTTTAGCCATCCTAATGAGTGTGAGGTGGTATCTTACCGTGGTTTTGATTTTCATCTTTCTGATGGCTAATGATATTGAGCATCTTTTTAGGTGCTTAATGGACATTTGTATATCTTTTTTGGAGAAATGTCTATTCAAATTCTTTGCCTATTTTAAAATTGAATATTTCTCTTTATTGTTGAATTGTAAGAATTCTTTATATATTCTAGATACAGATCCCTTATAAGATATCTGACTTGCAGATATTTTTTCCCATTCTGTGAGTTGTCTTCATTTTCTTGATGGTGTCCCTGAGACATAAACGTTTTAAATATTTATGAAGTTCACCTTACCTCTTCTTTTGTCACTTGTGGTTTTTTTTATATTTAATTTTTTATTGTTAATGTCACTTGTGGTTTTAGTGCCATTATCTAAAAACCATTGCCTAAACCAAGGTCATAAATATTTATTTATATATTTTCTTCCAGGAGTTTTATAGTTTTAGGTCTTACATTTAAGCCTGTGACTCATGTTGTATTATTTTTTGTGTAAGGTGTGAGGTAGAGGTCCAAATTCATTCTTTTGCATATGGATATCCAGTTGTCTAACACCATTTGTTGAAAAGACTATTCTTTCCCCATTCAATTGTCTTGTGATCACTGTTGAAAATCAGTCATAAATGTGAGGATTTGTATTTGACTGTCAGTTCTAGTTCATTGATGTATATGTATGTCCTTATGAGGAACCACACTGTCCTGATTACTGTGGCTTTGTAGTAAGTTTTGAAGTAAAAGTATTCCAACTTTGTTTTTTTTTTTTTTTCAAGGTTGTTCTTTTTTGTTTGTTTTCCCCCCTGCTATCCTGGGTTGCTTCCATATGAATTTTAGGACCAACCATTTTTGAAAAAATCAAACTAGCTGAGATTTTGATAGGGATTTTGTTGAATCTTTAGATCCATCTGGAGACTATTTCCGTGTTAACAATAAATAGTAAGTCTTAAGATCAATGAACAAGCAATGTCTCCCATTTATTAGGATCTTTAATAACTTTCAACAATGTTTTGTAGTTTTTGACATGTGTTATACTTGTTAAAGTTTTTCCTAGAGATTTTTTTTTCTGCGTAAGAGTGTACATGGGATTTTCTTAATTTTGTCTTCAGATTGTTCATTGTTAGCATATAGAAAGATAATTGATTCTTATATATTGATCTTGTATCCTGCCACATTGCTGAACTTGTTCTGCTTATTTTAACTACATCTTTACAGTAACAATTTAATGTAACGCAGCATTCATTTATGCATTTATAAAAAAACAAAAATTGAACAGCTAAGAAATTTGTTAGGACCTAACACACTTTAAGCCTTATCTTCCATGATCTTATCTTTCTCATATGCAGACAGGGCCTTTTGTATGCAACCCGCTTTATCTATTATATCATTTGCTCCATCCTTTGGCCTTCATTCTGACTTTTAACTTTATGCTTCAGTACATAGATTCTGCATTCTAGCATCTCTTCAACTGTGTGTGCTTTTTCCTTTTCTGTAGAAAATCTTCTTTGTAGCCTTTCAAATCACAGGGCTTTTTGGCTAGCCATGACTGCCGCAGGCAAATATAGGCACTCCTTTTATATTCCTTCTGTCTTGTATACTTGGTCCCACTATAGAAATCATACTATTATACTGGATTCTTTGAGTGTACACTCTTGGACATACCTATATGAGGCATATTTGTAGCAATTTATTCTTCCTATTTGCTTATAATTGCTCATAAGAGTGTCTGTCAGTCAAGGTTCTCCAGAAAAACAGAATCAATGGAATAGATTTCAGCAAGTTCAAAATCTGTTGGGCAGGCCAGCCGGCTAGAAACTCAGGCAGGAATTGATGCTGCAACCTTGAGGCAGAATTCCTTCTTCTCTCTGGGAAACCTTAGTTTTTGCCCTAATGGCTTTTCAAATGATTGAGGCCCACATACGTTATGGAGGCTGATCTCCTTTACTTAATGTCAGCTGTTTGTAGATGTTTTAAACACCTACAGAACACCTTCACAGCACCATCTAGGTTAGTGTTTGATTCCTGGGTACTATATTCCTATCCAAGTTGACCCAAAACTAACCATCAGAGTATAAATTTGTGGAGGAAAGGGTTTGAAAATCTCGGTTTATCTTTTATTTACTCCAGGAAGTCGGATGCAGTGTTACATAATTAATAGATGTTTTATAAATGCTTCTTTGGATGATTGAATGACTTGAACAGGGTTAAGTTCAAAATCTAACTTGAAGACCTGAGAGTTGTAATTTTGGCATGATTATTGCTACTTAGCAGGTAAACACCTGCTAAGTAGGTGTTTTATATTGTCAGATATTAACAGGAAATTGTTTTCCTCAATCTCTGGCAGCCTAATAATTTTAACTAAATGTCTATGACTTCTGTTCTGGGTTTTTTCCTCCCCCAAGGTCACTGGCATATAAACTACTGTTTTGTTTTCTTTAGTTGACTATCTTTTTTTTTTTAAGATTTATTTGAGAGAGAGTAAGCACATGCATGCATGCAGGGAGAGGGGAAGAGAGAGAGGGAGACAAGCAGGCTCTGCCTAAACTGGGAGCCCGACGTTGGGGCTCTATCCCAGAACCCTGAGATTATGACCTGAGCTGAAATCAAGAGTCAGACACTTAACCAGCTGAGTCACCTAGGCACCCCAGTTGACTATCCTTCTAACTCTACTCGATTATTAAATTTATCAGTGCAGACTAATACAGGATAGCCCAATTCCTTCCCTACCCTCTTTGGTCCTATTTTGAACTTGTAAGCATTGAGATGCCACTGTTTGCATCCTTTCTCAGGTATAGGTAATACTGGGTATTTTAAAACACACTGAAGTCATGGCACACTGTTTAGGAAAAAAAATACATGGAGCCTTACAGTAATGTTTTAGTAATATCTATGAGATGGTAGCAAAGCAGAATTAAGAGGTTAAAAATATAATGAAAGCAAATATGCAGTGGAGAGGTTGTTGATCATGGTTCTAGATGTCATAATAACATTTTCTCTTATACTTTTATAGTCTCTCTCTAGTTGATGGTAAAAGCAATATAATTTTTTGCATTTAAGGGACAATGCTTGTACTTACTTCCTATAGGTCAGCTCTTTGGCAGGTGAGAACAGAGTCCAGCCTAGCCTGGTCTTAAAGGGCCACACCTGGGACTAAAGAGCTCTTCCATTTGTCCTGACAACTACACGGTGAAGATGTGGAAGTGTTTGGAGAACAGAGGGAAAAGGAGTAGGTCTCAGAAACAATACACTTGACAATAAATTTGAAGTGTAAGGAAAATAAAAAGCTTCATATTACCCAGGATACTGAAAGCCTCCTTAAAAGCATTTGCCGAGTGCCTTTAGCATCTGTAAGGTGGCCCACAGAATTCCCTGGCCTCTAGAGTTTTCAAGTTTCTGTGTATGTGCCAGCAACATCTCAAGTAGCCTTGGCTCTATCTCTGGAATTTGTGCGGATACTGGGAGCCGCCGTGCCTGTCCGTGTCGTGGTGGTGTTTTGTCTAGACCTGGCTGTGCCCTATGCGGATCTCGTTGAAAAGGCTTCATTCGATGTGGCTGCTGCCAGCTCTACAGCTGCTAAATTAAGATAAACTCTTACATTCCTGACCCAAAATTACTCCGTCCCCTTGTTAAGCCTCTGTGTGAAGTGGCACCGCATTGCTTACTCCGTAGTCCCCAGTTGTTGTCAAACCCGCGGTGAACTCTCCACGACCATCTCAGACTTTGAAATATTTAAGCCTCGCCTTGATTACTTTACATTTCTAAGAGGTGCTAAATGTTTTAAATAAAGCCTGCCTAAACTGTCTTGTCTTATTCCGGTTTCTTCTCTCAGAGGAAGTGTCTTTCAATAACCCCAAACTACTGGCTTCTAATTTTAGGGATCACTAAGGTAGGATCAGGATGGAAAATAAGCTCTTCTCTATTGATTTGCCTTAGTCCTTTTACTCTGAAGCCTATAATTAGCTCTATTTTCTCCACCTGTAATACGTGTTTAGGTTGAAGAAATACTGGATGATGTACAGGGTTAGAATCGAGGGAGCCCACTTGGTCCTACTTTTGGATACTTCTGTGAATGACATTGTGGGGTTTGTAGGTAGAGGGGAGAAAAGGGATATTATACATCCATGTATTTCCTTTTATTTTAGTGATATTAACTCTATTGACACTGATCACCTATAATTTGTCAGTCACTCTTAGGAGCGCTTGTATTAATTTAATCCTCCCAGTATGATAACACTGTGGGGTGGGACTACCACCATCCCTCTTTTGTAGTTAAGAAAACTGGAAGGGTAAGTAAATTGTCCACGGTCATGGAGCAGGTGAAAGTCAGCACTAGACAGAGCCCACATTCTTTTCTGCTTTGACCGTCGGCGAGGAAAGATGGCAAAGTAAAAATCAAATCAAAAACAAAAACAGGACGAGGAATATAAACCCTGTCCCTCCACATCTGAAAACTCTAGGTCTGGCATGACGGGAATTTTTCTCCATCATTTTAAAACTATGACAAAGGTTCATTATCTGCAATGTTAACTCTAAAGAAAGAGGAAGTCACATAATTATAAGGTAGTACGTATTTAATGAACCCCACCCAGAGGGTTTAGGTTCACTTGTGACTGTCCCAGGAGTTGGTTTTGTAACAGTATTTTAAATACCCAGTAAAGGAATCAACTGCTTTCTTTTTTCAGTCTTTATGAAATTTCACCAGATGGGGGGCCATTCAGATGATAATGCTCATATTCAGCTTATAAACCCCTCTTTGACTGGCCTTCCCTTTCTCTCATTACTCAGCTTTATAGAAACTCTTGCTTTTCCCGCCTCTGTGTGTTACTCCTGCCTGGAATGCTCCTCACAGTGTTTTTCTGGGGAATCCTCCATTTTTTTTTTTTAAGACACAGTTCAAGGATCACATCTTCCATAAAGCTTTTCCTTAGATTAACTCTCTGCCTCTCCTCGTAAACCGATAACTTCCTTCTATGTGACACCAGCTTATATACTTTTATTTTAGCACCATAATACTTTATTTTTTTTTTTAAGATTTTATTCATTTATTTGAGAGAGAGAATGAGAGACAGCATGAGAGGGAGGAAGGTCAGAGGGAGAAGCAGACTCCCTGCCGAGCAGGGAGCCCGATGCGGGACTGGAGCCCGATGCGGGACTCGATCCTGGGACTCCAGGATCATGACCTGAGCCGAAAGCAGTCGCTTAACCAACTGAGCCACCCAGGCGCCTACCATAATACTTTATTACAGTGCTTGTCCATGGACTGAGATATGTTACTCTTCTTCATGAAATAAGTACAAAACTTGAAGACAAGTGTTTAGAATTTTTATTTCCTTTTTCTAGGTTTCTTTTTTTTCAGAAGTATCAGTCTGTGAAGGATTCAAAGAAACTGGCCCTTCACCATGATGATTTGAGAAGTACTAGTTGTCATTTTTTCTTGTCTGTCCTCTATGTTGTACTATAACCACCCTGAGAACAAGCTTGATCTTTGTATGGGCAGTATTTTTGTGTCAACAGTAACGAATTTCACATCCAGAACAGAGAAACTGCAACTCTCCTAAAATGGTTTCTCACATCAGACACTTGTCCCTTTTTATTTTTTATTTTTTTTTTTAAAGGTTTTATTTATTTGACAGAGAGACAGCGAGAGAGGGAACACAGGCAGGGGGAGTGGGAGAGAGAGAAGCAGGCTCCCCGCGGAGCAGGGAGCCCAGTGCGGGGCTCGGTCCCAGGACCCTGGGATCATGACCTGAGCCGAAGGCAGACGCTTAACAACTGAGCCACTCAGGCGCCCCCACTTGTCCCTTTTTAAAGACTGAATTATACTGTGTTTTGTGCCTCAGTTATTATACTTTGATGGTTCTGTCTTTTCCACTGAATTCTTAAGGGTGATTAAGACTCGGTCTTAATCACTTTTGCATCCCGAACGCCAACCAAAGTACTTGGTACAAAATGAATGTTAAGGTAATTGTGGTTGATTGAGTGAACAGGTGAATGAATTCCCACTATTTATTTCTTGTTGTTGGTGACCTCACTAACTCACAGGCTCCATAGATTCCTTCTGATTTAACCCTGAATGTTAAAGAAATGTTTAAAGCAGGTCCAGAAGAATTAATTTCTAATGTTTAACTGTCTATAAAATCTACATTTTAATATTGTTAACTGTAAAAATTACTAGCCTAAATTTAGGTAGCACTATTTTTTCATATGAACAAAGTGTTTGCATTCTTTTATTTATACCTGTACTAACAAAACGCCTTTGTATCCTGTTGCCACCCATTCTCATGATCATAACCCTGCGGCACTGGCATTTCCCTCCTTCCGAGATGTGAACTTTGGTCTTTGTCCTTGAGCTGTTCCTCTTTTCAAAAATACAGTAGCTACAGGAAAACCCTGCAAAGATCTCTCTCTGATCCATTTACCATATATTTTATTTCTAGATGTGTTCCCTACCCTGCAGATTTAGCTAATTAGGATTTTGGAAACGCTCTGAATGATCAGTCTTGTAATTTACATTTGAATTCTAGATTTCAGTAAAGTAGCTCACCTTGCTTGGAGAGTGCAAAGATTGTTTTCAGAAATTGCATTTTAGCTTTCCCCATTTACTGAGCAGTCAATACTTAGATTTTGTTATAGTATATTCAGCACTTTGAGTTCTTTTTCTTCTCACATATTTGTAAGAAATAGCCATTAGGAAATAATTTAGGTATTTGAAATGTGAATAATGCATGCAGAACCAAATAAAAGTATACTTACATTAACTTTAGTCAAAAGGGGACATAGAAAAGATACATATATTTTAAAATTAATCTTGAAATATTCCAAGCCAAGCTTGCTAAATAAGCAACATAATAAGAATCAACAGGTCGAGTGTTTTCATTGTCAATGCTTAGTTTCTTCAAGGGCAAATCAGTATTTTTGAAAAAGAGGAGGTAGGCAGGGTAGACTGTCCTATGAATAATTTACTTTCAGGGAATCAGGAAACATAAAAGTATAAATGATATTTCTAATGGACTGCCAAATGTTATAATCCAAATAAAAGCATTTCCGGGGACCAAAAGAACCAGGGATACTCTGTTTGGAATATTATGGGATAAAAAATTATGAGCAGATTACATTCATAGAGAAATAAACTCTGGGTGAGGTCAAAACTGCTAATAAAGAGGAGATGAGAGAGAATAAAGCAGCAGTCCACATTTTGAAGATTTTTAGCCGGGGACACTGCGTGATCATAGCAACCGTCTCCAAGGAGACCTGTGGAAATGTGAAAAACGCTGAGGTCACACAGGCGCCCAGAGAAATTCCGTATTGATTAGCAACTTCTAGATGTATCTTTCTCGCTTCACCTTCAATGCCTCCAGCCTTTTAAACAGCATTTATTAGAAGGATAAAGGAAAACCAAATGTGGTTTGCCCAGAAGAGAAAAAGTAACTCTCAGAACAGAAACTCTGCTCAAAACATTGTGAGCAGCCTTTCACTGAACTTCAAAAGCTATTCAGAAACTTGGATATTAATGAAGTGAGAAGTCCCAAGGATTAAATGGAAGCCTTGGTCGTAGGTGGTAGTGATGGTTATTGTTTGATTGAAAAGGATGCAAGTTTAAATTCTGGGGCTGGAAGCAAAGCTCCCAGAAAGGGTTCTCTTGTAAGTTCTTCATAACTAACCAGGCTGGTTCAGGGACCCCTCCCTTTCTAATCCTTCCATCCCACTGGTTCTGCAAAGGCATTGTGTAGGTGGATGATGAGAAATGATGTGTTGTTCACCAGGAGCAATGGTTTTCTTAGTTCATGCAGTCAGTTAACATTATTGCACGTCTGCAGCAGCCCCGCCAGTTCTTTATCAGACACTGGGAAAGCAAATGTCGCCTGTGGTCTCAAGATGCTAAAAGTTTAAAGAGGAGAGGGACAAGGTAAAAAATGAAACCAGTAATTGCATGAGATAGGAAACATCCGCAGAATGTTATAAACGTAGAGAGACTGGAGGGAGGTGATAGAGAGACACTGGAATCAGGACGAAATTCCAAGAGGAAGTTTTGGCTGTGTCAAAAGGCCAGAAGGGAGTTAAGATGCCCTGGGTGATGTTAAGTGATGGGATATAAGATAGGTCTGAGAGTTGCATGCAGGCAGTAAACTCGACGAGAAGGAGTCAGGGTGTGGGATGTGACAGAAATTAAGTACTCCTCTGCGCTCCTCCTCTTCATTTATTAATTCTGGAGAAATAGCATTCTGGATTGGAAAAGGGGGTGTCCAACGTGATCAAACTCAAGAGGCCAGGCCACAGGGAGCTGCTGAATTTCTTACTAGTGGGGGCCTTTGGGGATTTCTGCTCTGGTCTTAACCTTGTTCTGCAAGGTCAGTTTGCATATAGATATCATGTGCTCACTTTCATGAGTCTCACTTACGGGATTTAGTCAAATTGCAAGCCTTATATCTACCCCATGGAGTAGTTATGCAGATTAAATGAGTAAATATATGCAAAAACTCAGAATAAATACTGCCTAATATATAGTAAGAACTGTATAAAGGGTCATTGTTATGAGTCAGTATTATTATTAACCTGGGATTCTTCCAAGTCATTAGAGCACCTGGAGTGTCCTCTATATCCCTAGCCTGAACAGAGCTGGAGCAGATCTCTCAGAAGGACTGAGAGCACTCCAGGAGGGTGTGGTCCCTCTGGAGGGAGGGATGCCCTGGGTCCTTGGCTATAGTTCAGATGGAAAACATGATTAATTCAGTGAAAGTTTCTTCTTTATTGTGAGTGTCCTGGGAACACCGTGAGCCAGCAGCACTGCAGAGTTTGATCCTTTTGAGGTAGAGGTGGTGTTGCTAAAGCAATTTTTAGAAGGGACCACGTGGGTTTCACAGCAATAAAGGCCCTGGTTTTTTACTATATAATAAGGCATCATTTAGTATGTGAAAGAGAGATTTTGCTTTTTGTGGGTTTTTATTATTGTTTTGGGGGGCGGTCAGAGGGAGAGGGACAAGGAGACTCCACACTGAACACAGAGCCCACTGCGGGGCTCAATCTCACAACCCTGAGATCATGAGCTGAGCCAAAATGAAGAGTCAGACGCTCAACCGCTGAGCCACCCAGGCATCCCTTGCTTTTTGTTTTGTTTTGTTTTAAAAGGATGTACTACAGCTGGTAGTGCAAATCTACTCTCAAGAATTGCTACTTTCTTTTTGAATATCATCTCCATAGCAGAACCTGCTCAGGCCCAAAGTTTAAAACAGTTTACAATAAGCCTACTTCTGGAGTTCTTATACACATTGACTTCCCAAGCTAGTTGTGAAGAATTAGCAAGATGATGTGTCTAAGTTGTTTGGCTTAGAGAAAGCCCTCAAAAGATGGCAGGTGCTATTTTTACTCTTCTCCTCTGGCTGATCTCCTAAGTTGGTGGCTAGGGCCATGCAAGATTAAATTATTCTGTCCTCACTGGAAGTTTGGTGGTTACAAATTTTCCTAGCACATCTTTAGTTTGACCAAACTACAGAAATAACTGTAGGATTCCAAATTGGTCCATGTTTTAAAATTGGGTGTGGGAGAAATTGGTCATAGAAAAACTGCCTAAAGAATTCCAGTTGCTTACAACCACTGAAATGGACATCTTTTATGAGGGAAAGTTCTGTTGTTACTCTGTAATAATAATTTTGTGCCAAAGTGCTAAATTCTTTTTCTTTCTTTATTAATGTTTCAAATTTTTATTTAAATTCTAGGTAGTTATCATATAGTGTAATATTAATTTCAGGAGTAGAATTTAGTGACTCATCACTTACACATAACACCCAGTGTTCATCACAAGTGCCCTCCTTAATACCCATCACCCATCTAGCCCATCCCCCACCCACCTCCCGTCCAATCACCCCTATTCTCTATAGTCAAGTAAATCCTTTAGCAATCTTTTTTTTTTTTTAAGATTTTAAAATTTTATTTGTCAGAGAGAGAGCGAGCAAGCACAAGCAGCGGGAGCTGCAGGCAGAGAGAGAAGCAGGCTCCCCACTGAGCAAGGAGCCCAATGTAGGACTTGATCCCAGGACCCCGGGATCATGACCTGAGCCAAAGGGAGACGCTTAACCGACTGAGCCACCCAGGCTTCCCTTTTCTTTAGCAATCTTAACCACACCATTACCCTGTTTTGTAGATGAGGATACTCAGACACAATGAAGTTAAGTAACTCACTTCTGGTCACCCAGTCTAAGACTGACTAGAGCCTGGGTTTGACGCCAGAGTCCCTGCATTAAATCTTTAGTGCCCTAGTACTTCGCTTGTGCTATATAGGCCATTCGTTCATGCATTTATTCATTTATCCCATAAATATTTATTGTGTGTGTCAGGTACCTTCTAGGCCTTGGAGATACTGCGGTGGACAAGAATGTCAAAGACACCACAGTTAGGGACTTTACATTCTAGTAGGAGAAACTTAAACAAGAAAATGAATGTGTGTGTTATGTATGTACATAGACATATGTACTTTTAGCAGTCACATGTTCTGTGAAGAAAAATAAAATCCAGAGAAGAGGTGCAGTAGTTATTTTAATAGTTAGGGGAAAAGTAACTAAGAAGTTACCTAAAGTAGTAACTTTCTCCTTCATTTTGCTTTAGCCATTACTTTGTATTTTAATTTATATTACCTAAATTTAATATATACGTGCTACCATGTTTATAAGTTATGAAGCATAACATATATCAACATATACTATCAAACATATCAAACCTACCACCTAATCTCAAACTAAACAATTCTGTTTCATCCCCCTGTACTTGGTCTTATCCCATCTACCTGTCTATGCTTTGAAGTAACCACTTCTTAAATTTTTTGTTAAATTCTTCTCTTGCCTTTTATAAAAATAGTGTTAATCACTTACGGATATATCCATAGCACTATATTGTTTCATTTTGCTTATTTATTTTGCCTTTTAAAAATAGTTTTGGGCACCTGGGTGGCTCAGTTGGTTAAGCATCTGCCTTCGGCTCAGGTCATGATCCCAGGGTCCTGGGATGAAGCCCCACATCGGGCTCCCTGCTCAGCAGGGAGTCTTCTTCTCCCTCTCCTTCTGCCCCTCCCCCCTGCTCCTGCTCTCTCTCTCACACACGCCCTCTCTCTCTCTCAAATAAATAAATAAAATCTTAAAAAAAAAATAGTATCATTGTTCCACATTGCTGCATGTGGCTTCAGTTCATTCATTTTAACAGCTGAGTTATGGTCTGTTGGGTGAATGTACAGAACCTATCGATTAATTGCCTCGTTGATGGATATTTGGATTGTTTCCAGCCTTTTACTCTTTGAACAGTGCTGCTAAACATTCTTTTGTGTGCCTCTTGATGCCCATATACGGGAGTTCCTCCATAACATTCCTGCCAGTGGAATTGCTGGGTCAGTGTTCAACTTTACATGATAATACCAAATTGTTTTCTAAAGGAGTGGTACCAGTTTATATTCCCACCTAGAAGTCATTAAGAGTTCCAGTTGACCCACGTGGGATGAGGAGACATCTTCATTTTTGACAGTCTAATGGGAATGAGATAATGTTACATGTGGTCTTCATTACCATTTCCCCAATAACTAATGAGACTGAGTCTCTGAGAAAATGATTTTTGAGGAAAAACCTGAATGAAATGAATGAGCAAGCCATGCAAGACTGTGGAAGTAGAACATTCCAAAGCAGCATTTCAGAAGTAGAGACTATCTAAGGAGCAGCAAGAGATAGTTGTGAAGAGAGAGAAGTGAGCTGGGGAGATGAGGTGGGGAAGGAAGGCAGGCACTAGGTCTCCTAGGGCCTGGGAGCCCATGGTCAACACTGTTTCAGGCTTTATTGTAAGAGTTACGGGAAGAAAGGGGAGGGCTGTTAGAGGGGGAGGAACGTGGTTTGATTGATGCTTTTAAAAGATCCCTTTGGGGTGCCTGGGTGGCTCAGTCAGTTAAGTATCCAACTCTTGAGTTCAGTTCAGGTTGTGATCTCAGGGTTGTGAGATTGAGCCCTGTGTCAGGCTCCACATTCAGTATGGAGTCTGTTGAAATTCTCTTCCTCTCCCTCTGCCCCTTCCCCTGCTCGTGCTCTTGCTCTCTCAAATAAATAAAATCTTTAAAAAATAAAAAAATACATATATAAAAGATTCTTTTGGCTTCTGTGTGAATAAACTCTAGGAGGTGATGAGAATGGAACCATAGAGAGGAGTAAGAGGCATGCAGAAGTTAAAGTAAGAGATGAATCTGGCTTCAACCAGAATGTTGGTGGAGAAGGTGGGGAGAAGTTGGGATTCAGGACCTATGCTGAAGGTAAGGCTGGTAAAACCTGTTGATGGCTTGGATGCAGGTGTGAGGAAGAGAAGAATTAAGGATGGGGGTGCCTGGGTGGCTCAGTCGTTAAGCGTCTGCCTTCGGCTCAGGTCATGATCCCAGGGTCCTGGGATCAAGTCCCGCATCGGGCTCCCTGCTCAGTGGGAAGCCTGCTTCTCCCTCTCCCACTCCCCCTGCTTGTGTTCCCTCTCTTGCTGTGTCTCTCTCTGTCAAATAAGTGAAATCTTAAAAAAAAAAAAGAAAAAGGAAGAAGAATTAAGGATGATCTCTTGGTTTGAGAGTGAATAACAGAGAGTGTAGGCTCATTTACTGAAATGGGAAAGACAGTGGGGAGAAGAGCAGCACTGAGGAGAAAATAAAAAGATTTTTTACTATGGAGAATATATATTATATATGTAGATACCTACTCAACAAGTCATCTACTGATGTCTTAGAAGTACCTCCAGTTAAACATGGACAAAACCAAACAAGTGCTCGGTCATCCCACACCTGGACCGCTGCTGTCTCCATGAGTGGCAGCCCATCCATCTGGTTGGAGAAGCCCTAAATTTGGGAGTTCTTTCTGACATCTCCCTCTGGCTTATCACCATGACCACTCCATCTCCACAGCGTGCCAGTTTTACCTCTGAGATATTTCTGGCATCTGTTCAGTTCTCCCCATCTCTGCTGCAGCCTCCCTAGCCTCAGCCAGCATCAGTTCTCACCCCAAGTGCTGCTCCAGCCTCCTAACTGCATTTGTTCTGGTCCTTCAATCCATTGTGCACTCTGCAGCCAGCTCACTTGAAACCCCAAGTTCAAAACTTTTAAAAGTCTTTTTTAAAAAATTGCTTTTAGCATAAATCTCTAATATGACCAAAGGCCATGGATGAGCAGACCTTGCTCATATCTCTAGTCTCATCTCTAGGTTCCCCCCTCCGCCCCAGGCATCTTTTAGTTCCTTGAAGGCACCTGTTCTTTTCCCTTCTTGGGCCTTTGCATAGACTGTTCCTAGAATACTACCTCCTATCACCCTATATAATACCATCCTTTAGATTTTAGCTCAACTGTTACTTCCTTGAAAAAGTGATATGCACTATTCTCTCCCCAACTCGCGCAGGTTTTCCATAACAAATATAATTTCAACTTTTTCCTTCATAGCGCTTACATAGTACGTATATTTGCATAGCTATTAATATCTCTCTTTCCATGGAATGTAAACTCTGTGAGGCCCATAAGACTCTATTTTGTACACCATTGTATTTTCAGGATCCAGCACGGTGCCTGGTACAGAGAAACCATTTAATGAACATTTGTTGAGTAAATCAGTGAAAGGGAAGGAGGAAGCCTTGTTGAATATCTGAGTCAATTTTATAGGTCTTTCTAAGAGAAACACTTGATTGTTTAAATTGATTCTTTCAAACTTGCTTGAAATATCCTAGTTCTGTTTTAGACTTCCTTATCACTCACAATTTTGCATTCAGTGTATACTGTAAATGAAATCAAGAATCAATTTCTAAGAAATTTTATTTCTAACCTAATGTAGTGTAAGAAATTTGTGGGCACAGGGACGCCTGGGTGGCTCAGTCAGTTAAGCGTCTGCCTTCAGCTCGGGTCATGATCCCAGGGTCCTGGGATCGAGTCCCGCATCGGGCTCCCTGCTCCGCGGGGAGCCTGCTTCTCCCTCTGCCTCTGCCTCTCTCTCTCTATCTCTCATGAATAAATAAATAAAATCTTTAAAAAAAAAAAAAGAAGAAAAAAAGAAATTTGTGGGCACAAATCTGAACTCAACTGAGAATATTCTGTTCATCATCCCAGAGCAAATGCCCAGATGTAAAGGAGGATGGTTGAAAATAATAAGCATTTCAATAGCATTTACAGGTTACAAACTATTTTTGTGTTAGTGATTCCCTGGAATGAATGAAGTTTTTCTTTATGCAGCATGTAACTTCGCCAGTAAAATCTTTCAAATATTCTCTAGTATTCACACAATTAAAGTCTTAGTTCTTTATCAAAATAGACTAAGCCTCTATGATTTTACCCCAGCCTACTTTTCTGGCATCAGCTCTCAACACTTCTCGAGTTATCCTTCACGTTCCAGCAACACCAAACTGTTTGTAGTTGCCCCAAGTTAGATCAGGTGCCCCTCCTCTGCATTCCTGTAATATTCTGGGCATATGCTGCATGGTACACATCAATTTACTTGTCTCTCCAAATGGACTGTGAGCTCTTTGAGGGAAGACACGATGTCATTTTTATACTCAGCCCCAGTAGTACAGAGCTTGCTATAGAGTCGGAACTCAGTGAATGCTCCATGAGTAAATGAGCAAACTTATAGTCAATCATAGGAGTAGGTCTGTTTGATTACTAAAAGGGGGCATACACTTTAAGACTTGTCACTTGATCAATACTTCACTGAAGACTTATTTGATAATCAAGAACTTCCTCTATATGTCTGTATCTACTCCTGTCATTTTTGTCATTGAGGTTAACCTTTGCTCTGGGTTGTGGGACTGTAATGAGTTCCTGTTTAGGAAGCAGATCAAACAGAAAACCCAGAAATAAACCCACAATGAGATGGTCAGCTAATCTTCAACAAAGGAGAAGTGAATACACAACGGGAAAAACACAGTCTCTTCTAAGAAATGATGTTGGGAAAACTGGACAATCATATGCAAAACCATGAAACTGGACCGTTGTCTTTTATCATACACAAAAATAAACTCAAAATGGATTAAAGACCTAAATGTGACACCTGAAACCATAAAAATCCTTGAAGAGAGCACAGGCAGTAATTTCTCTGACGTTGGCCATAGCAGCATTTTTCTAGATTATGTCTCCTGAGGCAAGGGAAATAAAAGCAAAAATAAACTATTGAGACTACATCAAAATAAAAAATGTCTGTACAGCAAAGGAAACAGCAAAACTAAAAGACAACCTACTAAATGGGAGGAGATATTTGCAAATGACATATCTGATAAAGGGTTAGTATCCTAAATATATAAAGAATTGATACAACTCAACACCTAAAAAACAAATCCAATTAAAAAATGGGCAGAAGACATGAATAGACATTTCTCCAAAGAACACATACAGATGGCCAACAGATACATGAAAAGATGCTCAACATCACTCATTATCAGGGAAATGCAAATCAAAATCACAATGAGATATCACCTCACACATGTCAGAATGGCTAAAATAAAAAACACAAGTATTGGTGAGGATGTGGAGAAAAAGGAACCTTCTTGCACTGTTGGGGGAAATGCCAACTGGTGCAGCTTCTGGAAAGCAGTATGGAGGTTCCTCAAAAAATTAAAAATAGAACTACCCTATGATCCAGTAATTGCACTACTGGGTATTTACTCCCCAAAATACAAAAACTAATTCAAGGGAATACATGTACTCCTATCTTTATAACAGTATTATTTACAATAGCCAAACTATGGAAGCTGCCCAAGTCTCTATGGATAGATGAATGGGTAAAGAAGATGTGGTGTATATATAGAATGGAATTATATACAGCCATAAAAAGAATGAAACTATTCAGCCATAAAAAGAATGAAACTATTCAGCCATAAAAAGAATGAAATTTTGCCATTTGCAATGACATGGATAGAGCTAGAGAGTATAATGCTGAGTGAAATAAGTCAGAGAAAGATAAAATATCATATGCTCTCACCCATATGTGGAATTTAAGAAACAAAACAAATGGGCAAAGGGAAAAAAAAGAGACAAACCACGAAACAGACTTTTAACTATAGAGAGAAAACTGATTGTTGTTACCAGAGGGGAGGTGGGTGGAGGAATGGGTGAAGTAAGAGATGAGGATTAGAGAGTACACTTACCACGATGGGGAAAAAAAATAAACGCAGTTCAACCAGGGTTACCCATAATGTAACCAGATAATAGGAGAAGATTTTGTGGTATCTGCTTGCAGGACATCTGCACTGTGTTTACTGCTATAATTCATGAAGACTCACCTACTTAAGTGTGAAATCATTATATTGGCCAATCCCTAAACTAAAATGTTAATTCTGTCACTCAGAGTTAACACTGTTAATACTTTATAGTACCCTACTAGTCTTTTATCTGTGCCTGTGTAATTTTCCTAAAATGGGATCAAACTGTGCTACTTTTTGGGTAATAAACTTTTTTCTCTTTATATCTATGTATTTATATACAGAGAGAGGTATATAGATATATTTTTAATATATTTATATTTATTATATATTTACATTATATATAGATATCTATTTACATATAGATATCTATATTTATATATAGATATATAGATAATATCTGTAGATATATTTCTATATATTTATACATATATAGATAAAGATATAGATAGCATCTATAGATATATTTCTATATATTTCTCTACAGATATATAGATATATTTACATATATTTATATATTTATACATAGATATATAGATAATAGATATATAGATATCTATAGATATATTTCTGTGTATTTACATATATTTATATATCATATATAAATACATATATTTATATATGTACATATATATATTTATATAAATCTTACTATATATTCTTCCATACTTACATCATTTGATAAAGGCTTCTAAATATTTTGTTCATATTTTTGTATTTTAACTTGGTACTTCTTTATTCAAGGGATGATTAGGGTAAGGAAATAGTTCTCAATATTTTTTACCAGTCATATCAAAGAAATATCACATGATTTCATATAAAGGAGAGAAAAATTTGAGATTATAGCCTCTCAGGTATATAATTATGATGGTATTTAATAGCTAGCCTCATTCTGTCTCTCTAATCAAAATTATGTACCTCCAAATGCCCATTTTAAAATTCATTGCATAATATAATCAAGATAATTTCTTCCCTTATTAGACTAAATAAGACACTTTGGTAACAGTCTCCTTTGAGTTTCTTAGTTTTATTTAAGAAATACCCAAGATGGCTGTTAGAAGTTCATTTCAGGGAAAGTCACAAGAAAAGGCTATAGTTTGTACCACTGGCTCTGAAGGAACTAAACTAATTGGTAACTTGAACACTCTAACCATGTAAGACACTTATACAATTTGATATGTGACAAAAAACTGTGAGCTCCTTTGTCTTCAGATTTTTGTTACCATGTTAATTTTACTTCCAGGTGCCTTGATTTATTACAGTCTTCTGGTTAAGCCTCAGAGAAAGTGGGTATCATCTTTCTTTTAAGTTGCGTTTCTGTAGTTGAGTTGGGTTTTTCTAAGGCACTCCCCACCCCAGCCTCATGCTACATGTCATCAGGAGTTAAGTAGATCACAAATTCTCTACTAATTTTTCATGTGTTCCCTAATTAAATATTTTAGTAGATCTTCTAATTTAGGCACCACACAAACAATGTTCTGAAGAAGCATAAGGATTTTTAAAAATACCAATAGCTGATTTATTTTAGGATTTCCAAAACAAATATTTGTAATTGTTCTGATAACTGCAGACTGTAGGACCGAGCAAAATCGTACCTTAATGAACTTTGCTGCTCAGATGAGTAGTGGCTTCCTTGACGGTGTTCTCTGGGCCCATGCCACCTGTTATTGAGCACTGAGTAGGGAGCAGTTTGAGGAATTCACCGAGGGATCATCCCCTTGGGGGTTATTTGGTTGCTTTGCAGCTCGGTTCTTGAGAAACACTTTTTTGAGGATGTGGAACTTGTAAAATGTGTGAATGCCTCTAAGAGACTTCCAACCTTTAGTCACTGCCTTTCTAGTGCCTGGCACATAGTACTAAGGCAATAAATACTTGCCAAATGAATGACTGAAATCAGGAATTAATTATTTTTAAACTTTTGTTTAAAAAAATGAGATCACAGCTTGAGCCAAGCCATCCCATCTGGTTGAAGGCTATTTATAGCTCTTAAGTGGTATCATTGTGCCATGGTATACCGGAGGGGTGACTGTCACTGTACTTGATGTTATCCTGTGTGTCCATAATGCTTCAAAGAACAGATGATTTAAAGTAGGTGTGATTTGTTGCCTGGATCTTGATTTAGCAACAGAAGCTCCTTCAGATCAAGTGGCCCGCCTTCTCCAGCCTAGAATCAAACAAAGATAGGCTGCTTTAGACGCGTATCAGACCAGCATTCATAGATTCAGGGTGCATCTGTTGCTGACATCACTCTCTCTCTTCATTATGGACTACTTGCTTCCCACACCAACAACTTAGTCTCTCATCAAGGCAGTTGAATGCTAGGCCTTCACATTTTTATTGCATGGTCATTTGGAAAAATAAATGGATGTACAGCATCTTAATTTTGATAAGTTTTAAGCTAAATTAGAGGAAGAAAAAATTGTTGATATTTGCATACATTAAAAAAGCTTCATTGTTAAAATTATGCCAAGTAGGATAAACCTGCAGTATGGAAATTAAAATTTATAAGTGACCTCATCATATCATGTTCAGTGACCTAGAATTCAAATTTTCTGGGAAGTGTTACAGCAAAGAAAAATTGAGGGAAGTGCTAACATTTACTGGGAATTTATGTTACCTAATTTTTACAGTCACCAACATGTTAGTATCAGAAATAGAAAATCCAGAGGCGCCTGGGTGGCTCAGTCATTGGGTGTCTGCCTTCGGCTCAAGCCATGATCCCAGAGTCCTGGGATCGAGCCCCACATCCGGCTACCTGCTCAGCAGGAAGCTGCTTCTCCCTCTCCCGCTCCCCCTGCTTGTGTTTGCTCTCTCGCTGTGTCTCTCTCTGTCAAATAAATAAAATCTTAAAAAAAAAAAAAAAAAAGAAAAAGAAATAGAAAATCCAGGGGTGCCTGCGTGGCTCAGTTCGTTAAGTGGCCGACTCCTGTGATTTCGGCTCAGGTCATGATCTCAGGGTCCTGGGATTGAGCCCTGTGTCAGGCTCCAAGCTTAGCAAGAGTCTGCTTGGAGATTCTCCCTCCCCCTGCTCTATTTCTCTCTCTCTCTCTCTCTGTCTCTGTCTCTGTCTCTGTCTCTCTCGCTCTCAAATAAATAAATCTTTTTTTTTTTTTTTTTTTTTTTAAAGAAGGTGGAAAATCCAGCAAGGAAGAAAAGAATGGAGGAAAGTAAAGAGGGGAAAGAAAGGAGTAGTTTTTTGTATGAAATACTGGATGCATTAATAAGATGATCCTGTGTGGCAAGTGGAAAATCAGTTTGGAACAAGGAGGACCACAGCTTGGCTGAAGTTTCAAAGGACTTCCCTTACAATCCTTTCCTCCAAATTTAATTTTATTTCACATGCTAAAAATTATTGCATAAGTCATATTTACAGTACTTTGATATTGTACCAGTGGTACATGATTCTCTCTCCCTCACGCCATCAATTATATAGCCTTTTTGGGTATTCCAGAATTACCTTTCTAATTTAATATCTTAACAGCAAGCAAGTGTGGATTTTTCCTAAATATAAATAATAATAATAGCTACAAGTTACTAAGCTGGGACTATGTGTTAGGTACTTAGCTGTTCGATGTCCTTCAATCTGCACAGTACTCATGGGGAGGATGTGAATGCAGTTATCATCCCAGTTTTACACGTGAGGAAAGTGAGGCTCAGAGAGGTGAAGTTCCTTGGCCAAGGTCACCTAGGTCGCAAGTGATCCAGCTGGGATTCAGACCAACTTTGTCCCCCTCCTGAGTCTGAGCTCTGCCTTCTTTCTGGGTAAGGCTTCCATCTCTTTTTGTTTACAAATCTAATGTCATCATGGTTTTCATCGAATTTAAATATAAGACTTGCCAATAATATTGAAATTATTCCATTTGGTATATTGCCTATTAATGAGCCCAAACCTCTCATCTAAAGTTTCATTGTGTTTGCCAAGCATCTCCACCTGTGTATTTTCCTAATACCTCACAGCCCTCATCTCCACACCCTCCACTCTACCTGACCCCGAATATATTGTATAGTGATGGGGGATCAATGACTAAATACATATGAGTTGCGTTTTTATGTCTCTGTTATTATTTGCTTCTGGAACTCTTGAAGAGATTCTGCTCTTTTGGCTCAAGGGACTCTGGGTGGTCATCCATTCCAATTCTAGAGTTCTAGAACTTGTTGTCTGTAAGCAGCCTCTGCACACCCCTACAGCACTGCAAGATCCACAGGAACAGGTCTCATTGTACCCTGATGACTAGTGTCTCTGGTTGGCCCATATTATGGACTTGGTAAAATGTGTTGACTGCTTGGATTGCTACCCTTATACTGTTGCTGACCAGCAGGCAGGCCAGCCAACATATTAGAGAGAGCATCCTCATATTTACATGGGAAACTACAGATTCCCCATATCTGACTCCACTCTTCCTTAACTCACAGTGACCCAGTTCTTTTGGCAAAATGTTCATTTATGCCCTTCACACTTCCCATTCTGTTATTTACTTTATACTCTAAGTCTAGAATGAGAGCCTTTCTGCTGTCACCATTCATTTCTACAAGTCTAAGACCTTACTGTCCAACAAAAGCCATATAAAGTACTTTCTCCTTCATGAACTCATGCTCAGTCTCCTCAGACAGAGGTAACTGCTCTCATCTCAGTCTCCCAAACATTATAACACTGGGAATACCATAATCTGCCATGTATTCCTTTTCTCGGAGAACTGGGGGATGGGGACCCATGAGATCAGCTGGCTTAAACATGACTAACCAGTTGACTGATTTCTTTACTGTTTCCTTATTATTGGGCTTTTCAGAGCCCATGTGCATTTGATATGCTGAAATGCGTTGTGAATCTTCAAGTGAGGGGTATATTTAGTGGGTTTTTTCCTTTGTTTTGTTTGCCTTGATGTCTAGCAACACCATTGTTTTCAAGTGCCCACTCTTTTTTTTTTTTTTTTTTGAAGATTTTATTCATTTATTTGTTAGAGAGAGAGAGCACAAGCAGGGGGAGTGGCAGGCAGAGCAGGCAGAGGGAGAAGCAGGCTCCCCGCTGAGCAGGGAGCCCGATGCAGGACTCGATCCCAGGACCCTGAGATCATGACCTGAGCCGAAGGCAGACGCTTATCCGACTGAGCCACCCAGGCGTCCCTCAAGTGTCCACTCTTGATATGCTGCTATAGGACAAATACCTGTGGTGGTGGTACTTAAGTTGTATTTTCCTTTTTCTTTTCTTTTTTTATTTTTTGTCGAATACTGAATCATTGTCACATTCTAAACTGCTTCTTTTGGATGCTTTGCATTATGAAGATAGCAGCATGCTCTCCCCTAAAAGGCACTCTGGGATATGCATTGCTGATGGGAGCGTAAAATCGTACATCCACTTTGGAAAATAATTTGACCTTTTCTTATGAAGTGAAACATATACCTACCATATGATTCAGCATTTTCATTCCTCTGCATTTAACCACGAGAAAGCATATATCCTCAAAAAGACTTGAATGAGAATATTCACAGCAGCCTTATTCATAATAGCCCCCAGGGGAAACAATGAATATAAGGGGTTCTTCAACAGATAACTGACTAAACAAATTTTGGTGTATCCATACTACCATAGTCTAGATAGAGAAAGTGAAAGAGAGAGAGAGAGAGAACTACTCATACACATAACAACATAGATGAATCTGAAAACCATGAAAGTGTTTTAATTCTTGTGTTGGGTGGTACTTACATGGTGCCTACAGTTGTCAAAAGTCATTGAACTGAATGCCTAAGGTCTGTGCATTTTATTGTCAATGAATTATCTCTGGGAGAAGGAGGCCAGCACAGCAGTTAAGAGCCTGGGATTTGGAACTAGATTGCCTGGATGCAAATCCTGGTTGTACTGCTCATTGTTCCTGGGACCTTTGGTAAATTGCTTGTCTAAGTGTCTGCTTTAGTTTCCTCATCAGTCAAATGGGATTGAAATCAGTATCTACCTTATAAGGTTGTTGTGAGAATTAAATGAGTTAGATGGTCTGTTAGTGGTTTTTAAGTTCTTGTTAAATAAAATTTTAAAATAAGACACTCTGACTCTTCATGACAGTACCCCCAGGTTCTTATCCCTGGCTGCATGTGAGAATCACCTGGGGAACGTTCTAAAAATAACAATACCTGGGCTCCATCCCAAAGGATTCTGATATAATTGGTCTGGGGTGGGGTCTGGGCATTACAGTTTTGTTTTGTTTTGTTTTTTTTTAAAGCTCCCCTGGTGATTATAATATGTAGCTGAAGTTGAAAATTACTAGTTTTTTTTTTAAACTATAGTTTGATGAGTAATGCTTTATGGTATTACTATATTCTCAATTTCCAGTAATTCTGGTGCTGTGTAACAGATTGGACTTTATTTTCTCCATTTCCAGTGGCACTGGAAGCCTTTCCAGAGAAAGCAAAAGAGATCGGCTTAATAGTGAACTTCCATAAAAATTATTGGTGTTCACTTCATTGGATTTACATGGAAAAATGACAGAAAATCCTAACATTCATGAGGGAGCCCTGAGACTACCTCTTTTTATTCAAATCATTTTTTCTTTTTCAGGGTGAAATGTTGCATATCTAAAATGCTCTGGGGAGCCGGGGGAAGCACTCCTCAAAGTTGAGATGATAAAGCATAGAAACTTTAAAACACCCAAGATGCAAATTGTGAGGCCTTTCTATTCAGAGCCCTCTAAATGTTGGGTGTCACTTTCCTCTTTTAGTTGTGAATGCAGACAGTGCTGGAAGAACAAGAGTTCCTGATTATTATGAGGAAATAGGTTACATTAACTTTTTAGTCTCTCAGAAGAAGTCAAAGCACCTCACTTTTATTGGGAGTGACTGCGTGAATTGTTTGCGATTGTATTAATGGGAAAGATGATTATATTCATTGAGATGAGAAGGAATAAATTCACAAAGTGTCAAGAGTGTCACTAATGAAAAAGTCACATATGGCACTAGAATAATACTTGTATTATGTAATGCTATCTTTACATTTGAAGATGAGTATAGCCAGATGACTTTTTGCATAAATGTTTTCTGAATTTAGTTTATAAAACTTTTTGTTTATATTCGTGTGCTTCTTACTGTTAATCAGTAGCCAATGACTGCTTTATGTTTCTAACTTAATCCCAATGCATTTGTATAGTTAGTGTATCTTCACCCTCCCACCATCGTTTGTATTTAAGTGAGAAATAACCGAGTCATGTAAAGGAAATCTTTTATAATTATTGCAGTGTGTTTCTTCATCAATAATGAAGTAATGTTGGTAGTTTTATTTTTGTAGACTTTGGCAAATGATTCACATTTGTACTGTGTCTGGGTTGACTGAAAAGATCCATTAATGGGCAAGAGGTAATAGAGTGTAGTAGAATAATATACTTGAAATGTGGCCCTTCCCTGCTTTTCTCATCTCATAACCACTCTGGGTGTTGGTTTCTACATATTTAAAATGGTTTTCATTTTTTAAAAAGATTTTGTTTATTTATTAGAGAGTGCACAAGCGCACGGTGGGGGGGAAAGGCAGAGGGAGATGGAGAAGCAGGCTGTCTGCTGAGCAGGGAGCCCCACACAGGGTTTGATCCCGGGGGGATCATGACCTGAATTGAAACAGGTGCCTAACTGACTGAGTCACCCACGTGCCCCTAATATGGTTTTCATTTTGAACAAAAGAAGGTGATGGCCAAAATACCATTGATCAGTTGGTGAAACAAGTCACTTTTCTTTTTTTTTTCCTTTTCAATTTACTGTTGACAGTCCTCTTGTTTAAGGATCATCCGAATTAATAATTTATGCAGTGGTTGTTATTGTTCCTACCATACACAAGACATGATGCCAGGTACTGTGGGTCTTACCAAGATGGATAAGGCAAAAATGCTATATGAGTGTTCAGAAATTGGATATCATACTTTATTAAGGAAGGCTCAAGATCAAGGAATGTTTTACAAAGTAGAAGACATTTGAGTGATGCCTTAAAATAAGATAGGTAAGATTTTTACAGGTTCAATGGAAAGTACATTCTAGGAGGAAGGAAGAGCATAAGCAAATGAATGAGGGCTAGAAAGCCAGGCCCAGATCATGAGGTCTAGTTTAGGGTTTAGAGTATACATAGAGCTATGTAGGGTTAGGTCTGAAAATAAGACAAGGCCAGACTATTGAATACCTTGAATGTTGTCAGTCCAAAGAGATTGGATAAATGTCTACGTGTCCTTGCAAGATTTAACTGAAGACGCTGGGACAGGGGCTAACAAGATGTTAAGAAAAATTCTTAGGTTCTGAGTTTGAAAACAGTTGACTGTGTCAAATCAGATATATGATTTATTCTTACCATATATTTTTGAGGTTTGCCTTTAGATCCTCTGTACTTATTTTAGATTTGCAAAAAGCCCATGCAAAGGATAACACATGCAGATGACTATTTTCCAGCTGACCTTAAACACATTGAAATTAAATTTCAGTCTTTTGCTGGTATGAATGGTGGTCATACCAAGAAATATTTATCATGAGTTATTTTAATAAATAGCAAAATTCTTTTAATGAATCTTTTGGATTGTGTTCCAAAGTCCTTGAAATATACTCCTAGGGACCTAACACACTAATGAATTTTGGTCGTTTCCTAGTTAGCAGAAGACCCAAGTAACTTGATTTTATCGTTAGTGTTTAAGATTGCACTTGCACTATGCTTTCTTGGGTATACAAGGGAGAAGGGCCCTCATTCTTTGCTCCTCTTCACTTCCCTGGGTTCTTTTGCATTTTCTCCTCCATTCTGATCTGAGCCTGGCTGGAGTAGATAATCACCTTGCAGCCAACCATGTGCCTGAGTTACTGCCAGAAAGCATACTTACTTGCAGACAGCAGTTTGCTTTTCTTGGGAGACTGTATTTTGGAAGAAGTTTTCATTCACTGACACCCAAAGAATGCACAGGTACAGACCTAGGATATAAATGTTAGAGAAGGGAAAAGGGTGGGGAAAAGGAAATTGTTTTCCATTCAGTAAATTGGGATATAGCAATGTCTATGAACTCGTTCTCTAACTAGGATTAGAACATGCAAAAACAAAAACCTAGATAACTCACTGAGAATATCCTATCTAGTCAGTACTATTTAAGAGATGTAGAAAAGGGGCGCCTGCTGGCCCAGTCAGTGGAGCATGCAACTCTTGATCTTGGGGTCATGAGTTTGAGCCCCACATTGGGTGTAGAGTTGACTTAAAAAAAAAAAGATGTGGAAAATAAGACAACATTCTACTGCCCTTAGGGGTTACTTAAAAGGCTCTGTGAAAAAAGCCATCATTTTCTTTCATGCCTTATTAAAAAGGATGCACAAGTACACTAACAGTAAACTAGAACAAAAAGCTTGAATAGTTAGAGCTTGAATCTAATGTGAAGAAACTCATGGAGCTTATAAAACTTGAATAAGTAGCCCCAGGTTTAATGAGGCAGTCTTGCAATTTTGAGTGAACTAATGGTAATTCATAGACATTCTTAGTGTTCTGTAGGATAAAGTGGAAATGAATGGTGGCACAGCAATGTTAACAAAAAGGACAAGCTATCTCCTGTAGATTTAAGTAATTCTGGCGTATGTGGGAACGAACCCAAGGAAAAAACCATCATTGCCACTTGAAATAACCTTTACGCAAAAGCAAAGCTTAAGGCGGAGAAGTTGTGTCCAAAACCCTTAGAAATACTGTCTTTTTGCCCTAAGATAGAATGCTCATAAGGGTAGAAGTTTTAACCTGAAAAACAGGGAAGAGACTCTTTCTGCTTATGTCAGTTAATTATTGCCCACACGAAAGCCCTGCACTCTCGAGAGCCCATCCATTGTGCTGCTTCAGCTGTCCCTGTCTGTGACTCTGGGGTCAGTAAACGCAGGCCTGACCTCTTGACAGAGCTCTGCTCCTATATTGCTAGCTGCTTTCGAGTCCATTCCATGGGGTTGGGCTCCCAGGGACATACCACCTGCCAGAAGTGGCTTCCCCATCTCTCTCTGCCTCCATTCCACCCATCCTAAGAGGCCCAGAAGCTACCCCACCACTTTCATTAAGTCCTTGGAATATGCACTGGCCCACTGGAGTCCTTCCTACCTCTGGACTCGTAGAACTCTTTACTCTTCCATTTTTCGCTATGTTCATTACCTGCCTTGCAACAATTCTTACATTTTGTCTATTCCTATGCATAGTTATTTCAAGCTTATGTTGCCCTTTCGTTCTCTGTAATCTGTGATTCTTCCAAGATCTGAGCACGGGGCCTTCCATGTGCTCAGTATCTGTAGGCTGACAGATGCCTTGGATGCCTTAAAGATACTGACTGCGGTAAGTTAATAACTCACAAGGGCAGAAGAGAATTTGAGGGGTCATCTCGGCCATAGCGTGTCCCTTTCCTCCTGGACTTTCACGGTGTTCTGTGTGTTTTCATGCATGTCTTGAGGAGGTCCTCCCATGTCCCCCAGCATTTGCAATTTACCACTTCACCCACCCCCCCTTTTCCCAGTAAGTGTTTTAATCTGAATTCCTTTTGTTTCGTTGCACACTTTTTTGTTCTTGTTTAATGAGCAAAGATGGAGAAGAGAAAGGCAAAAAGAAGGTGGGGAGAGCAGATGTTTGTCATAGGGGATTGTTACTGGGACAGAGTCTTCAGTTCCCTGGAAGCCCTCTCAGCGGGGTCTTTGGGTCCTCGTCTCTCCTCTGAACACCAGGAGAGCAGAGTATGCTGAGTATGCCTTTGTTCTTACGTACCACTCAATCACCAGCGGCTTGCACACGGCCTGGCACATGGTAGATATTCAGTAAATAAATATTTGCAAATAAAAACAAGCCCAGAAGGGTTTGAGCAATGGAGGGTTTATCATTTGGGTTTCATGCCACCTAGAATTGTGCCTTAATTTAAGAAAATCCTGTTGGTAAAATCAGAGACCAAAAGCCAGAGAAATTATTAGATTATTTTTTATAATGTTTATGCCACGCTTCCTTCAAATAGCTATTTCAGTTCTTTGAAAATGTGATTTAAGTGAATAGAAACACTGCTTTACACAAAGGTGTTGGTGACTTTATCTCTTATGAAGGGAATTATCTGAGAATCATGCTTTCTAAATTTATATTTATCCTACCTAGTTTGGTGTCATATTTTTAAGTGGAGGACTAGCTTAATTATAAGTATAAAGGAAATTGCTAAACATCAGGGAAATTACACAATACTTTCTTGTCTGAAAACAATACTTACAGAAAGCAGTATATCTTATTGCCAGGAAGTTTAATAAGCTTTCTGAAAGTCTTGGTAAAAAAGAACATCTGAGAAATTAGTGGACATGTTTTGGAATGTTGTTTTATTAAATCTTCTTTCTTTTTTTTTTTTTTTTAAGATTTTATTTATTTATTTGAGACAGAGAGAATGAGAGAGAGAGCACATGAGAGGGGGGAAGGTCAGAGGGAGAAGCAGGCTCCCCGCCGAGCAGGGAGCCCGATGCGGGACTCGATCCAGGGACTCGATCCAGGGACTCCAGGATCATGACCTGAGCCGAAGGCAGTCGCTTAACCAACTGAGCCACCCAGGCGCCCTAAATCTTCTTTCTTAATCCCCCACAGAAAAAGAACAGCTTGTTTAAACTTTCTTTGTGTGATCTACAGAGTTTTAGTCAGCATGCAGGTTTTTAAGATACCGTAACTATATGGAGGATGGAAAGACACACAGGGAATCCCAGCCCTCAGTGAGTTTGAATTTCAGTTGGGAAAGCCAGGAACATTTATACCAAACAAAGACATTACTCTCCTACATGAACACACATAAGTAGAAAAAAGGAAAAAAGGTAGAAGATAGTATTCTGAAACATTAGTAATGGTTATCTCTCATGATGAGACTAGGAGTGATTTTTATTTGTATGTTGCTGAATTTCCTTCCATGAACATATATTGCTGGTATAACTTTTAAAAAATTATCTTAAACTGCTTAACGCTGCGCAGTGAATACACAATGAGAGGTATGAATACAAAGGGCTAGAATAATTCAGAGGATAATTCACTTGGGCTTGTGTTGTGAGGATGCACAGAAGAACTAGGGCCTGTGCTGGGTCTTAAAGAGTAGGTAGTGCCATAGTAACCATGGTATCTTGAACTTAGAAGGTACTTTTTGCATCAGACTGGTTGCCTCCTCAGTAAACGTTCTCCTTTCTTTGTTGAAAGAGTCTCAATTTTGTTTCCAGGTGTTAGGGATTGTTTGGTTTAAGGTTGGACATGTGACCCAGTCTTGGCCAAGATGATGGTGAAGGGAAGTGTGCTCAGGTGCTTTTGAGAATGTTTTTTTTGGACACTGAAGGAGATGATCCTTTATTACCTGTGGACTTTATCTGGTCTGGTATGACACCTGGAGCCGCTGCCTACGAGGAACCTCTTCACAACCGTAAGAAGAACCAGACGCAGGACGGTGGAATATAGATGGCAAAGGAACCAGGGTCATGAACATCATTACTTAACCACTATGCCTTGGACAAACTAGTTTCTTTTTCTCTACTTATAGGCTTATAATTTAACTAATTTCCTTATTGCATAAAGCCATTGGATTGGGCTGAAAGCGTTCTCACTAATACAACAATTCTACGATGTGCTAACCTGTTCATATCCAGTATTGACTTTAATCTGAACAACAACTCAGTGAAGTGGATAAGACAATGTATTAGGGTTCTCTGGAGAAACAACACACAGGGTGTGTGTGTGGTGTGTGTGTGTCTGTGTCTGTGTGTGCGCACACATGTGCGCACACGTGCAAGCATGTACATAGAGAGTGATTGATTTTAAGGAACTGGCTCACGGGATTGTTGAGGCCAAGTGAGTCCAAGATCTGATGGGAAGGGCTGGCTGGTGCAGGAAATAGTTGCAGGCTGTGTCCAAAGGCAGTTGGTGATGGCAAAATTCCTTCTTACTGGGGAGGGAAGGGGGCAGGGTGTCAGCTTATTCTTTTAGGGCCTTTAACTGATTGGACGAGGCCCACCCACACTATGACTTACTCAGAGTCTACTGAGATAACTGCTACTCTCATCCAAAAAACACCTTCACAAAAACATCCAGAATAATATTTGACCATGGCCTGGGCCAAACTGACATGTAAAACTGACCATAATTATTCCCATATATCGATGATGAACCTAAAGCTAAGAGGATACAACCTGCCTAAGAGTTCAAATCCAAGTTTACTAATTTTAAATCTTCCTGTGAATGAAGAGACGCAGTGGTTATGCTCCATCAGTTCTGGATTGAATGCCTGCTCTATACCAAGCAGCGTTCTAGAGGCAGGATCCAAAGTGGAGGAGGGGGAGGGAAAGACAACCAGGAAAGAGTGAGAATGTGCTCAGTATGTGGCTGATGCAGTCTTGTATTGGCTTTAGTGGATGTTGCCTGTTGGTAGTTAGTGATTACCAGATCAGAAAGTTAAGTTGGGACTAAATTGTGGGGACCTAAGAATTCAAGGCTAAAGAGTTCATTCTTTTCTAAAATCTATTTCTGCTTTATTTATATGGAAAAATACCTAAAGAGCATATGCATCAAATGACAGAAGTGATGAATCTTTTTTTTTTAGAGAGAAGCAGTTCTGTGATTGGATGCAGTGGACAAGAAGGATTTTAGCTTTATCCATGTGATGTGCTTTTTTAAAACTACTGTAAAACATGTTTATGTTAATTATTAATTACCATGATAATTTGGTTGGAATAAAATTTTAGTTGTCAATTCTTTATATAGCGGGAAAAGCTGTGATGTTGACGACAGGGTCCCAGAATCATATAGACCAAAAAAAGAAGAAAAATTTTAAAAGCTCCTTCATCCTGGTGACAATTTCTAAATTGTTACATATGATTGTATATATAATCTACCATAAAACTTGAAATAAATGAGATCCAAAAACCATCAAGAACATTTCATTTTAGATGTGGATAATTTAGTATTATCCATACCTCAAAAGAAATTTATTATTATTTTATGCATTACTTAGTTCAAATCAAACTTGTCTATGACATCTGGGCCCCATATGGTCGATTAATTAAAGCAGAGATGCTGAATTTGGATAGTTTGATATTCTCTTCAAAGGCTGATCTCCCTTAGGACTAAGATAGGAAAATCCTGACATTTTGATTTCTCTATGTACAGGGATCTTTAGCATGAGAACAATAAACAGCCTTTTATAGCTTCTTAATGAGACGTGTAGTGGGTTATATGGACAATGGGAGCTTGCCTAAAACTGTTCTACCTCCCTAATAACTAATAAAATGAGTGCACTCTTTTTCTTTATTCTGTTCACCCATGTCTGCAGCCTTTGTTTTTCCCAGTATTAAGCATCCCTGTTCACAGTGTGTGGGAACAGCACACTGATTCTAGAAGCACCCCTTGGTATGGTGAGCCTGGAGTCTCCAGTCCCCACACAGCCGTGGCAGCCCTGGATTACCAGGTCAGCCAAAAAGTAAGTTGAGTGTTTTGCACATTAGCACACCACACATGTGGACCAAGTGATATGTAATAGTCTCCAGAAAGGGATGTTGAGGGCTTTCTACTGAGACGAGTGCCCCAGGAGGACGGGAAGCAGGCCACACTTCCGGAGAACGCCTTCTTAAAGGAACCACAAGAGTGGAGAGATGCACAGGAGATTAGAGGTGGGAGGTGCAGGGCCTCATGAAGACCCGTAGTTTGACAAGTGTCTGCATGCCTAAGCTGGCTTGGTGCCTTCTCTGTTTCTAAATTTAAATGCTTACATTTTAGTCAGTTCACATTTCACTTCTCTCTGAGCCACATAAATTATGTAGGGACCTTTAAGAGCCCTTGCAGATGGGGAAGTGCCACCCTAGCTTGAGGTGGAATCTTCGAGGCTTGAAAAGGTGTCTCATGTGCTCACCTGTCACCTGTTACTGCTGAACCAGAGTGTGCTCTTTCTGTCTGCTTGCTTGTGTCCTGAAGCTTGAGAAAGAACCTTACCCCATCCTTATGGGAAATAGAGTAGAAAAGAACACTTGATTGCTTTTTCTGTTCCTCTTTTTTTTTTTTTTATTCCTTCCTATGTAATATCGAGATAAAAATGAAGCCTTGGGCAGTTGAAGAGCTGGAAGTTGCTGTAAATTATGATGCTATTTGTAACTGTATGGAAATAGAGAGAAACAAAATTTTCACCACATTGGCACCTTCTGCTGCTGTTTGTGAAATTCCTGTAGAAATGCATTTAATTTTTTTTGTCTGAAATGTCTTTAATTTGAATGAAAAGGTGCCTCAAAGGCTTAAGGTTTGTGAACACACTTCTCAATTTAATCTGAGCAAAAGATGATATTTTTTATATGTAAAGGCCTGAACTGAGTTTTTAATTTGTATACCAGTAGGCTCAGGAGGAAGTTTATTCTACAGGAATAAGTATGAATGCCAGGGTCCAGACTGGTCTCAGGCTCTTGCTGTGACCATGTCAAATAGAACAGTAACACTTGACCCCTGCTCCGGGAAGCACACCGAGTTCTTGGGAAGGGCAGATGTTATAGAAGGTATCTGTCATATAGTTTTTGTTGTTCCAGAAGAGGTTTCAGGGAGTTTGCAAGGATCCATAAAATACAAGAGAACTAATATATTAAATGGAAGAAAGAAGGCAGAAAAGGGAGGTAGAGAGGAGTTAAGAAGTGTGCCCTAGCACTGTCCGGGATGCTCGGTTAACTGGCCGGCCTCAGGCTTCCCAAGAAGGTTTCTTTCCTCCCCTGGAGAGGGAAGCCTGCTCTGTGAAACATCTCACAGCAACCATGAAATGAAAAACATGTTTCTTCTCAGGAGAAGAGTAATTATTCCTTGTGTTAAGATAACATTTTCTCCCAAGGGTGCTCATAGTTAGGGAAGCTGTAATGATGTTAACCGCCTGACATTATGACCCTGGGAAGGTAGCTCAATGGCTCTAAACTTTTACTTCCTTTCTATAAAATGAAGAGATTGAACTAAAGGACCCGGGAAGTCCCTGCAGCTCTCAAGTCCAGTGATGTGCTCTCTTCCATCCGAATCAGTTTTTCTTCCAGAAAGTGAAACATTTTTTTTTCTTTCTCTCTCCTATTTTTTCTTACTGAACCTAGACACTCTCCTTCCTAGCCTCCTCTCCAACCCCCCTTTTGCTGTTGCCCACCCGGATAGTCTATCAGATGTCTTTCTCAGAGGGCTGCTTATCTATTTTCCCTACTTAAAAAAAAAAAAAAAAAAAAAGTGCTGAGCAGAAGAGCTGGTGACCCTGGAGTGTTGAGAGTCCGGGGAGGAAGGGGGTAGGCGGTGTGTCACCGGGGTGGGGAAGCACTGTCTGGAGTGGAGGTCGGCCAGGAAACAGGAAGCAGTTTTTATACTTCCTTCGCTTGCAGGGTGGTTGAGTATTCCGCTTGGAGGCTTGGCTTTTTGTGTAAAATATAGGCCACTAGGAGAACTGTCGCTGGTAGTGCCACTGAATGGCTAATTGTTTCTAATTGTATTCTTCTGTGTTCAGCCGGCCACTAACTACAGCATCAGCTTAAAAACAGTGTTTAGGGAAATTGTTTGTGTCTAACATTCCAGCGTTTTCATGGCTGGAGGCAGCACGCCTCAGAGTGTCACCGTAAAGGCTCACGAGGGCACCTGCTTTAGTGAGCAGGTGGCACATCCCCTGTGAATTATGCACCGTTGACATATGGAGAATGGAGGCTGCCCAAGGAAGCACTAGACCCACTGTCCTCGCGATAGTTGCGCCTTACCTCCCCCGAGACCTGATAAGAGGCAGTGTTCCTCGAGATGGGGGCTGCGATTGTTTGCTTCTGTGCGTTCCCTAGAGACTGTCGGAGCTTAATGGCTTCTGAATGTCAGTGATGCTTTCGTCTCATTTAGTGTTGCTGGTCTAGGAAAGATAAGTTTGTTGTGGTAAGTAAGATGTTTGAGGCAGAGGTAATGCCTGATAAATCTTGAATTACAAGGCTTTCTTTCCCTCAAACGTCTTTTCTCCTACTTTTTGCACTTCTGCAGTTTGGTACCTCTGCTGAGATTAACTGGAATCCCTTGTCCTTCTGTTTGAATAAAAAACAGAATGGCTGTCACCATGCCAAAAGGTGCAATAATTACTTTCTTTTTAACTGGAGACCTGGGTGATAGGGCTTTTTTTCGCGGTTAAAAAAATGCTAGTTGGGTCTGTTGGATTTGGCTGTCAGCTCAACCAGTGACTTATCTTGGGAATGTCTGTGCTGATCTGTAGTTAATACGATAAGCTACATACACAGAGGATGAAGCTCATGGTGTTCTCTAAAATCATAATTGGGATTTTATTTCAGAGTTTTACCTAGGTTTCATCAAATATGGCCTTTAACAGTAAAATGTGTGAACATTCTTTGCTAAATCTTCAGTGTTGTCCGGTGTTTTCAGAGAGAAGGATGCATATAGTCCCTTCTCCCAATATGCCAAAAAAAGCGAAAGAATTCACTCCTTTGAGTGGAAAGCCCTTTCTAGCATATTAGCCCTTTTCTTCCCTAATATCTTAAACTTTGCTGAAAATAATTTAATGCTATTCTCTAGTGTAGTGTTGCCAGTGAGCCTGGATTCCATTGAATGGAATGACCCCACCTGGCTGTGATTTCTGGGCTTTTCTGTTTGCTTTTCTTAGGAAATGTATTATGGTGTTACCTTTCCTTGTTGGCACTTCTTGACTCTTTCCTCATTTAACCTACTGCCTCCATTTCAGGTTTGTAAATCAGATCTCTGAGTGTATTAGAATTCTCTATAAAATAAGAGTAAGTGCACGTTAATAATAACTTGAGGGGAACTCCTCTGAATAAAGAACCTGAAATCCTGTGCATTTATAACCATGCCATCAATTCTGCAAATCTCTTGCCCTCTCAACTCCCTTTACTTGCATTCAAGTAAGAAAAAATTGAAGGTTGTCTTGTTGAAAAGATTCTCTGTGGGCATCAAAGTGAAGACCAGATAATTCTAGCAGTCCTTGAGACTGTCGTTTACACTATAAGGAAAGTACCTTTTTCTTTCTTTCTTTCTTTTTTTTTTTTTTGGAGAGAGTGAACACACGTGCGCAAGTGTGTGTGAGTAGGGGTGGGGAGATAGGGACAGAGAGAGAAAAAGAGAGACTCTCAAGCAGGCTCCCCACTCAGTGCAGAGCCTGACACAGGGCTTGATTTCACAACCCTGAGATCATGACCTGAGCTGAAATCAAGAGTCGGACTCTTAACCGACTGAGCCACCCAGGCGCCCCAGGAAAACACCTTCTGATAGTTCTTTAATTAAATAGAAAGAACATACTTGAGAATAACCGTACACAATATGACTTACATGACTTTCCAAGCAATTAAGTTAACGACCTATCTAAATAAAGTATATAATATAAATATGAATTAAAATGTTACTGCCTTTTATTCTAAGCCATCTCAAAGTATGTAGATTTGGCAATAGTTTGTTAGGTATGATGGCAGTCTTTTTTTTCTTGTTCATTTCTTCTGCTTCCTGGTCAGATGCTATTGTTCTTTTCCAGCCCAAGTGGGGCCATGGTGATTTTGCTGGTTGGCCCAGCTGGCCTGGATCTTCAGAAGCCTTTTCCCCACTTTGCGACGCATGTCATAGTTCCTCACTAGCTGCTTCAGTGAACATCTTAATGAACCACTGTTGCCATCGCTGAAACTTGCCACGGAGCACTATTAGTGCACATTGCTGTTGCTTGTCTCTTCTCCTCTGAGCTTCTCCTCTCTCCTACCCTCTGCACTGCTCCACACCGCCTTCCATCTGTCTCTTCTCTCGGTGCCATCTCCCAGCATGCACTTGTTCCATTGTTCATCATTGGTCATTGTTTTTAGCACAATGCCTGGCATATAAAAGTGCTCATTAGATAGATATTTTTAATGAATGGATACATCCAAAAATTATTTTAGCTAACTTCCAGTAAAAGCATTAAAATTAAAAACAAGAAAAGGAGCCCTTCAAAGTAACTGGGTGGGAAGGGGTGAGTGGGGAGAATTATAGGTACCAGAAAATCTAGGCTAATTCTAGTTACTACAAATGAGTCCCAAATTTAACTCTGTGTTTCTTGGAAGGCTTCAGAAAAGGAAGCACAATGAGTTGTGCATCACTCATTGTCTGGTGGAAGGAAGCATGCCAGTGAACTAGGAGAAACTATTTTTTTCTTGGCACTCATTTCTGTATATATGGTTGTTCATTCAACAAAACAATTGATAGTCTAATGGTAATTTTAGCTGCAGAAAAATTCTTCTGTTAAAAAAAAATGTATTGGGCATCTCGTATGTTCAAGGCACTGTGCCAGGAACTCTTCCTACAAAGGTGAACAAGAAATAACATAGTCTCTACCATCAAAGAAAAGTCTTATTTTTTTCCACTGAGTTAATAGTAATAATTAGCATTCACTGAGCTGTTAGCTATGTCTCAGGCCCCTGTCTAAGTGTATTCATGCCTGTTAATTCTTAGAACATTTGTACTATTTCTCCATTTTATAGTTGCAGAAACTGAGGCACAGTGAGGTTAAATAATTTGTCCAAGATTCAGGACCCTGGGAGCACCTGGGTGGCTCAGTCGGTTAAACGTCTGCCTTCAGCTCAGATCATGATCTCAGGGTCTTGGGATCGAGCCCCGTATCAGGCTCCCTGCTCAGTGGGGAGTCTGCCTCTCCCTCTCCACTTCCCCCCGCCGCTTGTGTGCTCTCTCTGTCTCTGCCTCACTCTTTTTTCAAATAAATAAATAAATCTTAAAAAAAAAAAAAAAAAAGATTCAGTAGCCTGTAAGTGGTAAGAGTCAGGATTTGAACCCAAGTAAGGCTGACTGGCTCCCGAGGCCTCACTTTTAACAAGTATTCTGTATTGCTTCTCTAGGGATATAAGAAAAGGAAGAAGAATGGGTTTATGGGGGCCGGAGGTGGGTAGAGATGATTGGTTTGGAATATGTTAAATTTGTGTTGCCTGAAAGTATTCAAAATAGAGATGCCCATTAGGCTGTGGGATATACAGATCTACAGTTGGGCAGAGAGATCTGAGCCAACATTTAAGTGATTTTTAGGTGTCCACAGCACATGGCTGTTATATGAGGTCATAGGGAGAAAGTCTATGAAATATATGAGATGAATACATTTTTAAAATCTACTCTCAGGAAAAAGGTCCAGGAGCATATATTAAATTATAGTTCAGTAAAGATAACACCATAGGGAGTTCATGTAATGTGGATAAAGATACTTAACCCTCTGACAATTGGAAGTATATGTCATGCATGTTACGTGCTAGGATTGAACTCAGCTAATAAAGAGGAATGAGCGGTAAGCTTTTGGTAGTAGCCAGCCGTGTGCTGGGGCATATGGTAGGTCAGGTCTCGCAGCTCTGTCCAGGAAGGTGCTCTTATCGCCCCCATTTTACAGTTGAGGAAACTGAGGCCCAGAAAATTAAGTAATGGGCTGAGGTTTGCCAGGGACGAGTGGTAGAGTTTCAAGCCAGCGCTTTGTGACTGCCTGGTGCTTCTGCCGCTGCCGCACAAGGCCAGCTGTAGGAGCAGCAGTGAGGGTGAGAGCTTTGCTGGGGAAGTGGATCTGGCTCTCCTCGCCATCATGCAGCGAGACATACAGTTGAAGGTTCATAGTTGCTTTTGATAGTGCTTGGAAGAAATAACCCAATCCGAAAAGCCGTTGGGGACTAGTGAGTTCTGTCACTCTCATAAAAGAACCCTAGAAGAGCTACAGTAATGGAAGATGTGCTGTGGGGCAGGGCAGGAACCCAGGTGCGTGCTGGGTGAGCGAGCAGCAGAGAA
Source organism: Neomonachus schauinslandi (assembly GCF_002201575.2). Lineage (NCBI taxonomy): Eukaryota > Metazoa > Chordata > Mammalia > Carnivora > Phocidae > Neomonachus > Neomonachus schauinslandi. The sequence goes on along the minus strand of NC_058407.1, from coordinate 51,814,721 downwards.
CCCCCAGCTCCTTCACCTGTCCCCCGGCTGCTGTCCTCCTCCACAAGCAGCAAGCACCATTTCCTAGGTAAGCTGCCTCTAGCCATCCCCTCCGCCCCCGACTGTGCTGTGATGTGGACAGGTCACTCATCCTCTCCTCAGTTATTCAGGCAGAAACGATGACTTCCTGGCAGAGCCCTCAGGAAGCCCCCCCACCCCAGCCCCAGGAAACAAAACAAACAGAACTCTTCCTATTCCCCTGTTTTGATATCCTCTTTCTGCCCACCCCTCCCCCACCAAGAAAGAGCAGAAATTAGGATTCAGCACTTTTACTTTTAACTCTTTATTGACTTTAATATTAATGGGTGATTCTTCTTGGGAGAGAAGAGCTTCTCTGTCTGTCTCTGTTCCTCTCTCTCCCTCTTCCCCTTTTGATCATTCCTGGTGTTCAGCTAAGTTCCTAATAGCCATCTTCTTATCAGTTCTTGTACTGTCCCACATCTCAGCTGAGTCAGCTTATAGACCCCACACCTTCCAAGTGTTACCATCATGGTTATTACTCTAGGGATGTCTAAATGTTGTAGGAAGTTGTCCCTGTGTAGTATGCACACGCTTGCTTTTGTGGGCTTTGTTGTTGTCTCTCCATTATAATCATCATTTATTTTCTCTTTTGAAAATGGTGCTTTCTGGAACGCTGTTCCTTTATCCTGACCAACTTATAAAAATTCTTCCTTTAAGTCTAGATCGCTTCCATGAGCCCTCGCCTGTATCTCAGCTTTCTTGCTTCTGCTTTGGGGAGGTATCTTGGGTCTGGCCCCCTGGGACTGAGATGAGTATTTGAGTGCAGGTTGTTTATTGGGTGGAGCTTTGGGATAAGCACTTTTTCTGGAGGTTGTGCTGATCCCACAGTGAGCTATGGAGTTGGGATGACCGTGGGGAATGGAGGCAGAATCTTGGGTGAGGTGGCTCCCTTTAGCCAAGACAGGGACTGGGGAGGACCTGAGCTGTGAGCCATCCCAGCCAACAGTCCTGGCAGGAGTGAGCACTTCAGTTTCAGAGCAGAGATCTGGGCAGAATGCCAGCATCCTCTGCAACAGGTTTTCTGTCCAGTCACCACACCCTGATCTCTTCAGGCTCTGACGTCCCTTTTGCAGAAAGCATCTTGGCAAAGTAAGGAGCCTTTTCAACTAAAAATCCTTCCTATCTTCTTTTGCCCTAAACTGCATCATGAACTGGAGATCTTTGTAATGAACAATAGAAATAAGCCAACATAATAATGGGGAATATCTGGTTTCCATTTTCTCCTTTACACTACCATTGTTACCATCCTAACTTTGCCCTTAATTACCTCTGTTTGGATTCATGGAATGGCTCTTTTCCTCCCATCTTAAAACAAAATTATTTACATTTTTATTGCGATATGATTGACATACAGTAGACTGCACATATTTAAAATGTACAATTTGATGAGTTCTGACATATGGGTATGCCTATGAAATCATTAAAATAGCGAACATTTCTACCACCATCTCCCCAAAATTTTTTCATGCCCCTTTGCTATTCTTCCTTGAGTCCCTTCCAGCCCACCACTCCAGGCAACCACTGATCTGCTTTGTGTCTCTAGTTTGTATTTTCTAGAGTTTTATATAAATGGAATCACATAATCTTTTTTTTTTTTTTTTTTTTTGAGGGAGAGTCTGGCTTCTTTCACTTGGCTTAGTTACTTTGGGATTCATCCATGTTGTTCTGTATATCAATGGATCAATGGTTTCCTTCTATTGTTGAGTAGTATTCCATTGTATAGATAGATACATCATAAGTTGTTTTTCCATTAACCTAGTTGATGGACATTTGAATTGTTTCCACTGTTGACTGCAGATATAGGTGCCATGAACATTTGTGTACAAGTCATTAGGTGGACATCCACTTTCACTCTCTTGAGTACTTAGCTGGATCACATGGTAGGTCTGGGCTTAACTTGATAAACTGCCAAACTGTCTCCCAAAGTGGTAGTACCATTTTACAATCTCACTAGTAGTTATACCATCCCCCACACTTAGTACTGTGGGTCTTTTTAAGTTTTAGTCAGTCTGGTAGTGTGTAGTGATATCTCATTATGGTTTTATTTTGCATTTCCTTAGCCTAAAGGTCACTAAAAGTTTTTTCTCTTTTTTTCTTTTAAAAGTTGTATATTTTTAGTTCCTACATTTAGGTCAGTGGCCCATTTTGAGTTAATTCAGTTTATAGTGTTCAGTAAGGGTTTAATTTTTTTATATGTGGATACCTATTGTTCCAGCACTGTTTGTGGAAAGGATCTTCCTTTACCCATTGAACATGTACAGCAAATCAGCTAACTATATATGTGTGGCTCTATTTCTGGACTCTCTTTTTTTCTCCCGATCTATATGTCTGTATGCTGATACCACACTTCAGATTACTGTAACTTTATAAGAAGTTTTAAAATTTCGTAGTATAAGAACTTCAACTTATTTTTTCCAAAATTGTTTTGGCAATTCTAGGTCCTTTCTGTTTTCCAGTTAGTTTTAGAATGAGCTTATTGCACCAGCTGGAACCTCTAATTCTGTGTTAAACAGAGCAGTGAGAATGGCAAGAGGTCTTAATTTTAGGGAATAAGCATACAGTCTTTTACTGTTGGGTGTAGTAGTAGCTATAAATTAGTCATAGATGCCCTTCATCGGGATGAAGAAGTTTACTTCTGTTTCTAGTTTGCTGAGAGTTTTTATCATGAATGGATTTCAATACTGTCAGATGATTCCTCTTCTGCATCTATTAAGATGATTATGTGTTTCATTATATGTTTTTTCTACTTTATTCTATAGACATCACTTATGCAGTATGAGGAATCATTTCAACTGAAAATACCACCTGGTTTCTTTTGCCCTAAATTTTTCCCAAAGAACACTTCTGGTCATGGTGTTAGTTATTCTCATAACAAAAACCATCACCAGCCCCTCGTTACCCTTAGGATAAGATTCATCTGCTTGGTAGGGAGGTCAGTGTCTCCCACAATCCATCTCTCTCTAAGGACAGCCCATTCCTGCCCTTCTTCTTGATCCAGTGGCTGTGTTCTTATACGTAGGACACCTATCACACTGTGTGTTTTATTTTTTTCTAAATCTGTTTATACTTCATATTTCCCTTAAGATGATAGGCTCCTGAGGATACAAGGTATGTTGTGTGTATTTTCATATACCTGTAAGTGCCTCCACTTCCATAAGTACTCTTTAACTATGCCAGCTTCTGAGTGAGTGCTTTGTTTTGCCATTGGTTTTTAGGAAACATAGAGTCTTGGATCAGATGTTTTCATTTGAAAGGATAGAATGTATTTTAGAAATGTGTTGGATCACATACATGGAATTTTATGACTTTGAAGCAGTTTTTCGGTTTGCAAAGTACTTACAGTTACAATTTATTTTTCTGGCCATTACCAGAGTAATCCAATTATTCTTTGGGGGAGAAAAAGAAGAAAGGAATCCAAACTAACACACACACACACACACACACACACCCTTCACCCTGATACTGATTGAACCTAATAGCTCTTGTTTTGAATTTCATAATTCTAGAAGAGTTAAACTTGAAAATGTATCTCTAAACAATGGAGCCTTTGTTATCCACCAAAAGGCAGTGATTGTGTTGAGCATTTTAACTGGTTATCAGACCTCAGGCTGCCGGTTTGAAGAGTGAACTTTGGCAATAGGAACTTGGCTCTCAGCACTGTTTTGCAGCTGGCTAGAATGTGAATAAACTTCCTATTGAAAGAGAGACATATCTTCTCAAAGGAGGAGAGGAATAAAGCCCTCAACCTACTAACCTTTCTCCTCTCTGTCTGCCTGCCCCAGCCTCTACTTACCTTTTCTGAAAGCATCTTCAAGTATTAGAGATGTTTTTAGATTCTAAAAAACTCAGAAAAGACCCAGACTGTTATTGCTCCCTTGTTATCCTCAATCTAGAGATTTATTCTTTGTAAAATCCCTGCATCAAGAGTATGGTTTTCTTTCTGACTTCTCCTTCGTTAAGGAATTGTGCAAATACTGCAGGCCTTTGTGCTCTGTGCAGCTCAGCTATTTCTCTTTGACTTTTATTAGGTTCCATCTCTGTTTCCTTGCAGGATAATGACTTTCATGTACACTGTATGCTTCCTTAGGTGGCCCCATGTCATCAGCTCATGACATGCATGAGGCTTTCTCCCACAGTGCTACTTTGGGACAGCATCCTGTTAGTCTCAAAAAAGGTTTACTCCTTGCTGAATCCCTCTATGTGCTCCCTTCACCCCAGAGCCATTGTAACCAAAGTCTCTGAGTTTTCAAGTGAGGTGGTGATAAAAGCTGTACAAACCTTCACATTCTATAGAATTTTTTGACATTCTATGAATGTAGCAGAAACATCTGAGACATGTTGGAAGCCTTGCCTGGGATTTATAATTTCAAACAGTGAGCCATTCTTGGATGTTCTCTTATACAGCGTTGTCTCCTCTAGAATGACCTACTGGCCTCTCCCGCATCCCCCACACGCCATTTCTGCATTAGAGGTCCTGTATCTGTGTTTTCTTACCCTTCCCTGCTTGTTGCTCTCATGGCACTTACCCTATTTATGACAGCTGTTTGATTGATGTGTTTTTAATTAGCTGAGCTCTTAGATGTCGGAGAGAAACCCATTCACATTCTTCTTTTTTTTTTAAATCTCAGGTGTCTTATCCTCCGAGTACCTGACATGTGGTAGGTATTTAATTCATGTTTCTGAATGGACCACTTCATACCATTTAGAACTATTGCCCCCACTTTGTATGCTGGGTTAAAATTATATTGCAGCAGGGGCGCCTGGCTGGTTCAGTCAGTGGAGCGTGCAACTCTTGGTCTCAGGATTGTGAGTTCAAGCCCCACACTGGGTGTAGAGATTACTTAAAAATAAAATCTTTAAAAAAATTTTTAAAAAATTTGTATGTTCCAGCAACCACAGCAGTGAACCTGTCTGGAAAACAGACTTTTGTTTATCAAGTCAGTATAGTATTCTAGCCCCAATTTTGGCAGATATTTTTAAGAGTGTTGTACATCTGATTTATAAAAGCAGATTAAACTTAGAAAGCTTCTCTCACCATTGCTCTTCATTTCATCGCATTTTGATTTATTTTTTAGCCTGACTTTCAGAATGTTTACATTGACAGTATGAAGATGAATTTTCTTAACTTCCAGACACTTTGGTTCCTGAGGCATCCTCCTAATTTTCTCATTTAAAGGTTCTTGCTGTTAGGGGAGGAGGGGTCTGTTTTTTGGACTTGGTAACTGATAAGCTTATGTAACCATTTATAGATTATTAACTTTTTACCTCTCAGAGAATATATCTTTACTCAGTGGATCCAGCATTTTTGTTTTATAAGTTATGTGTGGTTTAGCCAACTTTTCTATAGGTAATGGGGAATATGGAGGGAGGCAGCTGCTAACCTATCACTTGTGTTGAAAATGACTTGTTGGCCCAAATGTTTTAGCATCTTTATCACCTAGGACATGTGACAACTTTGGGGTTTGCGTCCTCTTGACTTTAAACACACTTTCTCCTGTCTCTCTTACACACACACACACACACGAGTATGCTTCCTGTTGCCCTGGTAAACCAAAATTGGTGAATCAAGATGGAGAAATAAAACCCATACTCCTGAGCCTGCCTTCTGATTTCCAGATAAGAAAAAGAAGCATAATGCATTTGGAACACCAAGTGGAAGTTGGCCCCAGAGTGATCAACACAAACAATTTGTGTTACTTTAGGGATAGAAATGTATCAATGGAGCCTTGATAAAGAGCCCCAACATGGGATATTAGAGTATTGAGTAAAGCTCAAGTAAGTGTTCAACAGGGGAGGAGGATGGAGGGCAGGAAAAGGAGAATAAAGATGCTATCATTTTTTTTTTTTAACAATTTGCATATATCATCTCATTTAATCTTTATAACAACCTTGATGGCAGGCATTCTTCCCATTTTACAGAAGAAAACCCCAGAGTCCAAGAGGGTAAGTCAGACGGACCCCTAGTGCGTGGCAGGGGTGGGGTACAAACCTAGGTCTCTGTGGCTGCAAGGGCAGTATTCCCTCCATTACCCCAGACTGCCTAAGGTTCATGGTTAGTGGCTGGTCATAGTGCGGTCACACCATCTCAGGAAGTGAAAGGAGGTCATTAGTGGTGTCTGCCACAGGGCTGAGGGGGACCAAGGGGGGGGCCACACACGGAGATTTGACATCATACACTCTTTAAACTTCAGTTTCGCCATCTTTGTAGAGAGGGAAAAGATGCCTTATCACTTTGTGAAGCCTTTGCCTTATTCTTATACAGGTCTTCATTTAAGTTTCTTGAGTTCATCTATACCCTTCATCTGGGAGAGGACAAGCTATAAAGTTAAAGGGAACTGTTCCTCCCAGACTTCCATCCTCATAGCTGCCATCCCAGCATTTATTAAAAATAATATGAACTCATGGGGCACCTGGGTGGCTCAGTTGGTTGGGCGACTGCCTTCGGCTCAGGTCATGATCCTGGAGTCCCGGGATCGAGTCCCGCATCGGGCTCCCTGCTCGGCGGGGAGCCTGCTTCTCCCTCTGACCCTCCCCCCTCTCATGTACTCTCTCTCTCTCTCTCTCATTCTCGCTCTCTCAAATAAATAAATAAATAAATCTTAAAATAATAATAATATGAACTCAGCTTATGTCAGCACTTCCAGCAGTGGTACTGCAGTTAATGGTGTGAATGCATTTGGGGACTCTTCATTGGCTTATTTGTGAGCCCAGGACTATCCCTGACCAATGTGTGCATATGTGAAAAAATTATTTTTTTTCATTGTCTAAATTTTTTTGTTTTATAAGACATTTCACTAATTCTTTTTTTTTTCTTTTAAGATTTTAAGATTTTAAGTAATCTCTACACCCAACGTGGGGCTAGAATTTACAACCCCAAGATTAAGAGTCACATGCTCTGATGGCTGAGCCCGCCAGGTGTCCCTTACTAATTCTTTTTAATATTTTGCACACATATTCTCTTGCTAACACAGGCCCCCACACACGTTGTTTGAATGTTCTAAAATATTTTGCAGAAATATTTTCTCCTGCCTTTTTTCATCAAGCTGTGGTTTGACAGTAGCACCATATTAAATGGTTTCCCCCTGCCTCAAAAAAAAAAGAAGGTTGTTCTATGTACCAGGAAGATGTCTTAAAGGGTCAGTATATTAGCGTCACAGGATATTTAACATTTTAGCATTTTGTTTACTTAATTACTTTTCCTGAAAAGCTTTTCTTGGCCTAGCAGTTTTTAGACTGATTTTCTTTTATCCTTTGCTCTATTTAGTTGAGATTTCCACCTCCCCCCATTTTTCATTAAAAAGAAAAAGCAATACCCAGTGTTAGTAGAGGCAATTTGGTATAATGGAAAGATTTTCGAGCCCCACGGATGTAGGTTCAAACCTCAGCTCTGCTGCTGCCTAGTTTGTGGGGCACTGAGTAATTTATACCTTCTTGGAGCACCCATAAAATTATGACAGTAACTACTTTCATGGTGGTTTTAAGTAAGTGAGGTGATATATGTCATGTCAATAAATGTTAGTACTTTTCCCTCCTTTTTCTTTCCCTTCTTTCTAAATATTTAATTTCGCTAGACTTAACACCCCATATCCAGCCCCGTGTAAAGGGCTAAATAAGTACCTAGTAAATTGAGTCAGTTAAAATGTAACTCTTAGAGAAACTCCATTAAGATATAAAATAAGAGCAGCTCATAGAAAAGGCGACAGTCCTGCTTATTGGGTTTTCTTTTTTTGAAGTGGTACCTGAAACTGAGTTGTCTTTGAAGTAAAATAATGAACTGCTTATGGACCTCTGAGTTGGGGGGGTAAGAAAAAAAAAACTTAGAATACTAGCAAAGGCATTTCTTTTGGTGACTATTAAATAAATGGATGCATTTATTTAAAATAATTTGAAGATGTACAGTTCTGATTATAAATCATTGCCCTAAAAGTACTTTTGATTTTCTGTTTAAAGAAGACAGAGGATGAGCTAAGATGTGGGGGCCTCTTTAAAAAGACGCCATCCAGAAGTGAGCATGTTGCTTTGGAGTTTGTTATGACTGAGCCACTGATTGTGTAATGTGACTTGGGCACGTTACTGAGGTCTGTTAGCTCCATTTGCATGACATAGAAATGATTCATACTCTTAGGCAACCTAAGTTTGTGAGAAATGGGAACCACTGAAAATGGTATGATATTTCGCAAACATATAATATGGTTTGAAAATTTTGATAATAGTGTTTAATTATAGGCCAGGAGATTAACCAGAAACCTCTCTTGAATACCAGAGAACTTCAGTTGTTGAAGTTCTTTATAAAATGTAGTATTCAACTAATCAGCAAATATTTGAGCGCCTACTATGTGGCAGGCAGTGTTCTTGGCTGAGGAGAGAATAGTGAACAAAATAGGCACCTGGCTGGCTCAGTCCATAGAGCATGTGACCTCTGATCTCAGGCTTGTAAGTGTGAGCCCCACATTGGGTGTAGAGATTCCTTAAAAATAAAATTTTAACTAAAAAAAAAAAGAGAAAAAAATTGGGACACCTGGCTGGCTCATTTGGAAGAGCATGGAACTCCTGATCTTGGGGTTGTGAGTTCAAGCCCCATGTTAGGTGTAGAGATTATTTAAAAATTAAAAAAAAAAAAAAAAAAAAAAGACGTAATTCTGCCTTCACGGGGGCTCCAGAGGGAGGAAAGCAAATAATAAGTACATAAGTATGTAAATTATATGGTGTGTCAGATGGTGGTAAGTGCTATAGAGAAAAATGAAGCAGGAGGGTTGGTACATTTTTAGTTATGATAATCAGTAAAGATCTCACTAAGAAGGTAAAGTTGGGGCTGAGATATCAAGGAGGGGAGGAGGCAACCTTTTGGGACATCTGAGGGAGGAGCTTTCCAATAGAAGGAACAGCTAGTACAAAGGCTCTGAGGTCAAAGCATGCCTGGCATGCTGGAGTAGAGACACAAGATGGGGAGTTGTAGAGAAAGAACCCCTATGAAATGGTATGTTAGGACAGTGAATGAGACAGGTGTTAGCTTTAGCCTATATGGTATAGATTTTGAGTAGAGAAAGGACATGGTTTTATCTTCTGTTTGAAATAATCACTTTGGCTTTGTGTTTATTTTATTTTATTTTTTAAGATTTTATTTATTTATTTGAGAGAGAGCGAGTGAGAGCATGAGCAGGGGGAGGGGCAGAGGGAGAAGCAGACTCCCTACTGAGCAGGGAGCCCGGACAGGAACAGGAGGCTCCATCCCAGGACTCTGGGATCATGACCTGAGCCAAAGGTAGACGCTTAATCAACTGAGCCACCCAGGAGCCCCTGGCTTTGTGTTTAAAGTGGTCTGTATGGAGCAAGGTCTGGAGACGGGGACACTTTCCTGCTTTAACAAAATACAGTTATAGTAAAAACTATTGTGTTTGGTTTTTTTTTTTTTTTTGGTGCAGTGTCTTTCAGAATAGGTAAGCAATTTTTTTTCATTGCAGTGCCTTGTGATGATCAGTCTGAAACCCAGTTTTCATTAAGCATTTGTTTTTTTTTAAGTTTTTATATTAGCCCTAGAGATCATCATGGATGCGGCATAGGGAGAAGATATGAGAGCTGAGTCTGACTGACTGCAAGAATTCCTGGAAAGTTTTTTTAAAAAACTAAATTTTACCAGCTTTTCAAATTCAGATTTACCATTTTTAAAAGTGCAAGAAAAAATAAAAGGAAATTGAAGGTCTTTGTTTATTAGGTTTGGTCAGTCAAGATTCCATGATTTTTTTTTTTTAAGCTTAAGTTCTTTTTTTAAGCAGGATGTACATCCTTCGTGAACAGCAGTGACACAGCCATGTCAATTTCACAGGCATTTGCTGAATTTTCACTCTTTGTCATGCACTGTGCTCTATATGGAAGATATCCAGATGATTGAGATGTAGTTGCTGTCTTTGGAGCTCAGAATGCAGAAGAGACACATGCATGTTATTTTCAGCCCACAGTGGCTTTACTATGGGTCCTCATAGAGATCCAAACAAAGGTTAATGGGAGTATCAGAGAGAGGTAGTATTCTAATTGGGAAGATCTCAGATGATAAATAAAAAAATATCATAGTGTGACTTTTGTAGGTTTTCCTGGACCAAAAACACTAAGACATTTTTCACAATATAAATTGTCATTAAAAATTTTATCCATTATGTAAGATAGACGTTCCATCAGATTTTTGAAGATACAGGTGCATAAATTGTTCAAGGAGTCCTCAGTGTCAGTCAAAACCAAGGTTTGAAAATTCAATTCTCACTGTCATGAACTCATTTAAAAAGAAGAAAAGGATAGCTCAAGATCATCAGGTGCTTGATAGCAGAGAAGCATATACAAGAGATACACTGAAAGAGAAGTGGGAAAATTACAAATAATTAAAACCTGGATGTTTATAGTAGCTCTTAATTGCAGAAACTTGGAAGCAAAGATAGGTGAATGGATAAGCTATGGTACCTCCAGAGAATGGAACATTATTCAGCACTAAAAAGAGTTGCATTCTATCAAGCCATAAAAAGACACAGAGGAAACTTAAATGCTTATTTCTAAGTGAAGAAGCCAATCTGAAAAGACTGCATGCTATACGATTCCAACTATATGACATTCTGGAAAAGGCAAACTATGGAGACAGTGGAAAGATCAGTGGTTGCCAGGGCTTAAGTTGGGGGAGGGATGAACAGGCTGAGCACAGGATTCCAGGGCAATGAGAACACTGTGTATGATTCTGTAATGGTGGATACGTGTCATTATTCATTTGTCCAGACCCACAGAATATACAGCACTAAGAGTGAACACAATTATAAACTATGGATTTTGGACGATTATGATATGTCACTGTAGGTTCATTGATTATAACAAATGTATCATTCTGGTGAGTGGTGTTGACAATGGAGGAAGCTATGCACATTTGGAGGTAGGAGGATATGGGAAATTTCCTGTACCTTCTGCTCAGTTTTGCTGTGAATCTAAAACTGCTCTAAAAAACCAGAGTCTTTAAAAAATTATTTCCTGATACAACAGAAATATAAAGGAGCTCCTACCAAGGTTATGGGCATGCTCCCTTAATTGATAGAATATAAGTTTGCCTTTTGAGGATCAGTAAGGGACAACATTTCTTTGGTAACAGCTTTAATGTTTGTCCTTTTGTGACTGGCTTCTCTCATGTAGCATGATGCTTTCACAGTTCATCCATGTTGTAGTATGTACCAATACTCCATTCCTTTTTATTTCCAAATAATACTCCATTATGTTGGATACACAACATTTTACTTATCCATTCTTCGCTCGGTGGACACTGGGGTGGTTTTCCTTTTAGAGTATGGATAATGCTGCTATGAACATTTGAAGGCACAATATTTTGCCAGGTCATGTCATCGCTGAGGATTATGGACCAACAGGGCCCTACTTTGCTGGTCCTCACCATTACCCTCACTGGTCCAAGTGAGGAGCAGGTCATCAGGCAAGCTGGCGCTGGGGGACCTTCTAAGGCATCTTGCTCCTTGGCAAACTCAGTTTGTCAGTCCGCTGCTCAGGTTCAGGCCTGAGGCAGGAGACCACCATGAACAGGAAAAAGTGCCCGCAGCTGGACCAGAGAGCCAGTACCTGTGCTAGTGATAGGACGTCCAGAAATACCTGACCTTGGAGCGACGATGGAAAGGAGGAACCAGAGTCAGGGCCCCTGCAACCTGGCCCGGGGGGGGGCCTGTATGTAACTCAGCTTTCCCGTCTGCTATGTTCTAGGATACTTGGTGTCTGCGGTAACTTTTGTACAAAGTAGATGTGTGCTCACTCCTGCCCCCATCCCACCTCCAATTTCATAATGAGAAAGAGAAACCATATGGGAACTGAGAGTGAGCATATGGGTGTGAGGAAAAACATACGGGTGGATGGAGACAGGGCTGCAGTACCCGTCTGCTTGTCTTTGTCTGCTGGCTTCCTAATGTGTTCTCCCCCTCATCAATTTTCTTGGAAGACTTACTTTTTTTTTTTTTTTTTTTGCCTATGCATGATTTAATCTTGAGTGAGCCATGATGTAAAAAATCTCCAGAAATGGTTCCTTGGTTGGAATTGCATCTCAGTCCACGTTGACTCAGTGGGCACTGAGTTGGGGATAATTTAATAAATGCTGTGGCCTGTGTGAACCCCCAAATGGACCAAGGGAACGCTGCCACCAGAAGAACAGAGAGCAGTCTCTGAGTACCTATGTGAAGTCTTTTGAGCCTGGTTCTTTTCTGGCTCCCAGTTTGTGCTCGGACAATGCGGGCAGTGAGTGTTCCCCAAATGTCACCAAGTTGGTTCAGAACAGGTGTGGCGGGGGATAAAGTGAGTGGCAGGTAAAACAGCTTGGCTCTCAGTGGTGTTCTTATGGCCCTTGGATTCCTTCTCTGAAACGTTGAAGCTCTCCTTGCCGGGTCATCTGTGCTAGCCCCCTCCACGCTTGTGGAGCCTCAGCTCTTTGGAGCCACGCCTTGGCCTAATCCTCATCACTCCCCAGAAGCCTTAGGAATTGGAGCTCTCTCACAGGCAAGCTCTCGGTCCCCACTTAACTCCTAATTACGAAATTGTCTCTTAAGCGTCACAGGCCGGTTTTTATAGTGACCATTAACTACGATTGATTGTCCTTGTTGAATGACTTGACTTTTATGAGCAACTCCACCGAGTGTTTAATAAGGCGAAGTGGAGTCCAGAGGATATCATTTTAAAAATACTGTTTGTGAACAACGAAGATTAGCATTTAATTTGCTGTCCTTTGGTAATTGGGGTTTGCAAATAGGATGTTGGTTGGACAAATAGTGTTACTTTGGCTTACTTCGGCAGCCTGTATCTTAAGTTGTTTACCTGCTTTCTGCAATGGTCTCTTAAAAAAAAAACAAAAAACTACAACTATGGATTTGAATCCTGTCCTAAAAATCGTACACCACACCTTACTACAGACCTTATCAACAGAATGCTAATTTTTTGTCATTTCTTATATGTAAGCTCCAGTTTCCCCTTCTCAGACTTCTTTTCTCTCTGTGTCAGATAGATTAATGGTATGTCTATTCATGAAACTATCCCATTTATCTAAAACATTTATTGAAGGTGGGTAATTGCTCGCTTGAATGTATACGAAATGTCTTGCCCCAGAAAGGTAATACAAACAAATGTATTATACTTTATATAGTCCGTCTTCCACTTTGTCATTTACAGGATGGGATGTATTTTTCATTACCAGACGATGGGGATTACTTTGCCACTTCAGTCAAAACATGACCCTAGCAAGACCCAGAATTTAATGTGGAGAATCTGTTTAATTTTATCTGTGCCAGAATGCCAGATACCATCTATCCTAATCCTATGGCCAGTTCCCCCCCAAAAAAAGTTACTGCATTTTTCCAGCAAAACAAGTTTCTGAAATTATCGCTGGGAAAATGAATTCTGATTACCAAAATCTAATTTGCAATATACATAGTCCTTCAGGTACATAGCTTGTCCATAAATTGAGGACACCTGTATATTTAATTTTTTTCTAATTCAATAGTTAAGATTGGAGTATTTTACTATGTTCCTTAAAACAGTAGTGGAGCCTGATGGATCCTTTAAAGCTGGGATAGAAACTAAGGAAATTCAGTTCAGCTGGCATTTATCCTGAAGATTTAAATCCATGTCATTAGATTATCCACAGTTATTCTGTGAGGATTTGCTGATGTGTTTCTTTCCGTATTTGAAATTCCTACTTGTGTGGGTTTTTTTTTTTTTTTAATCTGTTTGGAGAGCCTTATTAGATTTATTAATAACTAACAGTATGTTTTTCTGATTATGATTCTTTTAAACAAGGCTTTCAGTTAATAATAATTACCTTTATTGATTACCTACTCTGTACTGGACATGAAATAGGGTATCATTTAACCCTTATAGCAACCTTTTAATATGCATTATTATCTCTTCTTTAAAGATTCTGGAACTAGTGTTCAGAGAGCTAAGAAAGTTCCTCAAAGGTCACAAAGCTAGTATCATGGCAGAGGCTGTATTTGAACCCAGCTCTTTGAGATATCAAAGCCCTGACATACAGGCTTTAATCACCATACTACATTCAGATGAATCCACCAGATTGATCTTTTAGAGGTTTTGAAACTTGCAAGCTCCTTACACTAACTATACCTTTAAAACAAGCAAACAACAAAAAAAACCCCTCCTGAGCCCTGATCTACATCCTTTGGCATTAAGCTGAAATGACCAAAAACAACCCGAAAAAACAAAAAATATCTGGAGGCCAGACTGACCCGCTTGCCTTTTTGTACAATATTATGCATCTGCATCTTTGAGCAGCTGTTGAAAATTCTACATAGTACCTGCATGAGGGATCAACTTTTTATTATACCTCATATTGTGAAAAATACCCTTGTGTTTTGGTCCATGAGTAGAATCAATTTAAGGTAACATTGATCGATAGGACAATGACACAAATACTGTAAAATCACCAGCTGGACTAATGAAAGATTAAACATTAAAATTCTCACTTGTCCTTCCCACCAGCATCCCCTCAGGCCAGCATTCCTTTCTGGAGGTTCTGTGGGTTCTACATCCTTACTACTTCTCAGCCTCATACTTTCTTCTCTTTGCCCACCTCCACTGACTAGTTTTAGGCATCTTCTTGTCTCACCTCTACCTTGCCTTCCATTGAGTGGCTTCATTTGGTCTCCCTGCCCCACTCTGACTTCCCTCCAATTACTCTGCTCCCAGAGTGATCTCTTCATGTCACCTTCCTGATGAAAGTCCTCCTCTGGATCTCTGTTTTGCTCTCCTTATCTCCCATAGCACCCAGTAACCTGTGGTAGGCTGAACGATGGTCCATCAAAGATAACCTTATTTCCAGAACCTGTGAATGTTACCCCATATGATAAAAAAGGACTTTGCAGATGTGATTAAGTTAAGGATCTTGAAATGGGAACTTTATCCTCAATTATCCGGATGGGCTCAGTGCGATCACAAGGGTCCTTCTAAGAGGGAAGCAGGAAGGATAACAAGAGAGAAAGGTGACCATGTGATAGTAGAAACAGAGATGGGAGTGTGCTTGCAGTCCAGGGCCAAGGAATGCAGGCAGGTTGTAGAAACTGGAAGAGGCAAGGAAGGATTCTCCCCTAGACCCTCCAAAAGGAACTAGCTCTCCTAACACTGTGATGTTAGCCCCTAAAGACTTTTTCAGACTTCTGACCTCCTTCTGAACTTTAACAGATTAAACTTGTGTTTTAAGCCACTGGGCTTGTGGTAATTTGTTACAGTAGCAATTGAAAACTTGTACAAACCTATTCTATAATCATTGACTTTCTTTTCCACTGGACTTGTGCTTTCCAATATGGTGGCTGTTTAAATTTAACTTTAAAACCAGGTACAAAAATTAAGCATTTCAGTTCCTTAGTCACACCACATTTTAAGTGCTCAATAGCAACATGTGGCCAGTGGCTACTCTACTGGACAGTGTAGGTCTAGAACATTTTCATAGTTGTAGCACGTCCTGTTGGACAGTGCTGCTTAGGATAAGAATGTGCCTGTGTGGGCGCCTGGGTGGCTCAGTTGGTTAAGCGACTGCCTTCGGCTCAGGTCATGATCCTGGAGTCCCTGGATCGAGTCCCGCATCGGGCTCCCTGCTCGGCAGGGAGCCTGTTTCTCCCTCTGACCCTCCCCCCTCTCATGTGCTCTCTGTCTCTCTCATTCTGTCTCAAATAAATGAATAAAATTTTAAAAAAAAAAAAAAAAAAAAAGAATGTGCCTGTGTACCTAAATTTGACTCCTTCTACTTTTTTTTAAAGATTTTATTTATTTATTTGACAGAGGGAGACATAGCGAGAGCAGGAACACAAGCAGGGGGAGTAGGAGAGGGAGAAGCAGGCTTCCCGCAGAGCAGCGAGCCTGATGTGGGGCTCGATCCCAGGACACTGGGATCATGACCTGAGCCGAAGGCAGGCGCTTAACGACTGAGCCACCCAGGCGCCCAACTCCTTCTACTCTTAACCCCAATTCTGTCCCTCACTGCAAAGGGCTTTGGGTGGATCTGGAGCAGAGACTGGTCAGGCCCTGGAAGCAGACTCAGGCTGTATGGATAGGGGATTTAGAGCATACTCTACATGTGGGGCAGGCCCTGTGAGAAGGCATGCCCTTGCCCCCAGGACTTCTTACTAGCACAGGGATGCTACCTGCCCGAGTCTAAGGGTGTCCTCTTTGCACCTGTCAGAATGGATGGTAGATGCATAGCATTGTTGAATAAACAAATTTGTTGAAAACCAATTCCCTGTTTTGTGTGAATACCGGGATTTCACAGTGAATAAAACAACTTTCCTGTCCTCATGGAGCTTCCATTCTAGGGGAAGAAACAGCCAATAAATGTATACTCTAATATCAGGGAATAATAAGTGATATGAAGAAAAATAACTATAGTAATGGGAGCCATGGGTGGGGGTTGGGAGCTGGTAGGTATATTTTAGATACTTGGATAAAGTCTTTCAGGAGCAGTGACATCTGAGGATAAACCTCAATGAAGGGAGACCAGGAGAGGAGAAGAACGGAAAAGAGGAAATTAATTGATAGGGGTTCAGTTCTAATCACCGTCATTCAGAACCCCGTGTGCCCTAGTAGTACACGTCCCACATTGTCTTGCCCCGCTTCCCTTTGTATGGTCACAGTGGGTGTCCACACTGGCCAAGATTCTTTTGCTGCTCATTATTTAGATATTGAAAATCACGTGTCTCTGTACACGCAGACACATACACAAATTTACAATCTGAGCTGTTATTTAAGTTCTAGTTGAAGAGGACCTTTATAATAAAATACTGTGTGCCTCTCAATACAGAATTACCAACCTATTGTAATTTTTCTCCTCGGCCTATGCTTTGCTGTTTGGGGTAGGAAACTGGTTGATTCTCTAATCCCCATTGTGCTTTTAAAACCACTCTGGAGAACCACGCTGCCCAATTATGGCAGCCACTAGCCATATGTGGCCAGTCAGCATTTGAAAAGTGCTAGTCCAAGTTGCAATGTGCTGTAAGGGTAAATACACACCAGATTTTGAAGACTTTAATACACGAAATTGCAAAATATCTCATTAACGGTTTTATATTGATTACATATTGAACTTAGAATATTTTGATATGTTGGCCTAAATAAAATATATTTTAAATTAATTTCATCTGTTTCTTTTTCTTTAGCTACTAGAAAATTTAAAATTACATAAGGAGCCTACATTTGTGATTCATGTTCTGTTCCTACCTGATAACTTTCTGAGGGTTTCTTGTCTACACTTCGGGTGTATCATTTGAGTTTGTAAAAATATAGGGGAAGGAACATATTTACCAACAGCCACAGAGTCATGTCTATCCTGTATAATATTTAACCCTACAGGAACCACTAGTTAGTTAAGAGGGAAGAATCAATAGATGGTCTACTGTTCAGTAGATTACTGAGGGGTTTTTTTGAAATATGACTATTGGAGACATTAGAATATTATCTCAATGGCATAATTTCTTCTTTTTGGGTATTTTCCCAGAACTGAACATTTAAGATAGCGAGTATCATCCCTTTTAGAACAAGATATAATTTTTCAGGATCATTGGGGGAAAATTTTAGTGAGAACCATCTTTTAAAAATTTTTTTACAATGCTACTGTTTTTTATTTTTATTTTTTATTTTTTTAATTTAAATTCAGTTAATTAACATGTATTAATAGTTTCAGAGGTAGAGGTCAGTGATTCATCAGTCTTATATAATACCCAGTGCCCTCCTTAATGTCTGTCACCCAGTTACCCCATCTACCCACCCACCTCCCCTCCAGCATCCCTCAGTTTGTTTCCTATGATTAAGAGTTTCTTATGGCGGGGCGCCTGGGTGGTTCAGTCGGTTAAGCGTCTGCTTTTGGCTCAGATCACGATCCCAGGGTCCTGGGATTGAGCCCTGCACCAGGCTCTCTGCTCAGCGAGGAGCCTGCTTCTCCCTCTCCCTCTGCTTGCCACTCTGCCTACTTGTTCTCTCTCTGTGTCAAATAAATAAAATCTTTAAAAAGAAAAAGTCTCTTATGGTTTGTTTCCCTCTCTGATTTTGTCTTGTTTTATTTTTCCCTCCCTTCCCCTATGATCCTCTGTTTTGTTTCTTAAATTCCACATATGAGTGAGATATATAATTGTCTTTCTCTGACTTATTTTACTTAGAATAATACCCTCTAGTTCCATCCACATTGTTGCAAATGGCAAGATTTCGTATTTTTTTGATGGCTGAGTAATATTTCACTATATATATTTACCACATCTTTATCCATTCATCTGTCGATGGACATCTGTGCTGTTTCCATAGTTTGGCTGTTGTGGATATTTCTGCTATAAACATTGGGGTGCAGGTACCCCTTCTTATCTTTGGGGTAAATACCAGTGCAGTCGCTGGGTCATAGGGTGGGCTCTCTTTTCAACTTTTTGAGGAACCTCCATACTGTTTTCCAGAGTGGCTGCACCAGCTTGCGTTCCCACCAACAGTGTAAGAAGGTTCCCCTTTCTCCGCATCCTCGCCAACATCTGTCGTTTCCTGACTTGTTAATTTTAGCCATTCTGACTGGTATGAGGTGGTATCTCATTGTCGTTTTCATTTGTATTTTCCTGATGATGAGTGATGTGGAACATTTTTTCATGTGTCTGTTGGCCATTTGGATGTCTTCTTTGCAGAAATGTCTGTTCATGTCTGCTGCCCATTTCTTGATTGGATCATTTGTTCTTTGGGTGTTGAGTTTGGTAAGTTCTTTACAGATTTTGGATACTAGCCCTTTATCTGATAAGACATTTGCAAGTATCTTCTCCCATTCTGTCGGTTGTCTTTTGGTTGTGTTGACTGTTTCCTTTGCTTTGCAAAAGCTTTTTATCTTGATGAAGTCCCAATAGTTCATTTTTGCCCTTGCTTCCCTTGTGTTTGGAGACATGTCTTAGCAAGAGGTTGCTGCAGCCGAGCTCACAGAGGTTGCTGCCTGTGGAGAACCATCTTTGAAAGAATTGTGAACCCTGAGCAGTGTGGGGGAATGGGTTAGCCTGGTGATGGGTATTAAAGAGGGCACGTATTGAATGGAGCACTGGGTGTTATATGCAAACAATGAATCATGGAACACTACATCAAAATAAATAAATAAATAGGAAAAAAAAAAGAAAAATTGTGAACCCTTAAAAATTTTCCTTATGAAATTACCTGATATGCCTAAAGATAACATTGATGAAATAGACAATATCATTGTTTTTTTTAATCAACAAGTTTCTCAGAATAGCTTAAAAATTATTTTCTCTTTAAATTGATTTTATAAAGAAAATCATGTAATTAGGGGCGCCTGGGTGGCTCAGTCGTTAAGCGTCTGCCTTCGGCTCAGGTCATGATCTCAGGGTCCTGGGATCGAGCCCCACATCGGGCTCCCTGCTCGGCGGGAAGCCTGCTTCTCCCTCTCCCAGTCCCTCTGCTTGTGTTCCTGCTCTCGCTATCTCTCTGTCAAATAAATAAATAAAATCATGTAATTAGAAATAGCAAAAGTTGCTGAAACTGTATATTATATTTCAGTATTTTTCCCCTGGTGGGGGTGGCACAGAGGCTGTTGGCGGTGAGAGAAGTAAAGGATTTTAGGAACCTCCTTTTCATGTAATTAAAAGCATGGACTGGAGTCGGACGGTCTGGATTCAGAACCTAGCTTCATCTACTGGCCAACTGACCTTGGGCAAGTTCTTAACCAGTTTTAGCCTCAGTTTACTTGTCTGTGAAGTTGAGGTAATAATAACATGAAAATTAAATTAGTTGATTCATATACAACAGAACAATGCCTGACATAATTTGCACTCAGTCACATGTAGCTATAGTAATACATTATTATAATTGTCATTACTTTTATTAGGTACCTTACATATGAATGGATTCTAAACCCTTTGTCATTTATAACCTTTATCGTCTGACAACAGTGTGAGTCCATGGGGCTGGGGGTAGGGGGAATTATTTATTATACCTATTTTAATGATGAAGTCACTGGAGCCCAGAAGAGAGTCAGTAACTTGCCCACGGTCAAGCAGGTATTTAGTGACAGCTGGGAGTCTCATCCAGGTCTCTAAATTCCCAGTTGGTCCTTCCCAGTAGTCTGATAAGCAGGACTTTTAAACCTCAGGGTAAGTTTCACTGTGGTATACATTAAGACTATATAACTCCCTAATTACATTTTGGGTTTTCCCTCTGAATTATACCCCAGGCAAAGCTCACCAGTGAGTACTTGTAGGTGGCTTGAGAGTGTGTTTATTTTATGTAAAATCCCAGCAAACTCTAAATTTAAACATGACATAGCAGCGAGTTATCTTGTATTAAAATGATGGTGTACTCATCTAACTTAGATTTAAAGTCCAGCTCTATCCCTCTTCACTATGGAACTTTGAGTCACTTTTATCCTTTTGTAAAGTGAGAGTCATACTACTTTACTCCCCAAATAAGGATTGGATTGTTTGTGTTCATTTAAGTGTTTTCAGATAGAGAATCTGTATCTCACTTAACTTTAGGCTGCTGCTAGGGGAGAACATACAGGCTTTGGAGTCTGACAAAGATGGATAGAAACCTAGCTCTGTCACTTAGTGCTTTGAGGCCTTGGACTAGTCACCTGATCTTTATGAGTCTTAGTTTTCTTATCCCCAAAACAGGGATATTGGAATGTATTTTGCAGGACTGTTGTAAGGATTAGAGGTAACCTAATAAAGAACATGGTCCTGAGGAAGGGACCAGTGATGGTGGTTACTGAGGCTCTGGAATTTCTACTTGTATACAGGTGGAGTCATAGCTTTTCCACCAGAAATGGCATGGAATAAACCATTAAAGTTTGGAAAGTCAAAATGGATATAACCTAGAGCTTTCTGTATTAGAAAAACATTTAGAATATACAGCAAAATGTTATCAGAATTAATCTCCATGATAGAAAATCAAGTGGGTTTTTTAAGTTACATTTTCCAACATTTTACAGTATATATATGTCTGCTTTTGTAGCAATAAATGGTTATTTTTTTAAAACACAAAAAATAATGGTACCATATTAACAGGTGTGTTCCCAAAATGGTTGATTTCCCTCCTTCCTTCTACTTTTCTAATCTGCTAAAATGAGTATGTTTGCATGAGTAAGGGAAAAAATTAAAAAGTGCATTCTTAATAGGCATAATCGCCACCCTCAAATGGAATCAGCAGTGCATTCGAACTCACAAAAATGTGGATTCTTGAGAAATAGGTGAAGATGTTTTAGGACCAATAGATGTAAAAATGGTATTAATAACAATAGGTACCATTTGTTGAAAATTTTCTTTGTGAGGCTCTATTTGAATTCTTTATAAGCATTATCTAATTTATTCCTCATAACGATTAAATGAGATTGGTTTCAGTTGAGGTTTAAGTTCCTATAAATTACCCAATGTCAGGACTCAGAATTTCAAAGGAAAAAAAAATCTTGATTATACTAACAGAGGAAATTTTCACTTCTGCTCAGCTGGGGAAACAGAGCTTTGCACAAAATTTATGACTAAGTTCTCATTGGACCAAGTCTTCTCAGCTGTTAGCTGTCATGCAGACCTTAAACTACCATATAGTGAATTCTTTTTCTCACATTTCTCTTAATTGGGCGACTTGTGGTTAGAGGGGGAATGGGGATGGAATTGACTGAATATCTTTTTCTTGAATTAGGCTTAAGGGACAGCAATAGCAGAAAAAGGATACAGGTATCAGTAAGGGAAGGAGTTTATTAAGTGAACACAAGTAGTGATATTGAAACCTGGTTTTGTACCTCTCCAGGTATGGTAGATTCTGGGTGAGTAAATCTCCTTCGACAGTAGATAATGAACTTGGTACCTGTCTTCCTTTTAGCCTTTGGTTTCTGGGGTGATCAGGAAGAGATGTTAGGTTAAATTCGAAGGAAGCCTCATATCTGAGTATTCATACTTATTTCCCTGCTATTAAACCTTTTCTTTCTTTTACGTATTTCTGTATTCACTTCTCATGAATTGTCTTACATCTTAGACTTTTTGATTGGTTGGCTTTGTTTTGTCTCTTGAGTGCACTTACTCATGCAAAGTACCCTTTTGGAAGTTTGAAATTTAATTTTAAAAATATTTCTGTGAATTCTTTGTAGAGGGGGAGGGATGTCCCAGCTTACTCATCTTTATATAAAAGCAACTAGTATGAGTCATATCATTGGCATTTTGATACATTTTTGTCAAACCAATGGATGAGTTCTTGTTTTAGTTCAAGGAGACTTCTCTAAGGGTTGGAGTTGCCAGATGGTAGAACAGGCTGCTCTTGGGAGACAATGAATCCCGGGTAGGCATGGACTTGGGAGAATTTGATCACCAGACAGCAGATACGGCCAAATGATTTCTAAGGCTTATTGTAAATTTGAAATTCTGTAATTCTTCTATTTCTCTAACATGTGTCCAAAGAAGAGAGATACAGAAAGTAAACTGGAACACACTATTCAGTAAAGCCTTTGATAGCAGTGATGGTTAATGGGATTGTACCAGCACTGGGAGAAGTGCTTTTCTCAGATTTCTTGAGTCAGCACGAACAGTTCTTGAGAAAGAGTTCCAGTGAGATTGGACTTCAGATCATCTTCCAGATTTAGGCTGAGCCCCAGGAGAGAATGGTGGGAAGGAGAAACTGTTCTAGTATTTTCAGTTCCAAGAAAACTAGTGTGAGTTTTAGAGTAAGTCAAGCCATTGTCATCCAGGTTACAAATAAATTCACTTAAAAGCTGGGAAATAATATTACTCACTAAATGTCACCTTGTTTTGATTGGTTTTCCATACACCATTTACATTGCTGCCTCATTTCTGAGGTCCCGTCAAATTGTCCTTAATCTTGATTTTGTTTCTCTTGTTACATTTATGACAATTGAAGAAGGTGTGATTTTGTCCAAAAAGCTTAGAATTTCTCTCTGTCGGAGAACACATAATGGTAGTCTAGAGGCAAAATCTGGCACAAAGATGGGTTTTGTTTGGCCTATGTACTCTGTTTTGTTTTAATATAATTAGTTGCTGATATTAAAAAATTTGGAAATTTTGTCCCAAAATCCAAATTCCAGGCTTCTCTCAAAAAACAAAATCAGATTTGGCTTACCTGCATCAAGCTTCCTATGTAGCAAGTGCTACCTGGAGCTCGATGGTAGGTGAGGCACGCGCTCCCACTAAGCACGGTCATTACCTTCTCTTGTTGTTTTATACCCTGTCCACTTCACTCGTTTATTATCTGGCTTCTGAGGGCATTTGAGTTTTTGACCCTGGCTCTGTATATAATGCTCACATGCAGATCTTAAGACTGTAAGTAGCTATTATTTATTTCAGCCTCAGGAGGGGACTACTAAACAGTGTAAAGCGTTTCATTGGATTTGGGCAAAGTGTTCTGCCTTTGAGATGATCCCAGCCAGCCAACCCTATAACCAGAGTGAAGAAGAAGAAATGTATTCATCCTGTGCCGTACTGCCGGCATGCAGGAGGAGGGCCCTGGTCTAGGAGACGGGGACTGAAGTGCCCTGAGGACTGTTGCTTGCCTAAACTCAGGGTTACTTGGCACTTGCACTGGGGAAGGATCCAGTGGAGTGGCAGAAGGCTCAGTGCCATCCATTCAGACAGCTTTCTGAATGCCGGCAGCCAAGAGAACATCAGCTGTGCCTGTGAGTAGTGTGGGTTCTCACCAGAAACATCTAAACTTAAAAGGGGAAAAAAAAAATTGTGCTCTGGGTCAGTATGGAAAGCTTTTGGTCTTACTGAAT
The DNA here is from genome assembly GCF_002201575.2 of Neomonachus schauinslandi. Taxonomy (NCBI): domain Eukaryota; kingdom Metazoa; phylum Chordata; class Mammalia; order Carnivora; family Phocidae; genus Neomonachus; species Neomonachus schauinslandi. The sequence goes on along the minus strand of NC_058407.1, from coordinate 51,790,900 downwards.
TGGTCTCATTTTTTACATAGAAGGAAGATGGTGCAAGAATTCTGAGCAATTCTACCTGTTTTTAATGGCCTTTCCACTCTACCCCTGAGGTGTCAAGATAATTAAAAATGCTCCAGGAGCTGCAGAAATTAATCATGAAAATAGAATGAATACAAAGAATTTCTACTGTTTGGTCTCAGAACTACATTCGAATCAGGGTCCTGTGAAAAATGAGCCTGGTTGAGTCCCATGCTTATCCATTGAACTTGAAGTTCCATTAAACGTGAAGTTACGCATTCGTGATCAATTCTGATTTCACCTAGATTTCTAAAGGCTTAAAAGGGGAAGATCTTATGATTCCAAACAACCTACGCTTTGCTTCTAATAAGAAAAAGAAGTTATGCTTGACCTTGAAATTTTACTCTCATGCTGGCCTAAGACTGAAGCCGGATATCCGAAAATTGTTAAAAGCAAAATGTACTCTTGAAAAGGCTAGGAGCCTAAGGACAAGCCTGAGTAGATTAAAGCGCTCTCAGTTCCTCCGGTGCCCAAGACTGAGTCAGTGACTTCCTGAAGACCTTCGTCACTTACTTTACATTTATTTCATTTTCTTCACCTGCTCCCTTTCCTCATATACCCCTCATTTTCCCTCTCTTACTTCTCTCCCTCCCCTCAATTCTTTTCCTTTAAGCTGTTTCCCTTTATCTTTTCTTGCTCCCACCTTCCCTCTTTTCCCTCAATCTATCAGTTCATTGTCTTTCATTTTTGTCTTTTTGTGACTCCTGCCTCTTACATAAGACACAGGTGTTAGAAAGTGGAGGCGGGACAGTAGAGTATCCCCCAAACTGAGAAAGCACTTAGAGATCAGAAGACAAACAGGCCACTCCACACAGTTTACACAGAGTTTTATTCAGGGTAACTTACTGATGGAGGATTGGGCGGACAGTGATCTAGCCACACAGTTATTTTCCCGCAATGTCCAGACCTTAGTCCACAGATTTTGTAGAGCAAGCAAGGGGTCATGTGGGGCATAGTAGTAAGATCAAAGGGTTCCTTCACATGCATCTCAAAGGGTTTGCATGCACCTAATTGACAGCTAACCTGTAATTAGATCTTGTGGCCCTACCTGTGCATCAGGAAGGGGAAAGACTTTGTTTTCTCTAACAGAGACATGGGAGGCCAAAACATGCCTCCCCTATCCTGGCATTCGTGGGCATTTCTCAAGTATGTGAAGTAACCTCCAAGGGTCATGGAACACACACCTCCAAGGAAGGTCATCCAGCAAACATGCACCAGATGGAGGACTGAAGATCAAGTCACTATTGTCAGTGCTCCTACCACAGAGTGCTGTTTAACAGAGCAAAATTTAACAGAGGAAGTACACAGTTTGGGCAGAGACCTGGAGAGGAAAGTTTCAAGTAAAAGGCAATGTCTAGATCATGGATGCATAACTGGGGGAGAGGTGGAGAGAAGCTCCCTGGTACTGGGGATTTGGAGGAAGGACAGTGTTTCACAACACACTGGACTGTTCGCACATTGATCCTATTTAAAAATGAATCTCTTCCAGATTAGAGCAGCTCTGTGAAAGAGTGGACCTGGCAGAGGCCATAAAGCTTAGAGAGTATTTGAGATCTTATAAAGAGCATATCAAGAGGTATAAGATTAGAAAATGCTAGCATTTTTACCTTAGTATTTCTGAACTGCTTTTTGTTGTGAAGATTAAATGATACAATATCTTTTAAGACGTGTACCTGTTCAAAGTAAATTATAAGATGAATGGACCCCAAACGAGATAAGAAAGGTAGAAGATAAGTATTTTAAATAATTTGTCATTTTAAGCTACTTTAATTTAAAACTTAAATCTAATTAAAGTGAAATAGAAGGCAACTCTGATCATGTATGGTACTTATAAATCCTTCCATTCCGTATCCTCAGTATTCTACTGAATATAGTTGACACTGTTCCCCCTTGTCTAAATTAGCATAAAATAATTTTTAAAAATCTCTTGTCAAGGATTTGGCAGGAAATGTCATTTTCTGATAATTTCATCAGTTAGAACATAGTTCTACAGCTATCTTTTCTAAATATGAAGAATATGCATTTGTTTTTCACTTACTAAATAAATTGAAACTTTCCCAATAATAAGTGAATGAGGAACTGAATAAAAATAGCATCCCTTACCATTTTAGAGGATTTACTTTTATGTTTTTAAGATTTACTTGTTTTAGAGAGAGAGCACATGCACAAGCATGGTGGGAAGGGGCAAAGGGAGAGAGAGAGAGAGAGAATCTCCAGCAGACTCCCCACGAGTGTGGAGCCCAACATGGGGCTCGATCCCACGACCCCGAGATCATGACCTGAGATGAAATCAAGAGTTGGACACTTAACTGACTGAACCACCCAATGCCCCTAGAGTATTTACTTTTAAAATCCTCCTAATAATTGATAAGCCCCTGCTTGTCAGTTGGATGGAACAAACTGCCATCCGTGTAATGCCCTGAACTAGATAGTCCTATGCCTGGGCCTTTGCACACACTACTCCTTTTGCCCATAATACCCTTCCGGTACCCGCCCCCGAACTTGGCACTTTCCTACTTATCTGCTAACTCTGGTTTACCTGGGCAATTTGCTGTTCCTTCCTGTGTTCTCATAGCACATGCTTCCATTATAGGACTTACTGCATTGCACTGTAAATGATGATCATTGTAAAAATAACTGTTATTTGTTTTCATGTCTGTAGACTAGGAGCTAGTCTGAGAGGTCCTGGGGCACGACGCGGTTGGTTTATCTTCGTTTAGCCAGAGCTCAGCACCTGGATGGTGCTTAGTAAATGTTTGTCGGATGAGTAGCGGAAGCATTTCTTTTCTCACTATTCACTTGTTAAGTGGACATTGTTGAGAGAATATTGTTGAATTCAGTTTTTGCAGATTATGTGGGTAAAAGTTGGATGTTTATGCGGGACTAGAAATACTATTTTATTACAGAGTTTGGCTCATATCTGAGGATAAAATAAAAGAATGTAGTTTTCAATATGTAGGTTGTCTATCAAATTGAACATTTTATTTGGTATTTAGAAGAGATACAGTAATGAAGAGAATTAATGTTTCTTACATTTTAAAAGATTTATTTTTTATTTGAGAGAGAGTGCACACAGAGGGAGAAGGAGAGAGAATCTCAAGCAGACTCCCCACTGAGTGCACAGCCCATTGCGGGGCTCGATCTCACAACCCTGAGATCAGACTTGAGCTGAAATCAAGAGTTGGACACTCAACCGACTGAGCCACCCAGGCGCCCCTGTTTTTTTACAAGCTGGTTTTAACAAGCTGTTTGCTGTTCAGTCTTTGCTTAGGCCTGAAAAATCTTGGAAGATATACATATTAATATACGTGTGTATGTGTGTGTGTGTGTGTGTATTTTAATGGCATCTATTTTAAGGATTTGTAGCCTAAAGCTTGAAAGGCATTTATTCTATGATCAAAAACTGTGACTGTCAGTAAATGTAAACTGAATATTGAGGAAGCACAAGTACTTGACCACTTTCTGGTTTCCTAGTGTCACCTTCTGAGTCAGAGTTCCAGTTCCTTGGAGCCAGAGGTTACTGGAGCTCTCACTTACTGAACTGTAGCGAAATCAACGTAAGATATAAAGTCGCCAATAGCAATTCAATCAAAGTCTGTAGTAGAGACTTAAAGAAAATTAAGTGAAATGATTAGTGTTTCCTTTGTCATTTTCCTAAATGGAAGGTATCCTCTATGGTAGAAGTAGACATATAAAATAACTTTAATTGAGAGATGTGTAAAACATGATAGTCAATGGATTTAACTGGAGTCTTTTTCCAATGTTGACCAAATAGGGCGTCGTTAATGGGGGAAACCTTGTAAGGCTGGATGCCAGAGGGACCACATGGAGCAAAGAAAGAAGAGATGGTGATGGGGCAGTGGCTTTGGGGAGAGGGGAATGGAAAAACCATTTTATGAATTAGCAAAATTTGGGTCCTGAGTCCATGTGCACATAACTAAGCCTTCTGACAACTTATCTTCACTAAAACAAACATTCATCAGAGAGAGTTATTGAGTATCTATTATGTGCTCTATGGAAATTTAAAGATGATATTTGTGTTCAGGGATTTATAATCTGTGTAGTTCAAAGCTTTACAGTAATTTTAACATTATTAATTTATAACAATTTACAATTTAAAACAGCAGCAGTTGACCTAAATACACAATTTCCCATAAAGCCACAACATTCAGGAAATACTAGGGAATTAGTATTAGTCACTTAACCAGTTTTTGTAAAATATTTGAATTTTTCAGGGGAGGAGGAGGTTCTTTTGGCTTTACTTAATTACGTAAAATAATAGAAATATAATCATTGCTTTTCTAAAGGATGCTAGCTAGATACTTGGCAGTTAAATTTTATTTGATACATTAAGTTACATACAGTATCTATATACATTCTAACAAATTATCTAGAAGGCCAGCCTGGATCACTTGGACTTGCTTTGTATAATTATACACTATGTGTAATTGTTGGACATTATAATTTTGTATCATGAGCTTTGGAATCAGACAAACCTGAATGGAAATCCAAGCTTTAGTACTTAATAATTGTGTGACTTTGGACAAAATAACCTCTCTCTACTTTGATATCCTCATCTATTTAATGGAGGCACTACATAATGTGATTGCTGTAAAAATTAAATGAGCTAAGCTATATCAAGCATCTATCACAGAATCTGGAACATAGTAGGAACTCAATAAATATTCTCCTGGCGTTCACCATGTAAATGGTAAATTGCTTAGGAGGCTAAACTGTACACTTTAAAATTGTAATTACTGCAATAAGGAGAAGAGCCTTGATTTGAAAAAGCTCAATTTGGGGCGCCTGACTGGCTCCATCAGTAAAGCATGTGACTCTTGAATCTCGTGATTGTGAGTTCGAGCCCAATGTTGGGTGTAGAAATTACTTAAAAATCTTTAAAAAGGGAGGGGGGACCTCAATTTGCAAGTAACTCAGTACAAAAAATTTAAACCACTTTAAAAGTTTTTCATTCTTAAAACGTATTCCAAAAAAAATATGCAAGCTTTTCTATTTATTCCATGAGACTTCATGTTGAATTATATCCGGAAAGAAAGTCAACATCTAGAGAATGCCTTGAACCTTTGAAAGGTCAGCAACACAAGCCATTCATTCTAAAATGTAAATCCTTGTACTCTCTACGATCAGTGATTTTCACGCATGGTCTTTTTCTGGTAGTAAAAATCAATCTACTAATACGGTCTGAAATGTCCTTGCTTAATTATGGGGAAGTTAATGAAATCTTACCTCTTGTGCATTCCAAATACAGACATGATAGTGAATCATTCAGATCTCTACTTCCTTAAACTGGCCTTTCCTGCAATGTACTAAACTGCAATAATTGATCCCCTTAAGTTATTGCCTTTTATCCTGGCTAGCTAGTTTTCGTTGGGGAAAAAAAAAAGGTGCAGATTTGTTTTCCATACTTCACCTGAAAATGTTATCTAGGCCAAAATAAAATATTTGGCTCTCAAAAGCTATGAAAACTGATGCTTCTGTACTAAGCTTTTATTCTAAACGAGGTTAATGTCCTTTCAAATGAAGATGTTGTAATGAAAACTTAGAAAAGTGGAAACAACCTCTCTTTAAGAATGTCAGAAATGTTGTGAAACTGACTTTACTTTTATATCCAAAACAATGAGGATTAACTAACTGTACTGAGAGGACAGTTACCTTGTTTTATTCCAAAAGGTTTTGTCATAATTCTCCCCCGCAAATATGCTAACCATCTCTAGAGTTCTAGGATGAGATCGTGGTATTCAGCTTAGAATGGAAGCAACCTGATTTCATATGTCTATGCTATTTAGTTAGCTTGAATTGTTGGTGATCTCATAATTTAGAAGTAGAAAGACTAGGGAGTTATATTTTCCATGAGGCAGTAACCTGGAAGGTTACATTTGGTCCAGCCACCCGAAGCTTCCTTCCCTAGAACCTAACTCTTCTGGGCTAGAGTGTCAAAAATACCATTTTTACTTTAAGGAACTACGTTTCCATTCCCCAAATTTGCACAGCCTTCCAAATCCTGCATTATCTTTAAAGGCCGTACAGGGCCAATGCCCTCTGAAGCTGTCACTGATGATAATAACCCCCATTGGCCCATGATCTTTTCTTTTCTGAAAGTCCTTTAGCCTATGTAGTCAATATTATCAAGTCTAGGACGTTTTTCTTCCTTTTTCATTACACATTTTATGATAATCAGCCAAAACAATGCTTTACAAGATGAGAAAGTCTTCATTTCTTGTTAAAACCTTTCATTGTCTTTGGAAGGGGGAATATGGCATCTATAATTAGTAACCATTCTGCAGTTGAGGATTCCAAAGAAATAGTTACTCCTCCAAGGTCACACTTCTAACTGTAACTGTGTCTTGCTACTCTGTATTCTACCCCGTATATCCATTATGCTTAAGTTCTGTCTTCTGATCAAGCCTGCTAATTCTTCAAAAACCTTTTCTGGTGAGAACTCCACACTGCAGATTCCACCTATGAGAAACTTAGTTGCTAATGTACTCATATCCTAGAGGAGCTTTGTTATATAGATGAGCCACATTTCTAATTTTAGATTTTTTTTTTAAAGATTTTCTTTATTTATTTGAGAGAGCGAGAATGAGAGAGAGAGAGAGAGCATATGAGAGGGAGGAGGGTCAGAGGGAGAAGCAGACTCCCTGCTGAGCAGGAAGCCCGATGCGGGACTCGATCCCGGGACTCCAGGATCATGACCTGAGCCGAAGGCAGTCGCTTAACCAACTGAGCCACCCAGGCGCCCATAATTTTAGATTTTTTAATAGTCATTTTAAAAAGTGAAGAGAAGCAGATGAACAGGTGAAGTTAATTTTAATAATGTCTTTTCTATAACCCAATGTCCAGAGTTTTTTCCCAATGTCTACATTTTTAAATGTCAGCATTAACAATTATCAGTGAGACTTTTTAAAAAATATTTTATTTATTTATTTGACAGAGAGAGACACAGCGAGAGAGGGAACACAAGCAGGGGGAGTGGGAGAGGGAGAAGCAGGCTTCCCACAGAGGGGAGCCTGATGTGGGGCTCGATCCCAGGACCCTGGGATCATGACCTGAGCCGAAGGCACACGCTTAACGACTGAGCCACCCAGGCGCCCCATCAGTGAGACATTTTATATCCTTTCTTCTTCATACGAAGATTTTGAAATCTTGAGTGTATTTTTTGTCTCAGTTTGGACTAGCCACATTGGAAGCACTCAGTGTGACTAATGGCTCCATATTGGGCAGCACAGCTGTAAAGGTTTCTCCACAATGTGGTTGTGGAGAACCACACCATTTCTGTCATCTTCCACACCAGATGACAGAAATGAGTGATTCATAACTAATTAAAATAAGAGGCGTAGGTAGGGGAGAACATGGATCCCATTCATTCTTGTGAGGGTTTTATTGTTGGTTTGTTTTGCCTAGTAATTCATAATTCAAACAGGGAACCATAGAGTTTACAAAAGAAACTCTTATTTCATGAGGTGTAGGATGCTTAGCATTTCATTTAGTTATTTGTGTGATTTTCTGGAATGCAAGTCTGGTTATATATCTTCCTTATTCAGAATTGTTCAGTTCTTCACTCGTGTTTCCTGGTTGCCCAATGAAAAGATTCACCTGGGTACTTAATTAAAATCCTCCATTCCAGGTCCTGCCAGACCAAGATGAAAATAGCCAGCCAAGGGGATTGGACACAGGTGTTTTTAATAAGCACCCTAGGTGGTTTTTACCATGAAACCAGTTTGGGAAACTGGCCTAAGATATAAAATCGTGCTCCTTAGTGTTCTGCTTGGGGCTGCCCTAGGCCCATAACCAGACCCCCTAGCGGTCCAGGGTTGGGTTTCAGCAGCACAGAAGCCCTTGGTATAACTCTCCTTGTTCTCTCCCTCCTCCTGCAGGTGAGTATGCTAATCCTTCAGCCCAGAGTACCCATCCCCCTGTGTGTATCAACAAACTGCCAGGTCAACCTCAGGATCACCTCCTCAGTGCTTAACCCTTTGCCCAACCATGGAAACTTCCTCCGCACACCTCTATTGCTCTTTGACATTCAAACCTTAAGGTCCTGAAGGTCACTGGCTCTCACTGTTTGCATTGTCTGTCTTCTCACTGAGGATCGGGCTCATGACTTTCAGCCTGTTCTTTATCCCCTAGTAAGGAGCCTGGCACAAGGAAGCAGTCAGTGAGTATCTTTGCGATGAAAGCCTGCAGATGCTAGTAGTAACAGCATCTTTACCTTTTTCATGGTGGTTTGCAGATTGAGGCATGCTTTTCATTTCTACTCATTTAATCCTCACCAGTCTCATGAGATGGGACTGTTATTTCTCAAGGTGAAATTTGAGAGGTTAAGTTACTTGCCCCATGTCCCATGATTTTTTTTTTTAAAGATTTATTTATTTGAGAGAGAAAGAACATGCGCCAGTGGGGGGAAGGGGCAGAGGGAGAGAGAGAGAATCTCAAGCCGACTCCCCACTTAGCACAGAGCCCCAGGTGGGGCTCGATCCCAAGACCCTGAGATTGTGACCTGAGCCGAAATCAGGAGTGGGACACTTAACCGACTGAGCCACCCAGGCACCCCTCCCATGATTTGTAATAGATAACACTGTAACTCCAGTCTGGGTCCATATTGATGTCACCTAATTTCTGTGCAAAGTGTAAGAGAAGCATAAATCTTGGATTGGGATTTCTAGTGAAATGGTCTTTGCTTACTTTTGTGGATTTTTTTTTTCTTTTTTGCTCCAAACTTCTAGCCTAAACACATTTCACCGAAGTTTGCGCCTGGTAGTTAGCTAATCAGCAGCTGGAAGATTGTATATATATTCACGTGAACAGTAAGCATGTGAATAATTGATGGAACCAGTTAGAGCATCACTGGGTTCTTCTCTGAGACATTCCATTGGCTCTCACCTGTCATTTGGGAAAATACCTTATATCCATTGGTACTGATAAATTCTAACAGAATGTATACTTTTTTAATTATCATAAGGAAAAATCTGACCAAACAAGACTATGAAATAATTGAGATGGTTTGTGATGACTTAGAAATATTGTTGCCGTTCTATCTGCTGGACGATCATGAGTGTCACACCCAATCTATCGATTTTATGCACTAGTCCTAGTCATTTAGTAACATATTAGAGAAGCAGCCCAGTCTTATGGACTCAATCTTTCCATGAAATATGCATCATTCTGTGGTCTCACACAAATTTATTTCAAGGATTAGGACTTCCCTTTCTTTATCAGCAGTAAGAAGAAATGTCTCCGTTTCCTCCTTTCCAAGGCAATTTTGTTTTATTTAGTATTGTCAGCAGATTTTTATAGCTTAGGAGAACTGTTTCTATTTTGTTTAACAAATTTATTGAGTAGTTTGAAAGCACACTTTTTGTGTATTATTGTTGGATTTTTAATGTTGATTCCTTCTGTGGTGGCACTCTGGTTGATCAGAAATGAAATAAGTCCTTTTTTAAAAAACAGCAAATTTTAGCCCTGTTAAAATGGCCATTATTATTATTTAGTAGGTCCTGACCTAGATTTAAGTAATGACTGCTTACAGCCTCCTCAGAGACAGCATTTTTCTGCCTAAAAGAGATTGTGCTGTTTTATGCAGTTGTTTGGGAGTCATGGTAATAAGCCCCTCCTAATGTTCTATTAGGTAAATCTTTTCTATACCATTAGAAATTGTAGCAATTAACACACCAATGAATGCTTACCTGTTAGTAAATTTCTACTCTGGCTTACAAACAAATTTGGGGTGAAGTAAAAGTACTGAAGCAAGAGCCATCATGAAGACATCATTTTGGTTTTTTATTTTTTTAAGATTTTATTTATTTGAGAGAGAGAGAGAGAGAGAGGGAACACAAGCAGGGGGAGTGGGAGAGGGAGAAGCAGGCTTCCCGCAGAGCAGGGAGCCCGGTGCGGGGCTCGATCCCAGGACCCTGGGATCATGACCTGAGCCGAAGGCAGACACTAACGACTGAGCCGAAGGCAGACACTAACGACTGAGCCACACAGGCACCCCAAAGACATGATTTTAAAGTACTTGCCCTTATGTTGTCCAATTTGATTAACTACTAAAAAGTACTAGGCATGAAAATAAGAGGAGTTATTTTTTTATTACTATTATCATCATTCTTAGAAATGTCTCCACAACCCAAATTTCATGGAATTGTGATACAGCAGTATATCTTTTTTTATATAAGAGCTGTAAGTCACAGATCATTTAACTCACCCACTGAAAGTGTACAGTTCACTGTTTTTTAGTGTGTTCACAGGTTTGTAACCATCACCACAGTCACTTCTAGAACATTTTCATCATCCCATAAAGAAACCCACACCCCTTAGCAATCCCCTCCCATTTCCCCCCAACTCCTCTAGCCCTGGTAACAACTCATCCGCTTTTTATGGATTAGTCTCTTCCAGACATCTCATAATGTAATCAATTTCCCTTCATGACTGGTTTCATTCACTAAGGTTATATTTTCAAGGTTCATCCATGTTGTAGCACAAATCAGTACTTCATTCCTTTTTATGGCTGAGTAACGTTTTATGGCTAGACCACATTTTGCTTATCTGTTCAACAATTGATGGACATGTAGGTTGTTCTACTTTTCAGCTATTATAAATAATGCTGCTATAAACATTTGTATATAAATTTTTGTGTTCTCATTTTTCTTGGGTGTGTACCTAGGTAGGAGTGAACTTGCTGAATCTGTGTTAACTCTATGTTTAACCTTTTGAAGAACTGCCAGATTGTTTTCCAGAGTAGCTGTGCCATTTTGCATTCCCACCAGCAGCAAACGAGGGTTCCAGTTTCTCCACTTCCTCCCCAGAACTTGTTATCTTTTTTATTATAACCATCCAAGCAGGTGTGAAGAGGTGTCTCATTTGCTTTTGATTTGCTTCTTCCTGATGGCTAATGATGTTGAGCCACATTTCATCTGCTATTAGCCATCTGTAGATCTTTTGGGGAGAAAATGTCTATTTTGATTCTTTGCCCATTTTAAAAATTGGATTATTTGTGTTTTTATTATTGGGTTGTAAGAGTTCTTTGTATATTCTAGACCCAAGTTCCTTATTAGATACATAATTTGCAAATATTTCTCCTAATCTATGCATTGTCTTTCCACTTTCTTGGTGGTTATAGCTGTATATCTTATAACATAGTTATCCTTCAGGGCATTATGTCTTCCAGACTCTTCCACAGTCTACCACTGTCCGCTCCTCTTTCCATAGCTTCCTGGTACATTTCTTCATTATAGCACTGATGTATTGATACCATCAACTTATGATTTGTACTTCCTACCAGAAGGAGTTGTCTATTAGAAATCTTTGTAACTCCTGCCTAACACAAAATAGGAGCTCAATAATGGCTTGGTTAGCTAAATTAAAATGAAGCTTGAGTCTCAAAAATAAATAAATAAATAAATAAATAAAAAATATATATCCAGATCAATACTAACACATGAAAGCTAATAGAATCCTGAAAGAGTGTCTTTAAAGAAGGTGGGTGGGAAGTTGTAATCTCTTCTACAGAAATAAGACTCACACTTTTTCTTGAAATCACTCCTTAATGTGATGCTTTCACCAGGTCCAGCCGTCACGATTCTTTGGTACCTGGGATGACAGTGGTGCTATGTCCTGTAGCACCCTGTGGTCCATTGCAAGAACTGGTCCGGTGTGGGGCACAGTACATCACTGGCTTCTTGGATCTGTTCTGAGCAGTGGACCAGGATTGCTATGACTATTTATTTTACTCATGTATTTAAAAATCTTTTCAACTTGTCAGTGCCATTTACTGTTAGATCACATCGAGTGAGGTCATATTAATAAAGCCTTACTGGATGTGCAGTGAAGTGAGTTACTCTGACATTGTCCTGCCTTGTGGCTCTGGTGTGGTATAAAGAACCCAGAGGTTTCCTCTTCCTAATAAGACATGTATTATTGTAGTACTTTTATCTTGATATTTTTTTTCCTTGTGTTCTTTTTTTGTGAATCTTTCCTCATTTGTACCCAACTTGTCTAAATTGAAGAGGTAATCAAACGAATTCTCCTTCAGTTTTTGGAGCGTGTTTTACTTTCTCACAACAATATCCTAGATTCTGTCCCTTCACATTTTCCTTCTTGAAAATGCTGCTAGTGTCCTGTTTTGATGGGAAAATTACAGATAATATGAAGTAACAGTTACTGCCTGCAAAAAAGATGAGATTTTTAACTGTTTAGATACAGTCCTCCTTCTCAAAATGCCCTAGCTCTTGATTTTAAACACTGAAGGAAGCAAGAGGAAATCTAAGAATGAGACTGAAGAAAGAAGCCCACAGAATTTTTGTGTGGATCTCTTGAGATCTGTACTCTTGGCCACTTTTATTTCTTATTTGGCACTAATGCAGCTTAAAAGAAAAAAAAATCCTAATTGACAGCCTAAGACGATTGATTTATTTTCTCTTAGCACAGCAAGATGTGCTAAAATTACTAAATCTTAAAAGACTTACTGAGATTCCTGAATGAGAAATACCCCCACCCTTGATTTCTTTTTTCTCCATGAAACAAAAATAGTTCTGTATTTGTGGGGGAAAGAGTTTGCCAGACATACTGATTATAATACTGTATTGAAAAACCCTTACTTTGATTGACTAAAAACCAGATGCTGTTCATCGTGGTTAAAAGCCTGTAATAATGTTTTCACTCTGGTGATCACCACACTTCTATGAGATTAATAATAGGGTCCCCCAATCTAGAGGTGGAGAAACCAAGGAAAGGACACTTGAGAAATGTTTCCTACCCTTTCCTAGGGTTCCCCAAAGCAGTGTTGCCTGGAACCTGACCTTATTGAGGGCCTCGTTTCATAGTTACTGTGTCTTTTTTTGGCAGGATAAAGTATTTAATCTCCTTAAATCTCAGTTCCTTCTTTGTAAAATGAGGCTAATACTCCTACCTACTTCAATAGGGTGTAGAATAGTGTTTGATTATTGCTATCCATTATTAAATTGAGCAAGTTTCCTGACTCCCCATTGAGAACTTGACCACCCTGCTGTTAATGAGCTTGATTAAACATGGCCAAATGTATGCATATATATTGTGAGCTTGGTCTTTCTCTGTTGAAGAATAATAGAAAGGAATTGAGGAAATGTTAAATGTTATTTGGACATTGATTTCTCTCTCTTTTTTAAGATTTTATTTTTAAGTAATCTCTATACTCACATGGGGTTCGAACTCACAACCCTGAGATCAAGAGTTGCATGCTCCACTGACTGAACCAGCCAGGCGCCCCTGGACATTGATTTCTATTAACTCTACTCAATTAGATTCAGCCCTCACTTTAAGGGAATACGCAGTGAGTCTGGGAAAGATGAAATAGAGTTTTCCAGTATGAGTATTCTTGTCTGGAGGTTAGCCCTGGGTCTCAGACAAGAATAAGTCAGTAGTTATTGCTGTACCTGTCCCATTTTCCAAAACACACAGGTTTCGTTGTTATAGTCATTTACAGATAGTTTTGCATGGCACGCCTTTGCTTTTGTGTTTTTCCTAAATCAGTGAAAGACTAACCGTCACCTTCCTAATGTATTAAAATCATCAAAGGATTCTTTTCAGGATTACATGTGTCAATAGAGCTGTTAGTTTGAACAATGTGTAAAAAGTGAAGGCCAGGTGAAGAGCCTTTGATGTTGTGAATGGAGTAATAAAGTGGAATCTGAGGACTCGATTGATGAATGGATTATTTGGATAGAGAAAGAAATTATTTTCAGGCACGGCATCCCTATAAACCCAGAAGCTACGTGTTTTACAAACTAGAAATTTATGCACTAAATACAAATTACCAGATGTCAGTGTCTGTCTGTGCCAACTGGCAAATACACGGTGGTTCAGAAGTCTGGAAGAAATGATGCTCGCATCTTTGCCATTCAAACTCAAAAGGGATAGTTGAGATAAAATGCTGTTGAGAAAATTACAATGTACGCAGCACCCCAAACATGTCACATGTTATGAATTGTTATCTTAAAGGCTTTCATTTTTTGCCCTCATGACTCCATGCATGCTTGTGGCATTGCAAATGTAACCCATGTTTCTGTTCTAATTTCTGACATTCCTTCCTGGGACTTGTCTCATTCTTTTAAAAGGTCAGCAGATTATGTAAAGAACCAGTCTAGACCTAGCAATCTCATAAAGGTCCAATACAGAGCTAAATGTATAATAGGATTCATTACCTTTATCTTGCACATACCAGCACTAACTTTCACAAAATCGTCAAATGGATTCTCTTCTTTCCTTAGAAATTCGAGCTCAGCTGGTAGAACAGCAAAAATGCCTGGAACAGCAAACAGAGATGAGAGTTCAGCTTCTCCAGGACCTGCAGGATTTCTTCCGGAAAAAAGCTGAAATTGAGACGGAATATTCTCGGAACCTAGAGAAGTTAGCAGAAAGGTTCATGGCAAAAACAAGAAGCACTAAGGATCACCAGCAGTACAAGTAAGAGAGACTTGACTCAAATTCTTCTTTCCAAGGTGATAGCCTACCTTCTTACCACCCTTCTTGGTTTTAGAATTTTGCATCTTTGTCTGAGAAGCTGTTGATTAGCATATCCCCATAGGTAAAAGCAACTCTGCATTTATAATTTATGAGCATCAATGTATCACATTTTAAAAGTGTTCTCTTGACATTTTTTCTTTCCAATAAATGTATATTTATGGATAATTTTTTTTTAAAGATTTTATTTATTTATTTGTCAGAGAGAGAGACAGAACACAAGCAGGGGGAGAGGCATGCAGAGGGAGAAGCAGGCTCCCTGCTGAGCAAGGAGGCCGATGTGGGACTCGATCCCAGGACCCTGGGATCATGACCTGAGCCGAAGGCAGCCACTTAACCAACTGAGGCACCTAGGCGTCCCTGGATAATTTTATAAATAAGAAACAGAGTGTGTTCATAAAATTACTGATTACAGAAAAGTGGGAGTTGGTCTCTACAGGTAGATATTTCAGTGGGCACATTTAAAATGGCTGCTTCTTCAAAGACCTCAGGATTTCTGTAGTGATTTTGTATGAAAATAAGCAGTAGGGAGCATATTTAGCTCCCTACACCCCAATCATGTTTGTGGTCACTCCAGTTGAGACTGACTTAAAACAAGGAGCTTTAGTAAAATGCTTATGACCAAGTGCAGTTAAACCTTGAATTAATTTAAAAAAAAAAAAAAAACCTTTGAATTAAATGTACGTCCTTCATTTAAAAAAATACAGATTTTCTGGTAATGAAATTTACTTTGTAATTTAGATCCTAAAGACAGAGACAAGTAGGCAGGCAACTTTAATGGAGAATACAAGTACTGTGACAGGGTAAGTGCAGGATGCCACAGACAGACCCAATGGAAATCCATTTTATAGTGGAGGTGGGGAAGGGACGGTCTGAGAAAGGTCCCGGAGGAAGTGATACGTAAGTGAAGACATGAAGGACTAGTTGGCAAGCTGAGGGGCCCAGAGCAGGATGTTCCAGGCAAGGGGAACAACCTGCATCAGGGAGTAGAAGGGAAGGGGGGGTGTAAGGCAGTTTTACGGAACAGAAGCAGTTGGGTGGGAGTGAGTAGTGAGGCGGTGAGTAGTGTGGCTCCAGGTGTAAATTGTGCCAGATCCGGGAGGCCTGTAGATCACACTCCACAGTTTGGACTTTGTCCTGAGGGCATGAGAAGCCTTAGGAGAGTTTTAATTAGAAGAATGACCCAGCTCAGACCCATGTTTTATTGTATTGTATTGTATTGTATTATTTTATTTCATTTTATTTTGAAGATTTTATTTATTGATTTGACAGAGAGAGAGCACAAGTTGGGGGGAGCAGCAGGCAGAGGCAGAGGGAGCAGCAGGCTCCCCGATGAGCAGGGAGCCCGAAGCGGGGCTCGATCCCAGGACCCTGGGATCACGACCCGAGCCGAAGGCAGACGCTTAACGACTGAGCCCCCCAGGTGCCCCACAGACCTGCATTTTAAAATGATGACAAAGACTATAGATAGGACTGTGGACTAGAAGGAGCTATAGTGGAGGGAGGGAGGACCATGTAGGGGTTTCTCACAGTAATGGTGTGAACTAGCAATACTGCAGGGAGAAAGAGATAGACTTGTCTAGGAGATACTTAAAAGGCAACACAGTCTTTTCTGGAAATACAGTAGACTAGGTAATCTGAAAAGTATTTCTGCTATAAAACTCTCAGAAATGCTGATTAAAATATAATAGACATCATTTTAAATGTGTAACTGAACTCATAGGAAAGTAAGGGAAATTTCCAGGGGCCAAAAAAGGAAGAAGGAGCTGAAAACTCAAGTGGACATTTATCCCTACCCTTTAGTCCCATGTGGGGCAGAAGGTGAGGCCTGTTCAAGGTAGAGAGGTGGGACTGAAGGCTTCCTACCACCAACCCTATTGCACTGCACCCCAGCCTAAAATCGGGACCAGCATAACTGCTATCTCAGTGCATTGGTAAAACAGAAAACCACCTACCCCCTTGTAACAACAAGGAGGCCTGTCTGCTCAGGCTGAGCTGCAGACTGGAGGGGGTTGCAGAGAAGCCTGTCTTTGTCTTCACCGTTGGCTTACTGTTTTCTTTTATACCCTTCTATGGCCTTGGATCCTACCCAAAAAGTAGGGTGGGCAGTATCCCCAGGTTACTTTTGCAGAAGCAAATGCAGAACAATTCTAGATAGGGAATACTTTTTTATGGCTAACTTCTCATGTTGGTCCAGCATAGAAATAAATCTTAGTGATGGTTCCCAGGGTGGACAGATGTCCAATGTACCTGACAGAGGCTAGAGCTGGAAAGGAGACTGGAGCAATACTGTATTATAGTAACTGTCCCTTTTTAAAGTGATTACAAGTAAGAAGACAGCCCATTCATCCATTCAGTAAGTATTTTTGAATGTCTTCTGTGCACTTGGTCATCGGTTGTGAACTGAAAACTGGTATGGGGCCATGCACCTTAGTCTGATCCCTTAGGGCTTCAGCTGCCCTCTTTTCTATATCCCAGTTTGTTGACTTGTTTTGTCAAAAGGTAAACCGTTTGGAATTTTCTTTGACTTGGGTAAGTTTATTGAATATGGGAATGAAGGTAAGATGGTTAATAAATCTACAGAAAGGACAAATCAAGAGTATGAAGAAAATCAAGGACGGACTTTATGAAAGAGCCAGACCTGGTGTGAATACTGGCTTTGCTGTGTGGTTTTGGTCAAGTTGCTTACCCTTTCTGAGCCTTGTTTTCCTAACTTTTAAAATGAGATTTTATGACGATTAAATGAGAAACATGATGAAGTCCTTGATGTGATTGATAGCCGGCATGGGTTATGCATTCAGTGTTTCTTCTCCTCTCCAGCAAACAAATGTTAAGTCTTGGGCACAGTACTCAGCTTTGGGTTGCTCATTATGTAGAAAGTCCTTAGCTTAAAGTTGACACTGACAGAAGACCAAGGCTTATATCAGCCTTCCTCGGCTCAAAGACTCTGATACTAGCTTTGGTCTCAACAGCAAATCATCAGATCAGCATGCTTCGCTAAGCTTCACTTCTCTCACTGATAGAGGGGATACAAAGAATTTCTGCCTTAAATTGTAGTGGTAAGGATTACGTAGAGTTACTGTATGTAAAGTCTTTAGACCAGCCGCTAAATAAAAATAGCTAACTTTGTAGAGCACTCATTATGGATCTAAGGCATTATAGTAAGCATTAAAATATGCATTTTTTTTTTTTTTTAAAGATTTTTTCATTTATTTACCAGAGAGAGAGAGTGAGCGAGAGGAGGAACACAGGCGGGCAGAGGGAGAAGCAGGCGCCCCGCTGAGCAGGGAGCCTGATGCGGGACTCGATCCCAGGACCCTGGGATCACGACCCGAGCTGAAGGCAGACGCCTAACCGACTGAGCCACCCAGGTGTCCCAAAATATGCATATATTAACTGAAATAATCCTCATAAGAATCTTATAAATACTGTTATTTTACCCATTCTCCAAATGAAGTTACAGAGGCAGAGAGAAGTTTAGATAATTTGGCCAAGATCACATAGCTAGTAAGTGTAGTTCTGGAATTTGAACTTGGACAGTATAGATCCATATTCTGTGCTCTTGTGTAGTATTTCTTAGAGTAGGTGCTCAGTGCCTGATAGCTGATGCTATTTTTTTTAATTATTATTATTATTTTTTTGATTTTATTTGCAAGAGAGAGAATGAGAGACAGAGAGGGAGAAGCAGACTCCCTGCTGAGCAGGGAGCCTGATGTGGGACTCGATCCCAGGACTCCAGGATCATGACCTGAGCTGAAGGCAGTCGCTTAACCAACTGAGCCACCCAGGCGCCCTAGCGGATGCTATTATTGTTGTTGGTATTGTTATCACTTATTAAGGCAATGATGTGTTTATCCAGTGAGTGAAATAACATTTATTTAATGCTTACCATGGGGAGGGTACTCAGGATATAAAAACATAGGAAATGTTGTCAAAGTAGGAAATGCTCTCAAAGAATGTATTCTTGGGAGCATATCCTTTCAGCATAAAGGACATACATAAAAGTCAATATAATAAGGTGATCTTTATCTCTTGGGCTGACTGGATAGAGAATGTCAGTAGAAGGGCTCTTGTCTGCTGTAGAACCAGTGCCCCTTACTTGATGGCTTTGAGAAAAAAAGGAGGTTCTCTAGGTTGGGCTGTAATTCTAGTTTGCCAGGAGACTTTTCTAGTGTGGGCCAGTGCTAGGACCCTAGAAGAGGACATTCCCCCATGCGCCTATTCCTGCTTCCGCTTCCGTCCTCTACTTCCTCTTTCTTCTACAGAGCATCTTGACTTGATTCAGTGTCACATCCTGAATCTGAGGAACTTACAGGCAGAAAGAGCTGACTTAATGATTTCTTTCCTAACTTAATTAATATTCAGAGTCATAAATGATCGTGAATAGTAGGATAACATGTCTGATACACATGGCTGTAGTGTCCCTGAGTTAGGATAAGCCTTCTGGTGCCTTTTCGTCATTTTCCAGTTAGATTAAAAAAGAAAGCATTGTACTTTTTTTTTTTGAAGCAGTAACATCCCAGGTAGTTACTGGTTTTATTTGGAGGTTTTCTTTAAGATTTTTTACAAGTCGTCTTTTGTTGTTTATATTCACTTTTAGCTTTATTATCTAGAATAAAACAAGTAGTAGCGCCTGGCTGCATGCAGCTCTTGATCTTGGGGTTGTGAGTTCAAGCCCCATGTTGGGTGTGGAGCCTACTTAAAAAAATAAAATGAAAATATTAGAATAAAACAAAGTGTAGTTACAAATGTGAAACAGTTTAATGACAAGTCATAAGCCAGTAAACTTGGTTCTGTTCATGAGCCTTCCAACAACGTAAAGTTGTGATTCCCCGGAACACTTTTTGGGAAGCTGGAGTTTATATATCAGGGGATTAATAAATAATCCTCAAATGTATGTTCCATGGAAAGCATACCTAGCCAAATCTCTTTTCCAGCTTCAGACTGGACACTCAAAGCAGACTCTGTGTGCATTGGCGAACCACAGTCTGTGAGACAGTAGTCAGTAGATTTTTATGTAAATATAAATTACTTTCTTCACAATGGGGTGTTTAAAGCTGAAAGCATGCCTGATGACTGTGTATCCCAAGGTCCCATGGCTCTTGTCAGGAGTGTGGGTTTTGACTGGTATTCTTGGTCCAAGTTTTTCCTTCCAAGCTTTCCGCCATCCTGGCGTAGAAGACTGTTCTGTTGGCTGTTGAGGAGCTCTGAGCAATGCCCTGAGTAGGAAGAAGAGCAACAATACTCATCTGTTGTGGCTCTTCGTGGGCCTTGGTGACTTCCCTCAGGTGGTTGGGGCAGCTTCAAAATTGATGGTAATTTTGTTTTTCTTCACTTCTCAGGAAAGACCAAAACTTGTTGTCTCCAGTAAACTGCTGGTATCTGCTTCTGAACCAAGTGAGAAGAGAGAGCAAAGACCATGCAACTTTGAGTGACATCTATCTGAACAATGTGATTATGCGGTTCATGCAGATAAGTGAGGATTCGACCAGGATGTTTAAAAAGGTACTTTCCATCTCAATCCTGCTGCCGTATGCTTTCCCATAACCCCTGTTAACCATTAGCACGACTGAGAAGGGATTGGTGCCTTCGTTCCTTAATTGTACTCCATGATTTTTAGCTAAAAGAAGGAGTATTTTAAAGACACAGAATAAAAAGTTTAACCTGCGCAGCATACATATAGAGCTGTAAGTCGCTGAATCTGCGACCTGAACAATGTGAGCAAAATTGTGAAATGAGATGTACCTGCGGATTGCCCCTCCGACCTTAGGAACACATTGCCTGCAGTTAGGAAAAATCAAACCAGAGGGGAAAAGCCTTAGATTTGGTGGTTTGGCTCACACATGATCAGACACTTGTGAAGGACAGGATAACCAGATGTGCTCCTCTCTTGGGAAAATGTTATCATGGTTTTTTTCTTTGCTCTCAACAGACTAGCAGTGGAGGTGGTAAGAGGATGACATGAAGAAAATCCCACAGGGCACAGAAAATTCAGGCTTTTACATGCCAGAGAGCTTCCTCCTTCCCAAATCCATTTACAAAATAGGAGCTGGGCTTTTAAGCCTTCTTATCATTGTTACTACTCTCAGCCAGCTCAGTAATTTCATTGCTGTTGAGAACAGTCACAGAATTGGACCATATCCTGTGTGGGGAATGCAGCTACTCGCCCAGTAAGACTTGCTTTCAGTTTTTATGTTTATAGGACAAGGGTTCTCCCCACCTCTCCTCAGCATTGTGCTCGTGTTGTGTGGGGCCTCTACCAATATCTATACTCTATTCTGTAAGTAAGCATTAGTTTCAGAAAGTGGGGGGGAAAACCCCACCTTGTAGTTTAATGACATATTTATGTTTCAAAGGGGCCCTTGAAAACAAAGATGTAGTGTTAAGCAGGCCAGCTGGAAAACCTCTTAGCTGTGTTTGATCTGTCCACGTTAGGTTCTATTTCTGACCCAGAAATGGAATTCAGCAAACTCCAGGTCCTCTTTTGCTCTGTGAAATAGGGAAAAAAAAAATTGCATGTTTCAAACAAAGGAGGAACTTAAAAAATTTTTTTCGAAGAACCTATTAAAAAGAGAACAGGTAGAGGGGCGCCTGGGTGGCTCAGTCGTTAAGCGTCTGCCTTCGGCTCAGGTCGTGATCCCAGGGTCCTGGGATCCAGCCCCGCATCGGGCTCCCTGCTCGGCAGGAAGCCTGCTTCTCCCTCTCCCATTCCCCCTGCTTGTGTTCCCTCTCTTGCTGTGTCTCTCTCTGTCAAATAAGTAAGTAAAATCTTTTTAAAAAGAGAGAGAGAACAGGTAGAGAAAGGCTCCAATGTATCTTAAAAAATAGAAATTTGAAAAATAGTTTATGGAGCCATGAAAGTGATTTTCTCAGATGTCAGCCCTTTCAGCCAAAGCCTCATTTAGTTCACTGGGGGCCTTTTGAGCATCTTCTATGAGCAGGAGATGGTATTAGGTCTTGGAAAAGCTACATAGAGGACAAAAACCAGTCCTCGTGCTCAAGAAGGTCACATTTTATCCAAATTTGGATGACGCTGTGTGCTGCTTCTAGTCGTGGGAAGGCTGCCATCCGTTCAGCCAGGGCGTCTCAGCCAACACCTCAGTCGAATTCATTTATTTATCTATTCAACAGAACATCTTCAAAATGCCTGAGGAAGCGGAGTTAAAAGACACGTCCCTGCTTGCATGGAACTCATTATGGTAATTAACAGTTACCAGGCTAAGGGAAACACAACCCGCTGTGGGAGCTCAAAGCTGAAGATCTACTACCTTCCTGGGGGGTCAGGAAATTCTTCACAGAAGAGGGAGTACTTGGAGTGAGACCTGTAGGAGAAGGAAGTGGTCATCAAGCAGACAAAGACAAGTGTTCTAGGGAAAGCAGTAATACGACATGTTCAGGAAAGAGTTTGATGTCACTGGGCCAGGGTCACATGGGAGTTGAGTGATGGGATGTGAGGGTAGGAAGGACGGTTGTTACAGAAAGGGGCTTTGTATGTCTTGCTAAGATGTAAGGATATGTATTTTGTAAATCAAAGTCTAGGGCTTGATAAAGTTGGTAGAAACCTGGGACTGAGAGTCAAAGAGATTTGGATTTGAATGCCAGCTCTTCTGCTTACTTGCTTTGCGATCCTGGGAAATGATTCAAGAGCTTCAAGAGAGTGCTGTCCACTCTTGAAGGGAGTGGGTAAGGCAGGATGGGGCAGAGGGGGAAAAGCTGAACCTCAGGCAGCTCTGGAGCTGGGATGGTCCTTTGGAGTTGTGTCATATCCAGACAAGGAGGCCTCGCCTTTGTTTTGCAGCCATTGGATTTGAGCTACCCTTGGGGAGGGGCTGAGTAATCTTAGGGTGAAGCAGCTCCTTTTGGTGGAGGGTGGTTCCCAAAGGTAAATCTCTAAGAGGGATCAGCTGTGAGTTTCAGCAGCCAGCAGCCAGTTTCCCAATTGTTGGGGGAATAAGTTCTTGGCTCTTGAAGAAAGAGTCTGGGGAATGTACAGTAAACACGCAAATGTGTGTACACACACACACACACACACACACACGCCTGCTTGTTTGCTCCGGAGAAGTTCTCTTCTTTCCAGATTTCCTGGGACTCAAAAGAATTATAATTCTTGGAATGCTGTTTATAGGGGACTCCTGGTTGCTTTGGCATTTAGTGGGGTGAACAGTCTTCTAACCATTGCCAACCAGCTGGAGAGTTAGTCATTACAATTACAGGTGTCAAATACTACCTTTCTCAAGCAAACCCAGCACACTACACACCCCACTTTTCCATATATTATTGCTGGAAAGAGAAAGTACAAGAGGCAGAGGGCAAAAGGGAGAGATTTGAGCTTATTGAGAAGCCAGATCAGCCCACTAGGACACATTTGTCTTTTAAAAGAACAGGAAGCTAAATCCATATCTATCGAGTCAGGAGAACTTTAGGTCCCTTTAGATTAAAAAGCAAGACTCGTCTTTTCTGCCTTTTTTTTCCTTTCCTTTTTTGATTACCAAACCTTTCTCTTCAGTCCAGCTCTTCTTCCATTATGATGGTTCCAGAAGTATATTTTCTATCAGAATAGAAAGAAATGATCAGAGCTAGTCTGAAGTGACCTTTAGAACTATTTTGGAGTCCTTAGCACAGTGCTTGTCTTTTTTGGGAGAGGATTTTGAGACTTCCTCATTTTTAAAAAATATCCCCATGTCTGTATGGAGATCCAGATAGACGCTGGGTGCGTGACAGGTTCAGCCTCTTACGTAGCTGTATTGTATTCAGTCTAGCCAGCAGTAGAAAATCCTTTTACCCAAACTGTTCTGTCAAATAAAGAGTCTGGAGCAGGTAATTCTAGGAATGTTTTTTGTGCCCAAATGGACATAATAGGAAGACACTTATACCATGCATACATGTAGGGAATAGCTTTAAAACTTAAAATTTTTTTTAAGTTTTTTTTTTTTATTTATTTGAGAGAGAGAGAATGAGAGAGAGAGCGAGAGAGTATGAAAGGGGGAGCCTGATGCGAGACTCGATCCTAGGACTCCAGGATCATGATCTGAGATGAAGACAGTCGCTTAACCAACTGAGCCACCCAGGTGCCCTAAGACTTAAATTTTAATCACGTCAGAGCTAGTTAGAGTTTTCAGCAGGTATAAACGGTGAAAAGTGTTTTAAAAAACAATTCCCAATTATTCATATATTGATTATTTCAGATTTAGGCCCTTCGAACTGTAAATGAATCCTGTTGGTCAGAATAACGTAGTGGTTCATCTTTTAGGCTCTGAAATCAGATGTTTTGGGTTATGAATCTTGGCTTTGTCACTATTAGTATCTGTGTGGACTTGGGAGTATTTGTAAACCTTTTAGGCCTTAGTTTCTGCATCTGTAAAGCAGACATAGTAATCTATTTCAGATAATTGTATGGAGGATTCCTGAGTCATCCGTGAAAAGCCACTTAGCCCAGTGTCTGGACTTAAGAAGTCCTCGGTAATTTTTAGCTATTATCTTTATTGTTGTCTGTATTCTAAACCCTTATTCTGTACCATTATACTAAATGTTTCCTCAAGCCATTATACTAAATGTGTCCTCATTCTTTTTTTTTTTTTTTTTTTTTTTAAGATTTTATTTATTTATTTGACAGAGACAGAGATAGCGAGAGCAGGAACACAAGCAGCGGGAGTGGGAGAGGGAGAAGCAGGCTTCCCCCCGAGAAGGGAGCCCGATGTGGGACTCGATCCCAGGACCCTGGGATCATGACCTGAGCCGAAGGCAGACACCCAACGACTGAGCCACCCAGGTGCCCGATGTGTCCTCATTCTAAGGAGAATATATGGCACATCTGTGATGAACACATCCAGATCATTACACATTGTTGGTATATCACTTAGGAAGTTCCAAACCATATTTGTAAGCACATTCTGGGAAATGTCCTCCCAATGTCCTTGCTTGTAGCCAAATTAAAATTTTGGTTCTCACATTTCATCAGTGAGTGGGAAATCAGAGAATAACCCAGTGAATATCTGTGTTAGTCAACACCCCCCACCTCCACCCCGGGCCTCTGAAGCCCCCCACAGCTATTTCACGTGGAGAGTCTTAACTTTGAGGAGGCTTCACTGATTTCTTCATTCATTCAACAGTAAGAGTTATTCAATTCCAGACCCTCTGTTTGATATGGACAGGGCAGGATTCTGCTTTTACTCTCTTAACTTATGCTTGCCCTTTTTAGGAGAAGGTCGGGAATTGGAGCCTCCTTGTACACATGGGTTTGTTTCATTACAAGCCCTTGTTTCTTTCCCAAAGAACAAGAGGTGGCGAGGTGTTTCTTGCCCTGTTCTCCAGCCCTACCTCCCAAAGTGATGAGATTTTGCTGCCTTCTTTCCATTACTCATGCTGAAAGAGAGTGTCCTGCATCTGGTTTGGTGCTGCAGCCAGAAAATGTGCAGATCATGTGCTACACATAAAAATGTAATTAATGTCAGCAGTCATAATTGCAGGAAAGGACACAGCCAGCTTGCAGTAATCACTTTATTTAAGCACCTTATCACATGATCTTATTTCCCAATTTTAAGAATGTTAATAGAAGTGTGTAGTTTAGAGGGAACACAGTAAAATGGTAGCAGTTGAATATGCTAAGTTATCTTTGTGTGTTTTAAATTATCTTCAAGTCTATCATTTCCCCATGGATTGTTTTCAGAGTATTCATGTTTTTGTCCTTCCTTGGTTTGCATAAATATGTGTACAAGTATAAGTTTATTTCTTCACCAATCATAATGACATCTGTACATTCCCTCTTACTGAATTTTAACTGTGCACCAAGCACTGTGCTCTGCATTTTTCACAGTTTGTTCACGTGTGCTGCCCGTGAACAGGTATTATAATTCACATTTCAGGGAGGAGGAAATAAAAGACTCAAAGATATAAATTGTAGAGCCAAGCTAGTGGGTATGTATTTTGTCTTTGCCCATATGTCTTAGTTCAGAGGTACTGTGGTGACTCTGTTGGTATTTTTCCATGGTAACTGGAGATGTTATTCAATGCATAGGTAAGACACTTCTTAGAATTGGGACACTATGGTCTTGGCCCTATTCATTGCTTACGAAAATCTGAAGAATGACAGTTTTGGGTGAGGCAGCAAAATCTGCCCATCATCCAGTTACAGGCAGGGATTCAAAGCAGCAGAGACTGGTCCCAGACCACCGAGAATTACTCCACTTTGGCATAAATGCTGTAGGTTATCAGACGCACAGGAATTAATGATACCTTGGGTATCATTGATTGTGTGGCCCAATCTGAAGGAAGGAGACATTACTAGTAAAATTTGGAAATTTGTATTCATTTTCTATTTTGATCAAGGCCAGTCATATTCTACTTCAATACCCCAGTATGAAAAGAAAGAAAACAAAAACATTTCCTAGGGAAAAAATGTTGCATTGTCAATTAGACCGTTGAAAACATTCAGAGTCTTTAATATAAGTCAGTAAAAGATACCAGTCTACAACAGATCTCTAACACTCTAACCTTTTTTAAAGAAAAGTTCCGTGAGTTTTAAAAAATCTGAAAACTACCAATCCGTATATGAAAGAGTCTCTTTTTGAATATAAAAATATATATTCATTGTAGAAATTTAGAAAACATTAAAAAATGGAAATAATTCTCCATATTAACATTACCTGTGGTTGATATCTTGGGCTATATCTTTTCAAAAGTATTTGTATATATAAACATATTTGTGTAGTATACAAACATACATATATTTTACAGAATTTGAGATTTTGTTGCAGATAGCTCGGGAACTTGCCCTTTTCATGTAAAATTTGTTAGCATTTTCCATGTCTGGAAATAAGCCTTTAAAACAGGATACTTCATGCCCACATAGTGTTTCACTATCTGCATGGCCATGTTCTTTTCCTGTTGTTGGACACTTCAAGCTTTCACACATCTATAGTGTTTTTTCTTTTCTTTTTTATTTATTCATTCATTCATTCATTCATTCATTCATTTGACAGAGAGCTATAACGAGGGAACATAAGCAGGGGGAGTGGGATAGGGAGAAGCAGGCTTCCCGCTGAGCAGGGAGTCCGATGCGGGACTCGATCCCAGGACCCTGGGATCATGACCTGAGCCAAAGGCAGACGCTTAACGACTGAGCCATCCAGGCGCCCCTATAGTGTTTTTTCTTATGCTATATTCCTTGAAGTAGAATTGTTAGGTTAAAGAGTGGTATTAGAGTATCATGCTTTGGATGAATTTTTATCTTTTGCCTTTTTGGAGTAAAGATGGTCATAGCTGTGATTTACCAATGAGTAATCCATTTCCTGAAAAATAAATTTCCTATTTTATTAGCAGAGAGCTACCACATGTAATTTCGGTTGCTAGTGCAATAGTAATAAATAATATAACAAGAGGAACTTTTTTCAGAGCATTTCAGTGCGGTGTAGCAGAAGAATTAAATGGAATGCTGGTGGCATCAGGGGACAGTTTAATTATTGATGGGACCTGGATAAATAAGTGTGAATAGTTCAAGCAAACACTACTGTCTGGTTCTCTCGAGTTTTATTGACTATGGCTAGCTCATTTTTCTGGAAGTAAGTCAAAACTAAACTCTGATGTCTTACAGTGATGAAATTTTCTGAAATACTGGAGAAGATGTTTTTAATTTGTATTTGTAAGTCACTTATCAGTGTGGCTAGCACAGAGTACTTAAAAATTAACAGTTGTCAGTGCTGCTGTTCTTGCACTGATGTCGTTGCCTTTATTAGCGACAAAACGACACGTGTGATTGACCTGGCTATAAATTTAACAGGTGAGTTACTAGATAATAGCCTTCACCATCATCAGTTCAGAAGCTTTATTAAAGATTTTTAAAGAGGACACTAAACAGGTGATATATGTATGTCTCCTTGGAAAGTGATAGAATTGAAAACCTGACATGAGCAAACTTGGACATTTTGTCATGCAGCGTGGTACGGTGGTCCTGACGCTCTCCTGTTAGTGGTTGAGCCCATAATTACATGGAGAACAGTTGTTGAAAAGCCCTTGAGACTTACTTGTGGTTTTAAAAAAAAAAAAATGGGGGCGCCTGGGTGGCTCAGTCGGTTAAGCGGCTACCTTTGGCTCGGGTCATGATCCCCGGGTCCTGGGATCGAGCCCCGTGTCCGGCTCCCTGCTCGGTGGAGAGCGTGCTTCTCCCTCTCTCTCTGTCTGCCGCTCTGCCTACTTGTCCTTTCTCTTTCTGTGTCAAATAAATAAAATCTTTAAAAAATAATAAAAAAAACCTGGAAGTTGTATAGACCAAAATTATTTTAAATGAATATTTCTAAGTTACCTTTTTTCCTTCTGTTTGCTTATCTGTGATTTCTGATATTTGTACAATGAACATATTTTATAAGATGCACAAGAAAAGAATTATTTATTGTAAACTAAAACCCGTAAAGAAACTTGGCCCAGAGTATACGAGTCAGTGTTTGCTGTAAAAAAAAAAAAAAAAAAAGTGGGTTACTATAAACAGTAACTAATTCCACTCCAAATGCTGTTTGTTAATGAAGAGTTGGCCTGTTCTCCAGGTACACTTGAAAACTGTGCTTTGAACATACAGAATTCAGATGGTTAAAATGAAGAGACATGGTATCAGGGAGCTTCTGAGCAAGATGGCAGGTTGCACATGGACCCCCAACTGTCTTACCTCCCAAATCACCTTTGAAATGACTTATCAAATATATGAATTGGAACAATCCTTTTAACTTCAAGCAGATCTCATTACTCCTTTCCTCACTCTCTTGGCTCCCACCTTACTCTGAGTGAGAGTCTGCACCCCCACCTCCCTTCTCTCACTATATTTTTCTCTAAAGCACTTATCTCTTTTTGACATATTGTATATTTACTTAATATTTATTCACTTCGTTTCCCCTCAATTTAAGTGTAAGTTCCCGATGGAAGTATCCTTGTATCATTCACTGAAACACTGACTAGCACATAGTAGGTGCTCAGTTAATGTTTATTGAATGAGTAAATAATGAATATTTACATTATACTAGAAACCAGAGGTGAGTGTCACCTACATAACAGAAATTTCAAGGCATTTCAACAAGATCCAGTATCAACGACTAGATTTAAGCAACACTATTATATGCAGTCTACTTCCCAAGAACCAGAAATCAGAGGAAAATCACATGGGAAGTTTGTGGCAGAGTGGAAAAACTAAAGTACAAGCTTTCTGGTCAGAGGACTCAAAAGGGGTGTCCCAAGGAACCAGAAAGTACCAGGGAGATTACAGAGATGGTGAAGATTAAAAAAACAATCCCATGAAGTCTTTTTTTCTTTTTTTTAAGATTTTATTTTTTAGCAATCTCTACACCCAGTGTGAGGCTCTAACTACAACCCCGAGATCAAGAGTCACACACTCCACCAACTGAGCCAGCTAGGCATTCCCCATAAGGTTCTTTATGAAATCCTCAGCTTACCCCTGAGGTGGATATGCTTAGGTCTGATTTTAAGCAGTATACCTACCGTAGATTTTGAGAGCTGAGCCAAGGGATAGACCACTGCCTGGATTCCAGAATGAACACTGGATGGTACATGTACAGGACAGATCCAAATAGTGTTACAAAGATGTTGAAAACAGAACCTACATTGAAACTACAACCTGTGGAAGGCTGGTCAGAATTTGCTTCCTGAATCCAACCAGGTTGATTTCTTGATAAAACAAAAATATCAACATTTTTCATATGGTTTAAATAAGACTCCAAATCTCATAACATAGTATTCAGAATATCTGGAATACAGTCCAAAATTACTCAGCTACGTAAAGAACCAGGAATTACTTCAGTTCACATGGGAACAGATAATCAACAGATGATTCTGAATTGATGCAAATATTGGAATTATCTACCAAAGACTTTTGAAGCAATTATAATAAAAATGTCCCAAGAAGTAAGGACAAACATTTTTGAAGTGAAGGGAAAGACAGAAAGTAACCAAAATTTTTAAAACTCACTAAATGGGTTCAATAGCAGAACGGAGGTAACAGAGGGACGAGTCAGATTAATTTCTGTTAATCTTGAAGACAGATTCATAGAAGTTGTCCAATCTGAACAACAGGGAAAAAATTTGAAAAAATGAACAGTGCTTCATGGACCTTTGGGACAATACCAAAAGTCTGACATTTGTATCAGCAGACTGCAGAGTCCCTCCTGAAGGAGAGGAGAAAAGAGTTTATGCAGAAAAAATATTTGAAAAAATAATTGCAAGAAAACTTTCCAAATATGGCAAAGAAACCTACACATTTAAGAAGCTCAACAAAATGCAAGCTTTTCATCAAAAGAATTAATCTTTAAAAGTCAATACCCAAATACATCATAATCAAACTGAAAACTAAAGACAAAAATATTGGAAGCAGCCAGAGAAAAAATGAGACCTTACTTATGGGAGAACAAGAATTGGATGACCGGATTTCCCTACGCACTAAACGCCAATAGCACCTTACCATTTGTGACAACCAAAAATGTTTTCAGATAATACCAGATGTCCCTGGGCAGGAGGAGTTGGCCTAAGTTGAGAACAATTGATTCTTACTGAGTCCTCCATTCTCCCAAGCACATTTTTTTTTTTTTTTAAAGAAATGTTCCAATTTGATTTTTCAGTTACAGGGTTTACAACTCTAGATTAAATTAACAAACATGGAGTAGGTCAAAAGGTACCCAGCCTCTTACCTCCCATAAAGAGGGGTAAAAAATAGCATTCAGGGCACCTGGGTGGCTCAGTTGGTAAGCGACTGCCTTTGGCTTGGGTCATGATCCTGGAGTCCTGGGATCGAGTCCCACATCGGGCTCCCCCTTCTCTGTGGGGAGCTTGCTTCTCCCTCTGCCTCTGCCTGCCACTCCCCCTGCTTGTACTCTCTCTCTCTCTCTCTATGTCAAATAAATAAATAAAATCTTAAAAAAAAATAGCATTCAGAAATACCATTCAGTTACTTATAAAAGATCAGCACTTAATAAAATTCATTTTCAAGGAGCCCTGTGGCTCTGAATTCTTACCATTCTCCTTATCCTAGAAGGAAATTGCAGACTTAAGTAAAGAACCGATGAGGAGAGAACATTCCTACCATATGTCGAGGTGTCTGCAGTTGAGATCCATAAATTCTAAAGCAACCTGAAAACAGTATTCTGGTTGCTAGCCAAGGCTTCTTACCATTTGAAGACTATGTTTAATTTCACATTGTAGGATTCTAGAAGATTTCTAGCAGCTGTAGGAAATGCCATATTGGGGGATATTGCACATAGAGTAAATATTTGAATTAAGAAACACTGGTGATACCTTGAATTATAACAACCCCAAAATATGCATTACAAACAGAACTGATTATGTCTGTCAGATTGATTTCAAAGGGAAAAAAAAATTTTATTAGAGAAGCAGTTAAATAGAGACAAGCAAAAATTTTGCCAACTAAATACATTGTCAGATGAACCTAGAAAGTTATGAAAATAAAAAATTTTGATGTTGAATATGTGAACTATATAGATTGGGGAAAACCAGTAATGTTCAATAATTGATAGTTAATAAATACATGCACCATTTTACTTTTTAAACTTTGATAGATTTAAGTGACCACAGACTCATAATTGGCTTAGTGCACTGGCTTGAATAAACATGCCCATAAAAATTTCATCTCTTTAGCTCTTAAGATGGATATTGCAGGGGTCTACTAAAATAATATTTTATTATTTGGCAAGGTCTTATAATTCCACTGAACAGTTATGACAAATCCATTGTAACTTCTACTTTTCTTTCTCTTTTCATTTTTTCTGAAACTTTAGGGAAATCAACTTTCTTTTTCAAAACAAAATAGACATTCTATTTTACTATTCATTCAAAAAACATGTATTATCATTGTGCAACAGGCACAATGGTGGGTTCTGAGGTTACAAAAGTGAGTAAGACACAAATCCTCAGTACACCAGGGGAGCTCATAATCTAATAAGGATAGGATGTATAGAGATAAAAATTACATTATAAATCAGTAACTGCTCTTACAGAGAAAGGACCTAAGACCACAAGAGCACAGAGGGGATTGTAAGGCATACTGCCTAGGAAAATGGAGGAAGATTTCACAGAGTGGCATTTGATCATCATCTTAAACTTACGTTTTACAGAGGAATTAGGACAAGTGCATTCTTTTATACAGAGAGAACAGCAGAGAACAAGGTCCTGGGATTCTGATCAAGCCTAGCACATATCTAGGAAATGGTGGTAGGGGAAGATGATGGTAGGTAGGGCTCTTGGTGGCCCCATCTACCTAACTCTTAACAGTAGTGAGTTGTAAAGATTGTATTAGGTCACCTCCTTTTTGCCTCAACCTAAACCTCACATCAGTTACACAGCTGGCTGGGATTAGGAACGTAGCCTATAGGTTGGAGAAGCATACACAGTGGGTTAACAGCTATCTGAGATTTAGAAAGGCATATTTGGGGTGCAAGGGATTGGAGTACAAGAATTTTCTTAGCTTGAGGAATTGGTAGGTTGTCATCTAAGCAACCAAGGAAACCAAGAGAGACTTCTACTCAGGGATACGACACAATCAGCTTTGTTTGTTGAAAGCATTGTGAAGAGTAAATTGGAATGAGAAGAAGCTGGTCTTGGGGAAAGCTATTGCATTGTTAATCTGGCTGGTCATTTTTGCTGTGTCATGAATTATGGCTAGAGAGTAGTTCAATGCTTATAATGATACTGTCTTCAAAAAGTGTGCATCTGCATAGATTGAGAATTATTTGAATGCTTCGTTATTGTTGCTGTTGTTTTATAAATGGTCTGTCCTAGTCAGATTTTCTTAAGGCTTTTACTCTTTTATCTTTTCCAGTAGGCTCTTTACCCTATTGGAAAAGAAAAATAATCTAATAGTGATTCCAAGATTCCTGGGCTTATAATAACCACACAGACATGGGTTTGGACTGCTTCCACAAAACAGGGCAATTGCAAATGACTGTAAGTCACAGGGGTGGGGGGTGTTGTTTCCTAATAATCCTTTCAAGATTTTAGCCTCCACCCCTTGAAGTATAAAGAAAGTGTCTTTCGTACCACTAGCTGCAAGACAGTAATAATCTGGGGGGCAAGGAGAATGCTATCTGATTTCTTTAAACTGTGTCACCGTAAGGAATAAAGACACTGGGAATGTTGAGTACAAAGAAAGTACTTAAGCCTTAGCTAGGACAGAGTAGCTGTCTTCACATATTTGAAGACCTGTCATATAGAAGATAGCTTACAATTAACTAGCTCTGTAAGTCTACAGGAGTTAAGACCAATGATAGAATAAGAGGGGAGACAAGTTCCTGAGCCTAAGGAAGACATTCTAACAGTTACCACAGTCTGATGTCAGCAAGGGGGAGCTCAATGGAGTTTGTTTTGTTGTAGCTTTGGAATGGACTTTACCTCCTTGCTATAGTACCTCAAACAAAATTTAAGTATTCTAGAAAGTAAATCTTGAATTATGTTGAAGTGACCATCTGAGACATACCGAGTTGAAAGTCATTATGAATACACTTGTGTCAGCATTTAGAAAAATGGAGGGTGACTTTATGAGATGAAACAAGGATATGACACTGAGCTGATAATAGCATCATTATGACAGAACTTACATTTATGGAGTTCTTCGTATGTGCCAGATACTCTGTTGGGCACAAACAGTGGCTATCTCATTTAATCCTTTTAAGAATCCTAGGAAGTATACAGTTGACTCTTGAACAACGTGAGGGTTAGGGGTGCCAACCCCCTTCATAGTTGAAAATCTGCATATAACTTTTGAATCTCCTAAAACTAAGCTACTAATAACCTACTGTTGACTGGAAGCCTTACCGATAACAAAAACAGCCAATTAACACATATTTTGTATGTTATATGTATTATTTACTGTATTCTTACAATAAAATGAGCTCGAGAAAAGAAAATGTTATTAAGAAAGTCATAAAGGAGAGAAAATACACTTACAGTACTGTACTGTTTTTATTGAAAAAACCCCACGTGTAAGTGGACCCATGTAGTTCAAACTTACATTGTTCAGGGGTCAACTGGATATTTTATTTTATTTATTTATTTATTTATTTTAAAATATTTTATTTATTTATTTGACAGGGAGAGACACGCGGGAGAGGGAACACAAGTAGGGGGAATGGGAGAGGGAGAAGCAAGCTTCCCGCGGAGCAGGGAGCCTGATGCGGGGCTCGATCCCAGGACCCTGAGATCATGACCTGAGCCGAAGGCAGACGCTTAACCAACTGAGCCACCCAGGCGCCCCTGGATATTTTAATATTCTCTATTTTACAGATGAGAAAACAGCTCAGAGAAGTAAAAGCTATTTAAATAGTCTGACCCTAGACCATATTGAAGGTTTTGGGGTTTTTTTCATCTTTCAGGTAGGCTGTCATCCCATGTACATTTGCCCACTAGCCACAAATATTTTCTAAATTTCTCTGGTTGTATTCAAGGAGCCAAGTGTTTGATGAAAAGACACTTACCTGTGGGAATTTGTTTCTTCTTCCATCCTTTACTTAAATACATGGTTAGTTCTGTAGACCACTTGTAGTTCTGAGATGGTACTATTAGTTTTAAGCTAAATACAGATCTGTAAAGGAAGATTCTGATTTAGGTTAAATTCTTTTTTTTTTTTTTTTTTAAGATTTTATTTATTTGAGAGAGAGAGCACGAGCGGGGAGGGGGGTGGGGCAGAGAGAGAAGGAGCCCCAATGTAGGGCTCCATCTCAGGACCCTGAGGCCATGACCCGAAAGGCAGACGCCTAACCAACTGAGCCACTCAGGTGCCCCTAGGTTAAATTCTTGAAGATTGATTAGTTTATTAAATTTTGAGTTTGGTTCAAGATTTGTATGTAGAGATTTTACTTGGTTTAGATTGTTTGAATAAGCATAAATCAGACTGAATTGAAATGGTTGTGTTTATCTGAATGTAAGCTCCTTTTCTAACCTTGACGCATAGAAGATACTCATAGGAACTGGTAGAATGAGTGAGTACATGAATCAGTGAACTTTTATTAGTATCTCAAAGAATCTCTGCCTTTTGCTTACTAATTCAATGGATGACTTATAAATGAACAAATCTACTTAATTGATGTATTTCTGTAAACAGTCCCTGGATTTTTCTTACCGCAGAGCTGTTAAGACGGAGATCTTACACAGTGTGGTTCCCTACACAATGTGGTCTAGTTTGCTTCACCACAGACTCTACTCCTAACCTCAGCCAGTGGTGCCATCGATAGAAGCTTTTGGTCACACTGAGAAGCAGTGTGGCTTAGGATCCCTGCCCATGACATCTGCCACAGGAGAGAAAGACAGTTGGCTTTGGTAATAAATTTGTAGACTCAGGTTCATATACTATAGAAAATATATTATTATATCCTTTCCATGCTAATAAATATATTCTTATTATGCTAATACAAAGAAATGTTAATAAAGTTGAGTTGATAAATTTTTGTAAAGCGCATACATATTGAAAAAATGCTCTGGAAATACACATTTCTTCTATTTTTAGTTAATTATATTACAGTCTGAACCAGAATTTCATCACACATTCTCTTTTTAATTGGGTGGGTTTGTTTATATCAGCTACTGAGAATTTATGCCTAAGTGATTATTCATTTAGTGACACTAAAAAGGTATTTCGAATTTATCACCATTTTGAGTAGAAAAATAACCCTAGCATGAAAAATTATGTTTCTTGGAGAGTTGAGGGAATGCAAGCTGAAGATGAAAACAGTTGTCTCATCTCCTTTATTCCCTGTGGGATTTTAAATGTGCATCTTGAGTTACTTCATCTGTCTGTTCTGGTGCTGTGTGTACCTGGGAGGTTATGAGTGACGTTGGTGTGTAAGTGCCTTGCACCTCTCAGATTGCTGGCTTTCAGGCTCAACTTTCACAAGCAGCAGCAGGCCTTTTTCACCTGGGTGCCAAATGCCACATTTGCCTAGCAATTTATTAGTAAATATTCTAGGAGATGTTCCAGGTACATCCTTGGAGATTAAGTTTTGTCTTGTTTCAAAATGAAGTTCTGTCTCCCATGCATCTATGATTCTGATTTTCCCACATTTTCTCATGGCATGGAGTTTTATCTAAGAGAATATTGATTGGTTTTCTCCTCAGAAATGAAGTAGATTGTGAGGCTAATTCCACACACTGATACTTAGTTGTGCGTTGTAATAAACACAAAACCATGTCCCTTGACGGATAGAAGGGAAATGTATAGAAACACTATTAAATGTTATCCAGAAGCTTGGTTCTGGCTATTAAGACCATCCCAACTTTCTCCATTAGGCATTTTGGAGGATGCTGTTGCTTCTGTCTTCCGAGTTTACGTGATTTAAAAGAATCTATTATTATAAAGACACATGAACAGGAGCCTTGGAAACTTAAAAGCACACACACTGTGGAAGGATGGACTGACCCTTTTAACCAAAATTTACATCCAAAGCTCACTGAGCGTGAGACACTAAAGTCATTTAAAATCTTCTCATTAAATATTTAATCTGGTTTTCCTCTTTCTCTCTTATTCTCACTCTGACTCAGCATAAGGTCAGCATTCTGGTCATCACAATGGATTTACTTTAAAAATACCTCTGTGAGAAGCCAGAAGCCCTCTGAATTGGTCATTTAATCCAACCACATAGATCCCTTGATTGATTGCTCAGTGTACTCACATGTGGTTGTATTAATTATGCTCTTTCTTCTGCCTTTCTCTCTCTTATTTCTGGGAGTTTCCAGGGAGCAAGTCTGCAGGCCTCCAGAATTAAAGATCCTGGCCAGGGCCCACACCGTATAGTGCTTATTACTGTGCTCTGTATAGAAAGTTGTTGGAGCATGTCTGGCTCTTCCGTGAGACTTTAAACTGTGGAGGGCAGACGCCATGCTTTATTTACTCAGGTCTGGGTCCATTCATTCAACAAATGTGTGTCTAGAATCTATAGTATGCCAGCTACCCAAGCAGGCCCGGGACATAGTGTCTGCTCTCAAAGAAACTCTCTGTTTATGAGGAGAGAAAGAAATGTGGTAAGTGTAATATTAGTGGGTAGCATCAGCTTAACACTCACTGTATGCCACGTTTTATGTTAAGTATCAATAAGGACCATCCCAATAAAACTCTGACATAGAAACTACTGGTGTCTCCATTTTGCCATTGAAAAAAACTGAGGTCTCACAAAATTATTTAACTTAGGCACAGACTATAACAGGTTTGATAATAGGCAGTTCGATTTTAGAGTATGAACTCTTAACCACTAAATTATACAGCCTAAGAGTGGTGGAAAATGAATATATTATAAAATCACAGAGAAGGGGGCGCCTGGGTGGCTCAGTCTGTTAAGCATCTGCATTCAGCTCAGGTCATGATCTCGGGGTCCTGGGATTGAGTTCTGCATTGGGCTCCCTGCTCAGCAGGAAGTCGTCTTCTCCCTCCCCACCCCCACTCATGCTTGCGCTCTCTCTCTCTTTGAAATAAATAAATAAAATCATTTTTTAAAAATCACAGAGAAGGGAAGATGTCGTGTCTTTCTTTGGGAGTCAAGGTGACATTAAAAGAAGGTTTTCAGAGTAGCAGATAGGATTGTAGCAGGTAAGAAAAGGGAGGAGAGTCCTGAGAGAGGGGGCCAGCCTGGGGAAAATACAGAGATGTAAAAGCAGGACAGGTGAGGTGGCATTTTATGACCAGGCTGAAAGATAATCGTTTGAGATTTGTGGAAGGTGAAGTAGGCTAGGTAGACAGGGGAGGTTATGGGTGATTTAAGAATTTTGAACTCTATCCTGAAAAAATAGAGCAAGCCTTTGGAGGACTTTAATCAGAGAAAGGACATAATTAGATCTTTATTTTTTTTTTTTAATTCTATTCTAATGGCATGCAGAAGAATGGATCAGCCAGAATAGATAGGATTGATGACTCCTTCTTTAGGGAGAAGTGAATCGTGGATGAACCCGATTCTGACTTGAGTGACACTGTTGTTCTGGAAGCAATAAAAATTCATTAGAACCCTTTTAGAAAATGATCTTCTGATAAGTATCAGGGGTCTTAGCAGTGTCAATACTTCCATCCTACTAATCTCATGTCTGGGAATTGAGCTTAAGGATACAACATAAAATGCAAGATACGCCCTCAGACCAGCATTTATGATAATAGTTCACAGTGCTTAAGGCAGATTGGTAAAATTGAATGAATAAGTAAATAAATGATGAATGGTTAATGGAAAATAGTAATGGAAATTTCGGTAACCATAATAGAAGAATGGCTAATATACATTCACTGGGTAGTTACTATGAATCCAGTAACAATGGTTCTGAAAATTACGTAAGTAGATGGGGAAATGTATTGTAACTGAAAAAAAAAGCAGAGTAGAAAAAGATACTCCATGGGGCACCTGGGTGGCTCAGTTGTTAAGCGTCTGCCTTCGGCTCAGGTCATGATCCCAGGGTCCTGGGATCGAGCCCCGCATCGGGCTCCCTGCTTAGCGGGAAGCCTGCTTCTCCCTCTACCTCTGCCACTCCCCCTGCTTGTGTTCTCTCTCTATCAAATAAATAAATAAAATCCTAAAAAAAAGAAAAAGATACTCCATTATTCTATAATAATGGAGTTATTCTATAATGCAGACCTATGTTTAGATGAAAAACTTGAAGGAAATACATCAAACTGTAATAGTAGTGGGTGTGTCCCTCTGTTCTCTATTTTTCCAGTGTTCTTCAGTGTATATTTTTTTATTTTTATAATGCAAAAAGGTATAACACTTTGGGACTGTTAAATTTAAACTTATGTCTGAGGTCTGAAACATCAAAGTGACAATAAATAATATACAATTAGAAATAGGCTTGGTATTCAAGTCTCGGTTTACACATTGGAGACAATACATGACAACTGAATTGAAGCTCTAACCATTTTCCTTCTCCTTGGGTCAGAATCTCAGAGTCTTATTGTAATGTATTAGAAGTTTTACCATCACTGGAACTTATATAGACTCACATTAATAATGGGAGCAGAAACCCAATTCTTCCCATTTCCAACTCCATACCTGAAGCAGTTGGGGGGGGGCTCTCCTGCCCTTTGCAAAAGTAGTTTTAATCTACCAATCTCCAATAACATAGAAAATACCTGATTTCAAGCATATATCATTTCATAGTTATTCTTTTCTCTTGTAAGGGGACATTGA
Source organism: Neomonachus schauinslandi (assembly GCF_002201575.2). Classification (NCBI taxonomy): domain Eukaryota; kingdom Metazoa; phylum Chordata; class Mammalia; order Carnivora; family Phocidae; genus Neomonachus; species Neomonachus schauinslandi. The sequence goes on along the minus strand of NC_058407.1, from coordinate 51,752,171 downwards.
TTGCTTTTCTTAATACCGAGGTATAATTTTTCTTACTTAGCAGTTCTTGTTCAAGGATCAAGGGTCTGCTTCACTGTTTTCAAATTTTTAATGAAATAGAATGCAGAGGCATATTTCACCTACTTAATTTTGATGGGCTTTGATAATCCAGATATTTTCTTTTTTTTAAAGATTTTCTTTATTTATTTGACAGAGAGACAGCTAGAGAGGGAACACAAGCAGGGGGAGTGGGAGAGGGAGAAGCAGGCTTCCCGTGGAGCAGGGAGCCCGATGCGGGGCTCGATCCCAGGACCCTGGGATCATGACCTGAGCCGAAGGCAGACGCTTAACGACTGAGCCACCCAGGCGCCCCAGATAATCCAGATATTTTCTAACTGGAGGGTTTCCGTTCATTAGTCTAATATTGCCAGCACTCCCTGTGTGCCCCAGTAGGCATGTTTTGGTTTAAGACCATTTCTTTTGCGGTCTAGAGTAGCATTTTGAAGAAGGGATTGTTTTTCACCATTTGTGTAGTAATTTGGAGACATGTGTATAGTTGAGGTGGGGCTAACATGAGGTGATCCTTTCACTGTTTCCATGCTCTCAGCACAGGCACCATGCCCCAGCACTCGGACGAGGACTTGATGTCGTGTCCAGCCTGTGTGTATTTGTGAATTCACGTTTCAGGATTAGTCACGTGAACTAGTGCTTCGGAGCACAGTCCAGTTGTGTAACAACCTTTGCAGACTAAAGAAGTTGTGTTGGGAAGATAGTAGTTAATTTTGAAGTTATTTCTAGACCATGGAGGATTTGGACTGTGATTTAACGCTAACAGGCAGTGACTTTGGTTGTGTGTCATGAGGCTAGGCAGGGGTTTACTAACCTGAAAGGAACTCCCCACCAACTTTTCAGAACATCTGAAATTCCCATGGGGACCAGGATCCTTAAGTCCTCTTTCATGATTTGTTTATATCTTTTCATGTTGACTGGAGGAAATTTCCATTTCCTAGTGGATGTTCGATTAATTCATCTAGTATCACTAGTGGTGGGACCCCCATGAAAATGGAACGTAGACATTACCGGTAAGTATTAGTGTACCTATGTGGCAAGGGGCTACGGATGGAAGTAAAGCCCGAGGGCTAGAGCACAATACTTGAGGCCCTTCCAAATCAGGCGTCACCTGGAGAGATCTGATGGCCAGGGCAATGGGGAGGGACAGGAAAATCAAATCAACCAGTATCTGCCAAGCACTTTCTACATGAAAGTCAATGCAGCAATTGTCCTCACAGACCATGAGAAAGAAAAATACAACATGGCCTTTTTGCTCAAGGAAGTTGCCATTACAAATAGTGTCTGGGAAAGAAATAATTATAATATTTATGGAATGTTTACTCTGTGTTAGGTATTAATCTAAATGCTATGTATGTGTTGTCTGATAATGCTCTCATCAACCCTATGAGATAGGCACAATGACTATATTCAGTTTACAGATCTGGAAACTGAGGCCCACGGGAATCCAAAGTCTTTGAAACTTAAGACCCAGGCATTCTTACTCCAGAGTCCTTGCTTTTAAGCGTTATGCAATATGGCCTCTTAGACAAATTTTTTTATATTTCAGGGCCTCTGGGAAAAGGTGAAAGAAAAATGTAAGAGTATGCTTGGTAGAGCACAATTTGTGATGCCAGATTTCTTCTACTCGTTACCTGAAATCTTATAAAATGTGAAATGTACAAAGAATCTTCTTGCTTGTTCTGAGATATTTGACCTAGGATAGCTTGGCAGGACTCTTATCACCCCAAACCTAAGTCTTCAATCTGATTTTAAATATTCTTCTTTAGGGCTAATCGGACCTAAGGGATTTTTTGTCGTTGTTATTGTCCTAAGTCTTTGCCAAGAAATACTTTATTTTTGGACTTTCTACCTGAAATGTGGACAGCTGAGCAGAGTTACTTAGTGGCCTTTGATCCCATTAGAGAGTTCTGAATTGGTGACCCAGATCCTTGGATGAAATTTGATACTAAAATAACACCAAACTGAAGACATAGGAGATTGCGGTGTAATGTATACGGTCAGAATAACCAAGACTTGAGGAAAATTAAATGAGTTTCATTTGGCGTCATTTGCTCACTTGTGACTTTTCTTTCACCCTCGAGTGATTCATAATCCACCTCTTCACATATCAGGGACACAGCAAAACATAAAGTCTCTAACTCCAATTTAAGGATTTTAGAAGTTAGCAGAGCTTGATAAACAGTAGTACTCTTTAACACGTCAAGAAGACCCAGTGACTAGTGCTGCTAATGAATTTGAATTCCTCAAAGTTCGGGTACTGCTCTGATGTCATCTTCCCACACTGTTTTATCTTTCAAGAGTTTTTGCTTCATCACATTTCGCCTTTTTTGAGGGAGGCCTGACCCAGTGACTGTCGTGGGTTTGCAGATGGACTGTGTTTCATCCAGATCCTAATATTTTCATTTTTTTAAGATTTATTTATTTATTTGAGAGAGAGAGAGGGAGGATGAGTGGAAGGGGCAAAGGGAGAGAGAATCCCAAGCAGACTCCACACTAAGCACAGAGCCCAGCGTGGGGCTCTATCCCATGACCCCGAGACCATGACCTGAGCTGAAAGCAAGAGTCAGATGCCCAACTTTCTGTTCCACCCAGGCGCCCTCCCTTACATTTTCTTAAGAGTGGCCTGTAGGACTTTCCTTTCTTCTCTCTCACCAGTGGCCAGCCTTCAGCACTTGTAGTAACTACTTGAGCTATTACACAGACACAGTATTTCAGCTTGTGTGTGGGTTTATTTAGCAAGTGTTTATTGGAAGCTTCCCATGTGCGCCAGCAGGACCTGGTCTAGCCAGGGAGGGAATGCCTCCTTAAATACCATACCATTGGTGCCTCACCTGCCCTCCCTAGTCCTGGCCTGGTTCCCAAGCACTGTGCAGGACACCAGAGTCACAGAGCTGGTAAAGATATGGCCCTTACCCCCAATGCGGACAGTCCAGTGAGGGACACGTAAATGATCCAGTGGATGTTGTTCTTGATTTAAACTGTAGATGAAGCCACACTACATTTTTTCCACTCTCTGTAGCTGACTACATCATGAACTCAAAACAGGAAGAAAATAAAAATTAATTTGGATATATCATTTCCTTTAAAATAACTTACAGATTTTGCTGGAAAAAATATTCAAATACTCATATATCAAAGTCACAGAATTAGCCCAGGGAAGCCTGTTTTGAATGCTGGTTATTTACCAACTGAGCGGAAGCGTAGAACTCTTTTTCATCTTAATGAAAATAATAAATGCAGATGAGCACCAGGTGTTGTATGGAAATGATGAATCACTAGATTGTACACTTGAAACCGATATTACACTGTATGTTAACTGACTGGAATTCAAATAAAAACTTGAAAAAAAAGTTAATAAATCCAGAAGCAAAAGTATATGGATGATGAGTGGCCTCACCATCTCACTGCTTTGAAAGTGCTTCCTTAAAGTTAAAATTATAGTCAGTCAAATATTATTTTGAAAGGGAGAGTTAATTTCTGTTTTGGTTTCTAACTTAGCTTTTCGGGAATCACAAAATTTCTTTGTGACAGTACTAAGATGGGATGCTGGAATTCATCTTTTTTTTTTTTTTTTTTAAGTAGGTTCCACACCCAGTGTGGAGTCCAATGTGGGGCTTGAACTCATGACCCTGAGATTTAAGACCTGAGCTAAAGTCAAGGGTCAGGCATTCAATCAACTGAGCCACCCAGGCGCCCCTATTTCTGATTCTTTAATGAATAATGCAACTAAGTAAAATTCTGTTCTGAAAACTTACTTTTTCTTTCTTCTTGATAAAGTCTGACTCAGATGGTGGGAGAGCCATTCAGACTCTACTTATTTGCCTCTACCCAGGCTCTGGTGACAGTTGGTGCACACATCTAGTATCTATAAAGGGCCATTTAGATAGAATCAAAAAGATAAGAAATAACTGTTGGCACGGATATGGAGTAAAGAGGACCCTCGTGCACTGTTGCTGGAAATGTTAATTGGTGCGGCCACTGCAGAAATCAGAATATTAAAAATAGAGGGGCACCTGACTGGCTTAGTAGGTGGAGCATGCGACTCTTGATCTTGAGTTTCATGAGTTCAAGCCAACATAGGATGTAGAGATTACTTAAAAATGAAATCTTTAAAAAAAAATTAAAAATACAAGTATCATATGATCCAGTAATTCTGCTATAGGTTATTTACCCAAAGAAAATGAAAACACTTATTCGAAAAGATATATGCACCCCTGTGTTTATTGTAGAATTATCTACAATAGCAAAGATACGGAAGCAACCCAAGGGTCCATTGATAGATGAATGGATAAAGATGTGGGGGGTGTGTGTGTGTATATATAGTAGAATATCACTGAGTCATAAGAAAGAATCAGATCTTGCCATTTGCAACAACATGGATGGACCAAGAGAGTATTATGCTAAGTGAAGTAAGTCAGACAAAGAAAGATAAATACCGTATGATTTCATTTACATCTGGAATCTAAAAAGCAAAACAAACAAGCAGAAACAGACCCATAAATGTAGAGAACAAACTGGTGGTTGCCACATGGGAGGGAGGAAGGGGGATGGGCAAAATGGGTGAAAGGGAGTGGGAGATAGAGGCTTCCAGTTATAGAATGAATAAGTTATGGAGATGAAAGATACAGCATAGGGAATATAAATGATACTGTAATACCATTGTGTGGTGACAGATAGTAGCTGCACTTGTGAGCACAGCATAACATACAGAGATGTTGAATCACTATGTTGTACACCTGAAACTAATGTAACGTGTGTCAACTATACTGTAATTAAAAAGAAAAAGGGCGGGGGGGTGCCTCACTGGCTCAGTCAGTAGAGCATGTGACCCTTGATCTCAGGGTCTTGAGTTCAAGCCCCATGTTGGGCACAGAGCTTACTTATTAAAAAAAAAAAGAAAGAAAAGAAAGGGGGCAGCTTGGTCAAAGATGTTTATTATTTAGGGGTATGCTGGCCTTCCATTGTATTATATACATTCTTCTATTTTCAGTCACTGGACTTTTTAAGATATAAATAATTTAGAAACAAGTTTCTATTACATTTTTAAATATTCTTAATTTCTTCTTAATTATAGAGCAAAGAGATTGCATTCCAACTTCATGAGGATCTGATGAAGGTTCTTAATGAACTCTATACGGTAAGCACGTAATCTTTCTTCTTTTGCAAGAATCCTTGGTTTAGAATTTTGGTTTGCAGAACACTACTCTTACTAGAATTTATTCTAAGCTAGGGTGTTGATGGATGCTTCTCTGGTTGAAATGTGGAACCAAGTGGATAGATGCACACTACTACATTTTGCCATGCCCTCTCAATTTGGGGAGACTGTATTCAAGTAAATATGTATATGAGTTAACACACTTTTAAGGAACTAGAGTATAAGTGTCCCATTAAGACATGTTTTTAACTGGTTGGATTATAGGTGATCTGTACATATATTGAATTCCAGAGTATTTTATTACCATTCTTGAATTAGCCATTCTGGGATTTGAGCAATTTAGAGTTGCTTTATTCTGTTACTTTAGTATTTTTCCCCATTTCAGTTAAATTGGTTAATGACCTAATATATTAAAATATATTAAAATTTGGGGGAGGTATATATTTTTCTCCTTGGCAATAATTTGCTTTTTTGAATTTAAATTTTATTCAGGTTACTGCCTATAATCATAAGAAATTAAATAATTTAAAGCTATTTTATTTAAAAAAAAAAAAAAACCAGTGAGGTTGCAGGTTGGAATTAGTCATATGTCCATGTAAATTTTTTTACACTTAATGAATGATCATATTATTAAACACAAATTCCTCCTGGAGAATATGACGAGTTTTTATTTTACAAGAGAGAATAACATAATGAGAAATGAGTAATATTAATTTGTTATAGCTATAGATATTTGCATTTTTATTGTACAAGATTATTTGAATTCTTAATAGGCAAATTAAACCTGAAACATTATTAACATGTTTCTTGATTTACAAATCCCATTTGTTCTTAAAAACCCATGTGTGTAAAATGCAGTTTTGTAAATTGTTTTTAATGCTCCATTGATACTTGCTAATTAAAAGACACTGTAGTTTTAAGCTTTTTATTTATAAAATGAGTCATATTCTTATAAAATTCACTTTCCAATTTTTTTGTACATATGTGATAAATTTGAATTTTTTAAATTTATAATAGAGGGAGGGGGGGGGGGGGGGGGGGGAGGGAGAGAAAGTCTTAAGCAAACTCCACACTGAGTGCGGAGCCCCACATGGGGATCAGTCTCACAACCCTGAGACCATGACCTGAGCCAAAACCAGGAGTCAGTTGCTTAACCAACTGCCACCCAGGTGCCCCGCTAATGAAATTGAGTTTTTGATGATAAAGGCCATTTATTAGCTCATGTTTTTTGTGTGATTTGTTAATTTCTGATACCCTAATTTGGCAACCATTTCTAGATTTAGAATTTATTTTTTATTTTTATTTTTTTTAAGATTTTATTTATTTATTTGACAGAGAGAGAGAGCACAAGCAGGGGGAACAGCAGAGGGAGAGGGAGAAGCAGGCTCACCAAGCAGGGAGCCCCATACGGGGCTCAATCCCAGGACCCTGGGATCATGACCTGAGCCAAAGGCAGATGCTTTTGGTGACTGAGCCACCCAGGCACCCCTAGATTTAGAATTTAAAAGTTAAGTGAGCATCATGCCTCTGAGACATCCAAAGAAGAAATTCTGTATCTTCTTCCATTGAACTGTTCTAAGATGAGAGCTCTGTGGCATTTTCCTTGTGGATCCCTTTGCTTAGACATTGTTTTGCCTAGAAATATAAATCAATCTCTAATACTTTAAAAAATAGATCTGCTGATTGTTATGACTTCATAGACAAGAGCATGTTGATTATGGTCTGAAGCTAGTAGTACTAGTCAAAGCAACAATGGCAAAGTAAACTTGGTTGTTGAATATGAGGAAAATCAGTAAAATGTGAAAATTTTATCTCAAAGAGGGATTTGCATAGTGAAATTTTTCCTGTATTAAGCCTATCAAATGGACTTACACATTTATCAGACTCTATGTAGATGAATCCAGTAAGCTGACTCAGAACTCTCATCCTTTTTTATCAGTCTGAAAGCCTAAGGGAGCCAGGTTCTAGAAAAGGCCACTTGGAGTTGAATGACCCTGTCAGAGTCATTTAACCTCTCAGGATGATCAGTTAAGGAACTAAGGGATAGTGGAGATGAACAGTGAGGTTCTAATTAGGTAGTCTGTAGATCACTTTAAACTCTTGGGAAAAAAATTCATCTTGGGGCATGTGGGTGGCTCAGTCAGTTGAGCATCTGACTGTTGATATTGGCCCACATCTTGATCTCGGGGTCGTGAGTTCAAGCCCCACATTGGATTCCACACTGGGTGTGGAGTCTACATTTGAAAAAAAATGATCTTAACCAGAGAGCATGCTCACCGAGGTCAGAGGTCATGTTCCTTTGGGAAAGACCTTCATATTACACACACACACACACACACACACAGAGTTTACTATAAAAGATGATGATGTTTGGTCTCTCTTGCACTTTAAATTCAGATACACAGGGCGCCTGGGTGGCTCAGTCGTTAAGCGTCTGCCTTCGGCTCAGGTCATGATCCCAGGGTCCTGGGATCGAGTCCCACATCGGGCTCCCTGCTCTGCCGGAAGCCTGCTTCTCCCTCTCCCACTCCCCCTGCTTGTGTTCCTGCTCTCGCTATGTCTCTCTCTGTCAAAAAAATAAAATAAAATAAAATCTTTAAATTCAGATACACAAATTCTGTCTTGTTGAAATGACATCTATTCATCATACATATTCAGCTTACATTCGGAAAGAAAAGATGAGGAGTATTTGAACAGGGGACCAGGAGTTGGGGGAATGTGGTTGAGGTTCCTTGCGCAACCACTGACTGGTCATGTGCAAATGACCATCTGAGTTATATCGTGCATAGAAGTTTGTACAACTGATGAGGTAATAATGATTGCTGAAGCAACAGATACAAAATATGTAGCCTTAAGCAACTGAGGATGCTATTTAATTGCCTTTTCTGACGCATATTCACTCCTCCCTTTTTTTTTTTATCCCTTGATACTCCTTGGGAGTCAAAACATTTTGAAAAGTACATTAACTTCCTTATACCAGCGGAGTTGGAGTGCTTTACTTTAAATTACAATCAACCTTAGTGGTGAGCCTTATGTGTGGACTTCCTGACCCAAAGATATTTCTCCCAGAGGCCTCTTGGTTATTCCAAACATTCCAAACATTCAGAAGGTTTTGTCTTAAATAAAATACAGACACCCAGAAAGAGTCAAAAGAAATGCCTTATGATCATTTATACCGTAGAGTGAACCATGTTTTATCAGATTCTTTGAGTACAGGTTGTGTGCCTCAGACATAAAGGCTGGACTTCCAAACAGGGGAGAGAGGATGGTGGCATCAGAGTGCCATCCAGAAGGGGAGGAAAGGCTTTGAAGACATGCATCCCCTTTTCTATATTTTTTCCTCAACCTTGCCTTTATTTGCAGAAACAGGGCCTCGGGATGATCATGTCTCACCTTGAAGACACGTAGGGCAGAGAGAGCAAATTCTGTTATTCAACTGTTGTGTTCTGTATTCAGGCCCTCACCAGATGCGATGAGGTTCACCCACATTGTTACGAAGACTAATTTATTTATTCAACAAACATCTTTTAAATGCCTGTTAACAGTACAAGGCACTTTGGGATACCCTGGGGATGTAGGTATGAATAAAAACAGGCCACATACTTCTTCCCAAGGCATTTATATTCTGGTGGGGAGAAACAGACAGTAAACAAATAAATGTATAGTATGGCAGGTATAAGCGTTAAGAGAAAAAATAAAGCTGAGTTAATACAGATGAGGCATTCAGAACACCGCCTGGCCCATAGTAAATGCTTAATAAATGTTAGTTGTAAGTGTCATCCTGGTCATGTCATCCTCTTCATCATTAGTGGAGTGGGGATGTTAACAGCTCCTTGTCTGTGGAGATCCGGGATGGTATCAACAGTAATTACACATGACTTTTACATATGTATATACACATATACATACGGTTTTTCCTCATAATGGATATATATTACTTTTGTACAAAAAAGAAAAAAGAAGGTAATTTCCCCTAAGAAAACCAAATCACTAGTAGATGTGAACAGGGCTGCCATCGGGTTAGTGGGGAGATGGAAAAGCAGAAACAGAACAAGGGTGACACGAAAAGTCAGAGGGGGCATTCAAAACAAAGTTTGCCTTTATCTGTCTGGTAAACAGTAGGTTAAAGTGCTAGATCTCTCTCCCCTGATACCAGAATCTCAAAAGGTTATGCTGCATTTTAGCAGAAAAACAATGAACTGTCCTCTATTAATATCTCTTTGCTTTGCAGCATTTTACTCAGCATTTTAAAAAACGAAGAGCTGACCGTCCTCAGTAAGCAAATTCTAACAAAGATTAACACAGACGGTTATGATAAATCCACATGAAATTGTTAATTATGTGTAATTGATCATCACACTCCCTATACATCAGTGACACACATGGCTAGCCAGAGTCAAGAGGTAATCTGTCCCCAGTTTCCATTAACATTATGGGGAAAGAACTGAGAAAATGAAGATTTATCCAGCCCTTATCATGAGGCAAGCGCATTATCCCATTCATTTCTTGCAGCAGCCTTATGAGGCAGGTATTACTAATCCCAGTGTAACAAATGGGAACTGGGGCTCAGAATGATTAGCTCAGGATCACACAGTTAATAAATGCTCCAAAATCTAAACCCAACCTCCGTTGTCCACCTGACAGCTGCCTTAGGGAAGGATGTGCAGGGCAGGTGGGGAAAGGAAGGGTGGAACGTGATCTAATAGATAAACTCATAGGTAAAACTCACACTGCATGCTCTCCTGCACACTTGTAAAAATTTATTCGAGCTTTCCAGACAGTCCGGGTGGGGTTACAGAATGGGAAACCCAAATGGCTTTGCACTTTAAGCTTTAATGTTGGGGTATGTTCATTTGGAGTGCCTCTTTAAGATACAGTCTTTCATTTATCTTTAATGTTATATGTGTCAACACCACCTGTGCAGCTGTGTGTTCATACACAGTGATTACTGCTAAGGATCTATTACTGGATACTCCATTCACCTTTGTTTCCTCCTTCTGAACTGCACTTCTGATTTGCCTAACAAATGTAAATAGAAAATGGAAAAGCTGTCCCAGTACCAAACCCAGAGGCCACTGAGCATCTTCTATGGAATTTGGAAAATGGGGTTGCTGCATGCACACAAGATATCCACCCTGGCCTTTACACATCTTTGAACCACTTATCTCTTTAAAATGTTAAAATAAAAAGCTAATTATTTTTTAGAAGGGATGAGAGGGAAGACACTGTTTATTATTTCAAGCCCTTCCTTGAAGACTCCACCTCAGAGGACTGCTGAGGAAAGCTTTCTTGGCTGGCTTGTGAGCCTCCCACGAACCAGGAGCTAATGCATTCTTCCATAACAAAGAAACATGCCCAAGGCAAGGTTGGAAAGTCATTCCGAAAGAGCCCAAGATACTCACCACCCCATATCAGAAGATTTTTCCCTGAGCCTCAAAGAGGGTTTTTATTTATTTATTTTTTTGGCTAAGTATTTATTTTAGCTTGAGGGCATTTTAAGTATTTGAAATATATATCTTTGTAGTGAAAATGAAAATTCATTCCTTTGAGGGGCGCCTGGGTGGCTCAGTCGTTAAGCGTCTGCCTTCGGCTCAGGTCATGATCCCAGGGTCCTGGGATCGAGCCCCGCATCGGGCTCCCTGCTCGGCGGGAAGCCTGCTTCTCCCTCTCCCACTCCCCCTGCTTGTGTTCCCTCTCTCGCTGTGTCTCTCTCTGTCAAATAAATAAATAAAATCTTTAAAAAAAAAAAAAAAAAAAAAGAAAATTCATTCCTTTGAGATGGACTACAAAAAGGTCTCGTCTCAGAACAAAACACTGAGCAAAGAGAAATAAGGTAGAAAAGATATGTAAAAGGCTCCAAAATTGAAAACCTCTTGGGAATACCACATTCTCCATGATGCCACCTGGAAAACTTTCTAAAAAAGCGATCTATTTAGAGATCTTGGGCTGACAAAGTGTTCACATATATCCTTCTGGCATATTATAACTAGACACTTCAATGGAAAGAGAGAGAGAGAGGTGTTGGAATCAGATGACTCTGCCAACTTCTGAATTCTACTCTTGGGGTTGACACAGAGAGATTAAGTTAGCTAATTTAGCTTGGCTTCATTTTCCGCCCAAAATGTTTGGGTTAATAAAATTTTTTCCATTGCGTGAGTCTCTGAGGACAGCTGTTTGATAAAGAACTTTATACACAGATGCCTTTTAGGACACCCTGCTAATTATTGAAGCCAGATGATCCCAAGTGCCTGCTTGGAATCTTCATTTTCTCTCTGAGATTTGAGATTTAGTTATGGTTGGTGCTTATGAACTACAAGTAAGACTGTCTTCTAAAAGAAGTGAGCAATATGAACTGGAAAAAAAATTATTTGGCTTAGAAATGAAAGAAAATATTAGAAAGTATAGTTCAGGAAAAACAAAAAATTTCTAAATAATGTGTCATACCAAGAATTCTTCTCAAAGAGTATTTTATCCTATTACATTCTAAAATACAGTATTATGACTTTTTTTTTTTTTAAAGATTTTATTTATTTATCTGAGAGAATGGGAGACAGAGAGCATGAGAGGGGAAGGGTCAGAGGGAGAAGCAGACTCCCCGCCGAGCAGGGAGCCCGATGTGGGACTCGATCCCGGGACTCCAGAATCATGACCTGAGCCGAAGGCAGTTGCTTAACCAACTGAGCCACCCAGGCGCCCCAGTATTATGACTTTTAAGTAATTACAGTGCTTTAGTGCTTTACACTTAATCAGAGTGTTTTGTTTTTATTGGGTAAAGTATTTAGCTTTGTTTATCATTGCTTATCAAACCCAAAGGTATAGAGCTAATGCATTCTTCCATTTACGTAGAATACATATACGTAGAATAAATTAGGGGCATTTTGCTTGGATTTATTGTCTCCAAGTGGACCAGAAATGTTCACCTGTGAAAATGTACAAATCATGTGGCAGAAATCAAGATCTAAATCACTTGTATCCATTTCAACATATCTTAATACATGATTTTGTGACTCACATGATTATCTGAATTTCATCCTACTGTAGGCTGATTGTAGAATTGTAGACTGTAGAATTTTAAGCGCTGAATGGCCCTTTAGAAATAATCAAATTAACCTCCTCATTTAAGGAGAATATTACAGAGACTCAGATTAAGTGATTAACTGAAGCCCCAGGTTGTACCTGAAACCCAGGTTTTATTTTGATTCAGATTAGTAAATAGTTTCCTATGGGGGCTGCTTCAAGTGAGAGTTCCCGGTCAGGCTTCCCAATCTAGAAGATTAAAGCTCAACCAGAACATAATAACAGCTAACTTTTGTCAGGTACCATTCTAAGCACTTTACATTAATTAGCTTTTTAAATTCCCCCAACAGCCCTCAACGGGTAGGTGAGGCACAGGAGAGGTTGATATATTGCTGAAGGTCACAAAGCTAGGAAGTCTCAGACCAGGCACACACTGTAATCTCTTTTTTACTAACCTAAGGTTATTGTGTACCAACAGAGGTTCAGGCAGAGGGTTTGGAGATCCAAAGAGAATTTGAGACACATTGAGGACTAAGAAAAGTTCTGAGAGGAAAAGGTAAAAATGGACAGGATTTCAGTAATAGGAGAGAGGGAGAGGGGGTGGGGAGGGTTTTGGAGGCAAAAGGAGCAATGTGAGCCAGTGCATATAATTTGGAAGAACTCGAGGCATATTCATAGAATTTCCTTCTGGACCCGTATCTAGAGAGAAAGGACAAGTCAGGAGTTGAAGGATTTCAAGTACCAAAATGAAATTGTCGTGAACATAAGGCAGCAAAAAATGGTTAGACATCTAGGGCGCCTGCGTGGCTCAGTCAGTTAAGCATCTGCCTTTGGCTCAGGTCATGGTGTGTGTGGGGGGTGGGGTGGTTCTAGGATTGAGCCCCACATTGGACTTCCCGCTCCTCGGGGAGTCTGCTTCTCCCTCTCCCTGCCACTCCCCCTGCTTGTGCTCCCTCTCTGCCAAATAAAGAAAAAAAATCTTAAAAAAAAAAATGGTTAGACATCTTGTCAAAAGCCTTCGAAAACTCAAAAAGCTTCTTTGCACAGATTAAGGCCTTTCGCCTTCCTTCTCTGTTCCCCTCACCCTTTTATTTTTTTAAATAAATGGAATGAGATGAATTAGATTTGAGGCACAGGATATGTTTCAAATTCCAAACCATTTTTCATTGAAAGAAAAGGATTCTAATACCAGTGTTTCCCCATTGTAGTTGATACTGCAATTCTAAGCATTGTAGGGCTTTCATTTTATGATTCCAAGTGTCTTCTGTCCTCAGTTTAAATATTTCCTGTACTAGGGTGCCTGGGTGGCTCAGTGGTTAAGCATCTGCCTTCTGCTCAGGTCATGATACCAGGGTCCTAGGATCGAGTCCTGCATCGGGCTCCCTGCTCAGTGGGGAGTTTGCTTCTCCCTCTCCCACTCCCCCTGCTTGTGTTCCCTCTCTCGCTATCTTTCTCTCTCTCTCAAATAAATAAAATCTTTAAAAATTTTTTTTCACTTTAAAAATAAATAAATATTTCCTGCACTGAACCTTGTAACTTAAATGTCTAACGTACACACAGAATGCAGTAGCCGGCCCGCAGGGGTGCAAGAGCCCCTGGCTCTGGGGGTCCCAAACAGACCCGGTTCAGCCACTCTCCACTGACACAATCCAAAGGCAGAGAAATGAATGGTGGTGAAACAGGAAAGGAATTTATTGCAGTGAGGCCAGAACCAGGAAGGCAGTAACTAGCGTCTCAAAGACTGGCTCCAAAGTGCCAAAAATACTTCTAGGTTTCTACCAGGAGAATGTGGGGCAAAGGTGGGTGGGTACGTGCAGGTGGGCAGTGAAGGTCAAATACATCACTGCCTTGGAGTCAATCAACAGATGGGGTCTTGCTGGTTCAAGACAGCCCTTATCCTTGAAGGGGTAGTTTTGCTTCCCGTCAGGGAAGGCTTTGCCCTTAGGTCTTCCACCTGAGCCAAGAGGCTAGCCAGGAAGAACCCCGCTAGCAAGTGTGTGGTCAAAAGGGAAGCAGCTAATGTCCTCTTTCAATGTTGGAGGCATGTGAAACATTTCCCTGAAAAGAATTAAGTATTTAATATTGCAGGAGACTTTTGAAATTCTAGTAAATTCTTTGGCTTTTCATTTTACATATACTTTCTCCCTCAACACTGCCAACTACTTTAACCTTTCCCATTGTCACTCTGCCACTGTGTTCAGGGTGGCCCTGGTTAATAAGTATTCCAGGTGGCAGCTCTTGGGTATTTTTTTCAGTAGATTAAACTTGTATTTCAGTGCCTCTGAAGACTGGCTCAAAACCCCTTTTGAAACAAGGGCTTTCTGAATGGCCTTCTCTATCACTGATTTTTCTCTCTTGACTTGTTGGGCAAGGATTAAGTCTCTCTGCCACTCTGTTCCTTTGATGCATAAAACAAAGACCATCCCTCTGCTCTCAGCCTCTCAGGTGTGAAAATAAACAAGTCAGCCTCAGTGGGGCTGAGGCCATTGTGGGCTTAAAGGATGTGAAAGAAGAGTGTTTCATTTATTATAATAGCATCCATTAAGCATTCACTGTGTGTCTGTTACCCCTGCAAGTGCTTGACACGTATTCATTCATTTTATCTCCACAACAGCCTTACAGGTACTATTCTTATTCCCAATTAGAGGTGAGGAAACATTCTAAAAGGCGGAACATTTGATCCCAGGTAGCTGGCGCCTGAGTTTAACTATTAGAGCTGGTGAGAAATGAAACGGGCTGTCTTTTAAGACCCTGCTCTCCATCTTCGGAGGATGGTTGCCCAGCAAGTATGTGGAGGAGGCCTGTGATCTATAATATCCTAGGATTTATGGAATGCAGTTATTCGGCGTTTGTCCCAAATTTCAGAGTCTATTCCCTGTTTCTAAGTCAGTTAAATGGAAAGCGCTAAAAGCATTGTTGCCTCTACTGTAGAGTTGTTATATAGGATCATCTCTACTGCATCCAAGTAATGCACACCCAGTAGCTGGGAGGGGCCTTTCAACAAATATATAGGCCCTGGAAATGCATCGATGACAAGCACACAGCCCTGTCACCAGTGAACTAGACTAGTGAGATATTTCCATTTTTGGTGTTAGATACTGGGCTAGGTAAAGAGACAGGTCTCCACAGCTCTGTGCAAAGCCCAGAGTCACCTGGGAGACTCCTAGAGCCCATGACACCTGATTTTAGTGATAAAGGAAGCGTGGGAAGGGTGTTCCAAAAAGCAATTAGTACATGAGGGAAAGCACAGATGTGTCAAACCACATTGCCTGTGCAGGGAACTCCATGTGCTTGAACATTGCCAGAGCATTAGCAAATCACTGATGTAAAAATGAAGGGAGTAGTACATTGGACTTTGTAAAAAATCCTCTGCCCTTTCCACCACATGAAGTACTTGAGAGACAAGGAAAATATCCTTCACAAAATCAGGATTTTTGGTGACAGTGACATTTAATTCATGTTAGAAATCTCTGATAGGGCACCTGGAGTCCCAGGATCGGGTCCCGCTTCGGGCTCCCTGCTCGGCGGGGAGTCTCCTCCCTCTGACTCTCCCCCCTCTCGTGTGCTCACTCTCTCATTCTCTCTCAAATAGATAAATAAAAAAATTTTTTTAAAAATTGTGAAGTGGAAAGATATTATACCACATTAATTGCTCTCATGAAAAATTACTCTTAGGCACTAATGAACTGGTATCAATCTATAAAGAATAAAATGTTACTGGATTTCTAGTAATAGAATGTAATGGAATCAAGTAGGACAAGGCCTATTCGTGGTACATAGTAGGGGGCTCAAGAAATGTTTGCTGAATATGAATGTTCATCGAGAGTTCATAAACAAAACCAATAACCCCTAACTGTGACTCAAAGACTTAAATTAGAAACCGCCTGTAGTGACTGTTGCAAATAGAGCTAGGACAGATTAAGATTAATAAGTACGGTTCACTCTTGTTACAGATAGAAACATTTTCTTTTTAATAAAGCATAAAATAATTTATCTTCTTTAGGATAAATTAGTCATTTTTTATTAAAAATTTTTATTAAAGTAGCAAAATCTTGTTAAACTAATTGTAATTTATATTGCCACTTTAAAGTTGTTAAATTTAGCATTTTGAAAAAGATGACTAATGCCCTGTTTTAACTCAAATATTGCAATAAAAAAATAAAAGCATGTGGCAAATCTGTGTATCACCCCCGCACCCACCAAAGAGTTCTTGGGTTTTCCTCCTTGATGAGCACTTGATGATTGATCACTAATCAGCTTGGGAGCTAATTAAAGTCACTAGAGTGATAGATATCCTGGAATAAGGTTCATCAGTATAACGGTGTGTTAGACTATCCAGGCATTGTTCATTTCTAGATATTTTCTGTGCAACAGAGCAGATGAGTTATGGCCTCAGAGCCCATGGAGGATTGTAGGAGGAATCCTACATTTTCAGCGTAGCATGATGTACTACTTGCTGCCTCAAATCAACGAAAGCAGGAGATAATTAGTATAATTTGTTGTTACACTGGCTTTTCCTTTCGGTTAAAATTTATCTGCCATTTACCCTGACACTGAAAAAAATCAATCCCTTTAGCCACTGAGAAGTATTTTACACACACACACACACACACTCAAATCATAAATTCTTATGGTATTTAGTTGTTGCAAGATTAGTATCTGAAATCATGGACTCACAGAATTTTAGAGTTGGAGAAGGCCTGGGGGATCATGTGGTCCAACCACCCCCGCCCCCTTGGGCTCGCAGAGATGAGTAGTCTTGCCCCCAGGTCAAATGGGTGGGGCATGGGTGGATTGAGGGCTCACACCCTTGGGTATCTGAGACTCGAATGCTCCTTCCCCTAACACAGGCTCTTGAAGCTGGAGAAGAAAACAGTCAATTTACAACAGAAAACAAAAACATTAATGATGGCATGGATTCTATTTTCCTATAGACTGCTAAATGCCATTCTATATTATTTCCTCTGAGCTTCATCAACTCTTCTCCTTTTAGCAGGATATTATTAAAATCCTCTTAGAAAGAAGACTTCTAGTTACACGATCAGTTTTTTCTTCCAATTTGGCCTCTCTCTGGTTTGTACTTTTTCTTTCATTCCGTACTTTTCAAGGTGTTTTGAGAGGCACAGTTTGGTTGTCCCCCTAATTTTGGTTATGTAGGGAGACCTCATATTGTCATCTCTAATAGATAAGACTCATACTGAGGGTCGGAAAGGCTGAGGTTACGGCCAGCAAAGCGAGGATCAAAATCCAGGTTTATTGGATTTCATAGACCTAAGCTCTTTCCATTGAAATAGTGCCCTTTATAATTACTCCTGAAACAAAATCTTTAACATTACACTAAACATAATATAATTATTTTTTAAATTTTCTTTAGCCATATTTCTTCCCGTTGCATATGTCTTCTCTATTTTCCCTTGTGTTTATTCTCTGCGTTTCTGTTGCCCTGTCTTTTGGTTGGTTGGCAGGCCCTAGGCAGCGAGGTCCAGAGTCTCAGATAATGCCTTTTGTTCAAAGCATTTGTTTGAATTATAAATATAATTTGATGGTAAATTCAGACTGTTGTACTGATTTCATTTCAGTGGAGCCACAACATACCTCAAGTTTTCCTTGATAAACTAGCTGTAAAGACAGCATCTCATGCTATTTAATTGTCCATCTTGATCTATTTGCTCATTCTAAAGAGCTTTGCTAAAATTCTTAACGTATACATAAATGGCATAAATGGAAATATCACCAGTTTCCTTCCCTTTACCTCTATTAGAAATGATAATCTTGGGGAGCCTGGCTGGCTCAGATGGTTAAACGTCTGCCTTCGGCTCAGGTCATGTTCCCAGGGTCCTGGGATCGAGCCCCACATCAGGCTCCTGGCTCATCGGGGAGCCTGCTTCTCCCTCTCCCTCTGCCTCTCTCCCTGCTAATGCTCTCTCTCTCCCTCTCTGTGTCTCAAGTGAATAAATAAAATCTTTTAAAAAAAATAATAATCTTGGGGTGCCTGGCTGGCTCAGTTGGTAAAGCATGAGACTCTTGATCTTGGGGCTCTAAGTTTGAGCCCCACATTGGGTGTAGAGATTACTTAAAAATAAAATCTTAGGAGCGCCTGGGTGGCTCAGATGGTTAAGCATCTGCCTTCGGCTCAGGTCATGATCCTAGGGTCCTGGGATCAAGCCCCATGTCCAGCTCCTGGCTCAGCGGGGAGCCACTTCTCCCTCTGTCTCTCCCCCTGCTCGTGCTCTCTCTCTCTCTCTCTCTGTATCTCTGTGTCTCGAATGAATAAATAAAATCTTTGAAAAAATAAATAAAATAAAAAAATAAAAGCTTAAAAAAAAAGAAAGAAATGATATCTTTCCAGTCATGGAGAAATCATTATCTGTTTTTTTTTTAAGATTTTATCTATTTATTCATGAGAGAGAGAGAGAGAGGCAGAGGCAGAGGGAGAAGCAGGCTCCCCGCAGAGCAGGGAGCCCAATGCGGCACTCGATCCCAGGACCCTGGGATCGAGCCCCACATCGGGCTCCCTGCTTGGTGGGGAGCCTGCTTCTCCCTCCCCCTATACTGTTCCCCCTGCTTGTGCTCTCTCGCTCTCTTTGTCAGATAAATAAAATCTTAAAATAAAATGTGTTGTGATAGGGGTGCCTGGATGGTTCAGTCAGCTAAGTGTCCAGTTAAGCATCCAGCTCTTGGTTTCGGCTCAGGTCATGATCTCAGGGTCCTGGGTTTGAGCCCCGAGTCAGGCTCTGTGCTCAGTGTTGAGTCTGCTTGAGATTCTCTCTCTCCCTCTCCCTCTGTCCCTGCCCCCCCCACATGCACAAGCTCTCTCTTTCTCTCTCCCTCAAAAATAAATTTTTAAAAAATGTTTTATGATCGGGGCGCCTGGGTGGCTCAGTCGTTAAGCGTCTGCCTTCGGCTCAGGTCATGATCCCAGGGTCCTGGGATTGAGCCCCGCATCGGGCTCCCTGCTCGGCGGGAAGCCTGCTTCTCCCTCTCCCACTTCCCCTGCTTGTGTTCCTGCTCTCATTGTGTCTCTCTCTGTCAAATAAATAAACAAAATCTTTAAAAAAAAAATGTTTTATGATCATTTTTTTCAAATATCAGTAACTGATATTTACTGTACACTTATTATATGTCAGGCTTTTTGTGCTCTTTACACGTGTGGACACCTTTAATCCTTCTAACTACCCTATGCATGCCATGAGTAAGAATGTTATGCTGGTTTTACAGTGAGGAAACCGAGGCACAGAAAGGTGAAGTTGCTTGCCCAAGATTACACAGTAAGTGCAGAAGTAGGACTTGAACCCAAGCAGTCCATTCTGTGAGTCTAAGCTCTAACCACCAGTATACTCTCTCAAAGTTGAGTTCTCCCTATGTTATTTTGCATATACAATGGAATTTTGTAAATTCTGCTTTCATTGACCTGTGGAGAGCCATATCAGCCTAGGAAGAGGAGATGGATTTATGGGAGTTCATCATCGTGTCTGTCCTACAGACCACTCAGTACCTCAGGGATCAGCAACTTTTCCAGCCCTAATGCCACGAATGAGAATAAACAACAATGGCCTGTACCTCTTAGCTTAGAGCCTAATACGAAGCCAGGTAATCTGGCTCCAGAGCCCACACACTTACTTCTACATCAGACTTTAGGAACTGTCAAGAATCAAAACTCTCCATTCTGTTATGTGCTTCTATGCATTCTCTCATTTAATTCCCATTTTACCTCAGAGGAACTAGGGCCCAGAAAAGTTAAGAAGCTTGCTGGCTAGTAAGTGGTAGCACAGGAACTCAAATCCGGTTCTTCCTAGTCCGGAGGCTATTCATCAACAGGGTTGGCTTAGTATCCCACAGAGCAAGAAGGCTCAAGATTACAGGTGGAAGGATCCTGGCATGCAGTGGTAATGAGTGTTCCCTGACAGATACTTCCCGCCTGCTGCCCCTGTCCAAAATAAGCCTTTGGAAGGGCGCCTGGGTGGCTCAGTCAGTTAAGCGTCTGCCTTCGGCTCAGGTCATGATCCGAGTGCTGGGATTGAGCCCTGCGTCAGGCTGCTGCTTGGTGGGGAGCCTGCTTCTCCCTCTGCCACTCCCCGCCTGCTTGTGCTCTTTCTGTCTCTCAAATAAATAAATAAAATCTTTAAAAATAATAATAATAAAATAAGCCCTCGGAGACACAGCACGGCCAAGCAGAGCCCATAACCTGGCCTGAGGCTGTGCAGCCCCTGGAGGGGCCAGGTTCCTTGCAACACAGCCCCTGGGGCTCAGCGTAGGGTGGCCCGGGGGCCCTGCTTTCCCGGGGAACCCAAGAACTTGTTGGGAAACAACAGGAATGGGCTTTCAAGGCTGTGGCCTTAACTTGGTGGTAGTCTGGCACTTGCAGAAACTCAGTTATAATTCGAGCCTTGTCATGTACTGATTGTAGAAAAGAGATCTTTATCTTAGGATGCTGACAATTAAGGAAACCCCAAAAATGTAGTTTCTCAGAAGAGCTTTTAGTGATTGATGGAGTTAGTAAACCAGCAGGCTATGTATGGAATTAGGAAATATTGTCACTGACATACTGCTTTTCATTTCCTCTCAGCCCAGCCTCCACACCTTTCTTTTCTCAGGGGCCATGAACTCCAATGCTAACTGTATCTCCCGGTGATTTAGAGCTATTTATCATCTCATTAGTCCAATCCCAGGTATTTTATTGGCAATGCTATTTTGGATGCTGGGGAGGGAGAAGAATAATGCCAGGCACATACTAGGTATTTAGTAAATATTAGTTAAATGACTATATGAATGGACAAGCTGACTGTAAAATGTCCTCCTGCCCTTCATTTGTTTCTCACCAAATGCCTATTTTACTCCCACTGTCTAAAGGCAGTATCAAGAATCCAAAGGGTAGGGGCGCCTGCGTGGCTCAGGCGGTTAAGCGTTTGCCTTCGGCTCAGGTCATGATCCTGGGGTCCTGGGATTGAGCCCCACATCCAGCTCTCTGCTCAGCGGAGAGCCTGCTTCTCCCTCTCCCTCTGCCTGCCACTCTGCCTGCTTGTGCTCTCTCTCTCTTTCTCTGTCAAATAAATAAATAAAATCTTAAAAAAAAAAAAAAGAATCCAAAGGGTACGCAAGACCCTGCTGGTGCCCTAGCTGAACTTAAGGACAGTCCATGATACTGGATGATACACACAGGTGTCTATGACACGTGCAGAGAGTCAGGAGTACTGTCAACAAGAAGGTCTCAGCAGTTGGAAGAACACAGTAGCTCTGGTTGGGGAGCCAGGGAACACTTAGCAGTAGGTGAAATCTGAACTTGCCTTGAAGGATGAGTCAAAACGTTAGGACAAGGTACCTGGGGAGGACGTCGCAGGCAGTGGGCTTGGCTTGGGAGAAGGCCACAGAGGCCGGAAAGCACACATTCTGAGGAGGGAGCGTCAAGTGATTGACTTAGAGTAGTGCACAAAGTGCTATCTGGGCCAGTGTTAGGACCGGACCGGGAGGGTGTTGAACTCCATGGCGGAAGGAGATGTGTCAAGTCTAAGAAAAGGTCAGACAGAGTAAGAACAGGGAAAATGCCCTGTGGCTGTTATCCTGGATTCTCTTTCTTTCCCTTCCCTCCTGTTTTATGCTAAATGAGGTTACTTCACACCCCAAACCCTCCTGCATATCTTCATCAAATTGCTGCTAAGATACTGCTTTGACCATACCGTTTACACCTCTGTGGATTCACGAACCCCTATAGAATATATTTTTTAAAACTTTCTGGTTGAGGTTTCAAGGCTCTCCTGATCTGGCCCATGACAACTTCTGCAGTCTTATCCTCCAGCCCAGTTACCCAACCATCCACTGGTCAAGCCCTTTCCTGGAGCCCCTTCTTGAAGTGGTTGTCTATGCATGCCTACCATACCTGTGTGTTCCCCCTACTCCAAATACCTTTGCTGGTACTATTCCTCCAACTTGAATGTCCTCTCCCTTCATCTGTGTCCATCAGACTCTCCAAGGCCCATTTTTTAATCTCCCAAAATTTAAGCTCTTAGAAGTAGGAAACCAAGTCCCTATTTTTACACCCATCATTGCCTTATGGATGGTAAATACCAAGCAAATGGTGAGTGAATAAGTATCTCTCAGCCCTCTTTCCCTCTATTCCTAAATATAAACCAAGAGTAGCTAATATCCCCCAGGTAAAGAGGCCTTCCATTTGTATAGTGCTTTAGAGTTTCCAAAGGTTATAGCATAGCAGTCTAAAACACCCAATCTGGAACCATACTGCCCAGGTTTCAACCGTTGTTCTGCCAGTTACCAGCTATGTGACCTTGGGCAAGTTAGTTCACCTCTCAAGGCCCTTCTTGTCACATCCGTATAATAGGAAGAATAAAGGTACATACCCCATAAGAGTTTTTTAGAAGGACTAAATAAGCTATTATTTGTAAAATGCTTAGAATGGTGTCTGGCACATAGTAAACATTATATAATGCTTCTTTAGCTAAATATATACATATTACACATATATATTGATGGTATGCATTATATATATATACACACACACACTCAGACACATATAATAAGTACTCAGTAAAGTTTGTTACATGCACACACACCTAGGGATGCACAATTGAATGTCCACAATGACCTTGTAAGGTGAGCAGAAGTGTAAAATAAATTGCCCACACCTGGTAACTGCTAGACCCATTCTTAGAATCATGCCTTCTAACTTCTGTGTCAGTAGTCAGAAAGTAAAATGTTGGTGACTAACATAATAAAATAAAAGTAATAAATAAATAAATAAATAAAATATTTTAAAAAAACATTAAAATAAAATGTATAGCCTTAATACACTGATCTTCTTCAACTATGTGGACAGTTTTCAGATACATAATGGTTTCATGACACTAAATATTCAGATTTACTATAGATATTTTAATTATTTTGATTTAAAGTACAAGAGTAGTGTCAGATACATTATGTGGGTCTGTCAGTAAGGAAAAAATATTAACAGCTTCTGTGCAAAAGTTTTTGCATAGGATTTCACAATCGCAAAGAAATCTATTTCGCTATATTCTTCTGCAGTTAAGAAAAGATGGAGTAGGAAAGATAAATTGAGTGTGTTCAATGGAGAATTATGCATGAGGTTTTAGTAGAGAAGAATTCAAATAGGAAAATATGTTACTGGAGTACATTTAAATGGATATATGCCTATCATGTCATTTGGTATGCAAATGATTGTGTTTGCATTAAGCTGATGGAGAAGCTATTATTTTCTTTGCAGTATGTATTCAAAATTCACCTTTAAAAAAATAAAAGCTTATATTTCTTTGAAAAAGAGAAAACTATTATTTTATTTTAAATACAAAACACATTTAACTTCTGTCAACAGCTTACGTTTTAAATAATGTAGTTTGTTCTTGCATTCATTATCTGCAATTAGAGTTCTCAAAAAGCTTTTAGTGTTTTTCTCCTCAACTTTTAAAATTCATTCGTTGTCATTGTTAACATTTTAGAAAATAGTGGAAACCCTTAGTCACATTGGAAAACTGAACAAAGAAATTTCCTTCTGGAAATTACCATTGAACTGGGTAGAAAATCCTCAGCTATCGTGCTAAACCACATTATGATGGGATATTTACACCCTTTTCTTGCTAGTGTTAGGTCAAGAATGTTTTCCTTTTAACCTAGACTAGTTTATAAGAAACCCATGTTGGCAGCCAGCTCAGTATCCTTAGTTCATAAGGCTGAGTTTGTGCAGATTACTTGCTTACACAGGTCCTCAGCATCTAAATAAAGCAAAGAGTTCAAGTCTTTTCTTCAGGGTGTATTTAAAAGAAAAGAATTCTCAGATACCCAGGGCTGTCTGGGATGCCTTTTCATCTCTCTATGATGGGAGTCACATGTTCTCGTTTCTTCCTTTGGCTATTAGCAAGAAGAATATAGACAGCTGAGAGAGAGAGAGAGACTTATTCTTTTGTTGGGTTTTTTTCCACCCTATTTTTTTAAAGATGTAACTGGAACCAGGACCCAAATGGTATGTGGGTTTGCTTCAGGCAGGATGTACAAACAGAGCCAAGCCTAGAAATGCAAGGTGTGTAGTAGATTCATTGACCTCACTGTTTGCCCAGCTGTAGGGTGACTCCCTTTTCATTCCCCAGCTGCCCAGCTGCTGCTTAATGCTATTTTATTTTTCTTTTGAACTGCGGGAGCCAACCAAACTTCTCCTGGACAGGTTTGATAATTACCAAAAACAGATAACTTTGCAATTACACACAGCTCAGGAAAAGCTGCCACGACTTTGCAGTTTCGCCCTTACCTTGTTCTTGTTCAGCAATGCCTTTAATGTGATTTGCTAGCTTACATTTTGAAGGAAAGACATCATCAGATTTTATGAAAATAAGTAAAGGCTCTTCATTGACCCCATGTTTTACACCTCAAATAGTCACCTTGAGAATGTGTATTAAGTTGAACCATTCTTAAGAACATGCTGACTCTCTACCTTTTGTGTAATCTACCAAAACAGCAATTTCATATGCTTCAACCTAAATAAATACATTCCAGTGATGCTTCCAGTTCCCAAACTTTTTTTTTTTTTAAAGATTTTATTTATTTATTTGACAGAGAGAGACACAATGAGAGCAGGAACACAAGCAGGGGGAATGGGAGAAGGAGAAGCAGGCTTCCCGCTGAGCAGGGAGCCCGATGCGGGGCTCGATCCCAGGACCCTGGGATCATGACCTGAGCCGAAGGCAGACGCTTAACGACTGAGCCACCCAGGCGCCCCCCCCAAACTATTTTAAAACTCATCTTTTGAAATGAAAAAAATCAAGTTCCTTACTTCAGAATGTTACATTAAATCTCTTCTAAACAACTACGTTTCAGTTATAAAATTGGCTCTGAATAATTTATGGATTATTTATAAATGAAATAATAAAATCCATTTTATATGGATGAAGGTTTAACATAATTTATGGGAAAGTGCCACCACTGATGACTGGATGCTAAGTTCTGGATTGTTCCTTAATATGTCTCTTGAATTGGAGTCATACCCTACCTATGTTGTCTTTTTAAGCAGTATAACTGTGCTTAAAATAAACAAGGTTTAGAAATGGCCCAGATGTCTGACTCTGCTTATAAAAGCAGATTGAAATTATATTAGAGGGGCGCCTGGGTGGCTCAGTAGGTTAAGCGTCTGCCTTCGGCTCGGGACATGATCCCAGGGTCCTGGGATCGAGCCCCGCATTGGGCTCCCTGCTCAGCGGGAAGCCTGCTTCTCCCTCTCCCACTCCCCCTGCTTGTGTTCCCTCTCTCCCTGTGTCTCTCTCTGTCAAATAAATAAATAAAATCTTTAAAAAAAAAAAAGAAAGAAAATTATATTGGAAAACTGTGATTTTCAGGTAAAATCTTTTAAAATCTGTGACCATTACTCTCTATCTACGAGTACAGGGACTATATACAGATATGGTAGATATTATAAGAGTAAATATACTTATTATTTGAAAAAATGTTTATTGAAATATCATCCATGTTTTCTAAATGCTTTGGGAAATGACTATATAGATCAAGTGTTTTTCAAAATAGCAGAATGTTAAATTGGCAGTGTGTGTCAAAAACCTCGAAAGGTTTGTGCAGATTGTGTACCTCTGCAGTTGTCCTTCTGAAAATGTACCATAAAATTTTTTTAATTTTTTAATTAAAAAAATAATAAAAATAAAATAAAATTGTTAAAAATGTGCCACAGGAAATGTGATAATTTTGTGCATAAATATTTCTGTGACAATAATATAACCAAAATGTTTAAGGATTTAAAATTTTTTAATTTTTAAAATTTTTAAATTGAGAATTCTTTATGTAAGTTTACAGCACACATGGAAAGGATACATTACAAAATTTTATTTTCTATATATTCCTAAATATATTAAAATGCAATTTATTGTAGCATTTCTAAGAGAAGAAATAAGATAGGATGTATATCAAGGGTTTCAGCACAGCTTCATTTATAAAGCAAAAAGTTGAAATATCCTAAAATGTTCAACAATAGGAAATTAGTCAAGCTATGTCCCAGTCATATAAATATTATTCAGCCCTTAAAATTTTATGCAAAAAAAAAAAAAACTCTTTAGTAAGAGCTGTACTAATTTGGAGTTTTTTAGAATTCCAAAACTGGGGTAAAATTTATCCATGAGTAGTGGTTTATTGTGCAGATTAATAATGCAGAGATTTTAGAGAACACTTTTAAGCTTAAGGGAAATCTTCAAGTGCACTGAAAGCATGCATAAGACTCTAAATCATTTTTTCATCAAAGCCTGTCCCCTAAGTGCCTCTTCCTGGCAGGTGAATTTGCATATTTCTCTTTGCTTTACATAGAAGCAATAGTCCATAATTCATCTATTTGACTAACAATCTGGCTCTCCCCCTGCCAGTTGGAAGGTGATATTTTTAACATATTCCTCACATAAGGGCTTCCATTCACTACAGACAGGCATCTTGTAACAATTTGGGTCACATTTTCACAGGTGATGAAAACATACCATATGTATCATGCAGAGAGCATCAGTGCAGAGAGCAAACTGAAAGAGGCTGAGAAACAAGAAGAAAAGCAAATCGGAAGGTCTGGTGATCCGGTCTTTCATATCAGACTGGAAGAGAGACATCAGCGGCGAAGCTCTGTAAAGAAAATTGAAAAAATGAAAGAAAAAGTAAGTAAAACGCATCACAGAGCCTTTCTGTCCTCACTTCAGGTGACAATACTAAGAACACTGATGGAATAACTGATAGACGCACATTGTAAATTATTGTGAAATGACACGCATTTCCTCCCACGGGAATGAAAAACATTTAAGAAACATAAAAATTATGGACTAACAGCTGGACATTATTTAGTGTTGAATGCAAAGTACTCAATACACAGCATGGAGAACTTGAATATTCACAAAGAGGTTTCCTTGCAGTTGGGCCTGAAGCCCAAATACATTGCTGGGTACTTTTAGTTACTTAAATCAGATTCATAATGTACTTTTCTCAGAGAACTTCTAAGGTCATTGGCATATGTAGAATCCATTGTTTGAATTAGTAGAAAGTCATGTATGTTTCTCTGACTAAATGACTTTGTCGTCTTTCTCAATACCTGGATCATCTTCATTTCCAGAGACAAGCAAAGTATTCAGAAAATAAGCTAAAATCGATTAAGGCACGGAATGAGTATCTCCTAACCCTTGAAGCAACCAATGCCTCAGTTTTCAAGTATTATATTCATGATCTTTCAGATTTAATTGACGTAAGTACTTGAAATTTTTATATTTTCCATATATTTTTAAATTTTTTTAACTTTTTTGGGGTTTTTTTGTTTGTTTGTTAAAGATCTTATTTATTTATTTCAGACAGACAGAGAGAGAGCACGAGCTGAGGAGAGGAGCAGAGAGAGAAGCAGGCTCCTGGCTGAGCAGGGAGCCCAATGCGGGGCTTGATCCCAGGACCCTGGGATCATGACCTGAGCCGAAGGCAGATGCTTAACCAACTGAGCCACCCAGGCACCCCTAACTTATTTTTTTTTAATGATCTCTGCACCCAATGTGGGGCTCAAACTAATGACCCCAAGATCAAGAGTCACTCACTTTTCCAACTGAGCCAGCCAGGCGCCCCTATATTTTCCATATTAAGATGTAATTAGCAATAACTACATTTCATTGATTCGAAAACACCATCATTTCTCAAACCAATGTTATTTTATGTAATACTCAGAAGGAAAAACTGCTGCCAATTAAACTATACATGATACACACTATCGATTATAAGATGCATATGAAAAAGTGTGTATCCTAAAACGAATGAAAAGCAAATTATTAGGTTCTGTGAAGCTATGAGTGCCTGGGAAACTCAGCTAGGAAGGAGACCCAGTCATTTTTAAATTATGCAGCTGCACAGCCCTAACTACATTCATTGGTTCAAAGTACATTTCTTGGGCCTTACTATTGTGAGGTGCTCAGGCTGTGAGACGCAGATACAGTTCTTTTTTTTTCAGTTTGTATTTTAACGCCAGTTAGTTAACATAACAGTGTTACATGAGTTTCAGGAGTAAAATATAGTGATTCAATAGTTCTATACATCACCCACTGCTGTCACAAGTGCCCTCCTTAATCCCCATCATCTATTTCACCCATCCCCCCACCCCCAAGCATATACAGATCTTAACCTTCAGGAATGCAAAGTGGAACAGACAGATGTTAAGTAAATGACTGCAGACGTGATAGCTTTGTTCCTAGTTGTGGTAAATACTGTAAACAAAGTAGAGTGGACTTAAACCACGTTTATAAATTTATCTAACACTGTACTTTCTCTCTGAGAATATGCTATCAAAAGCAGTATTTGGGCTCATTTAGAATTCTCCAAGTATAGGGGCACCTGGGTGGCTCAGTCAATTAAGCGTCTGCCTTTGGCTCTAGGTCATGATCTCAGGGTCCTGGGATGGAGCCCTGTGTCAGGCTTCCTGCTTAACAGGGAGCCTGCTTCTCCCTCTGCCCCCTCCCCCTCCCCCCTAGCCCCCACTTCTGCACGCACATGTGTGCACACGTTCTCTCTCGCTCTCGCTCAAATAAATAAAAATCTTCAAAAAAAAAAAAAACTCTCCCAGTATATATGTGTACTATTAAATCCATGAGTGATTACTGCAATGACTCCCCAGCTTTAACCCTCTGATCATTCTTTCATTCAGAAAACCTCCAGCACTGTAGGAGACCACACAGGTGAAACAGAAATCCCAGTCCAAAAATGTCCATCTCTGCAAATAAAAGAAAAAGAGCATTGTGTTGTTAGAAAAGCACAGAGAAGTGATAGAGGTTCAGAGAGTTATCTGCTGGAAATTTACTCATGTGCTGCTTTGTATTGATTGAATTATTAAAAAGTTTTAAGATATGATAAAATTTTTTTTCCTGTGGCTCATAGTATCATAATTTAGATATACAGTAGGTTAAAGCAACTTTATTTTTGTGGTGAATGTCTCATGAATTTAGCTATATTAGAGCCACAGTTTGGGACCTTTGCAAAAGAATTGTTAAGTAAGGAAATTATTTTTTGGTTTATTAACACGCTGATGTGCCTTTTTGAGTCTAAAACTTTTTATCTCATACTATCATAATTTCTTTATACAGAACCCTTTAATAAATAAAACCCAGGAAAACTTTTTTCTCTTCCTTTCTTATCAGTATTTTAATCGAGTAATTAATTTTCTTTTAGCACTCTGATGAATGAAAGGAATTTTTCCTGCTAGACTGCTCAATTTTTTGAATAAAAATGAACAATTTTTATGACCCCTGTTTTCAAACTTATATTTGTAGGGATTCTGCAAAGTGTATGGAATATAGAACTAATTCCCTATAACTACTCCACTTGCTTATTTTTTGGTTTGGGGCTTATTTTTGGAGTACTTGGCTAGACCCGAGCCAGTTTAACACAAGAAAAAGTCTCCATGTATTGGAAAGTATTTTTTTTTTTTTTTTTTACCACCTGCAAGGTACCAAGCACTAATTTTGACAATGGGGATCCAGCAGTGAACGAAACAAAGTTCCTGTCTTCAAGGAGTTTATGTACTAGTTGAGGCGTCCGCTCATATACATATTTACATATACACACACACATTATATAGTAGTGATCATGCTATAAATAAAAGTAAAAGTACTATGGGTGTGCTTCCTTTGATGGCATTCAAGAAAAGCCTGCTGTTTGAGCAGGAAAATGAGCTGGAGAGCCACATTCCTAAATGGGGAAGGAATCCTGCGTACAGAAGGACCGGCAAGGCTCAGGGTATAGAGGCAGTGGCGTGTTTGGTAAGCTCAAGATGCTCAAAAAGTGGCAGAGCAGGAGGCCAGTATGGCCAGAGCAGAGTCAGTGAGGAGGAAGGTTCTGAAAAAGAATGTAGGCAGAAGCCACATTACTTAGGGTCTTTTTGACAGGGAAAGGGGTTTAGATTGTGTCCTAAGTGTGGTGGAAAGCCACTAGAGGATTTTACTCAAGGAAGTGACATCACGTGTTTACATTTTAGAGACTCACTCTGGCATCTGGGTGGAAAACAGACCGAGGGAGGTGATGAGAGTGAAAACAGTCTTTTGCAATTGTCCAGGCTAGAGACAGTGTTGATTTGGACTGGCGTGACAGCAAGAGACTTGTGGGAAGTGGTTGGATTCAAAATACACTGAATAGGAATTTGATATAGTAGATGAAAAGAGGGATAAACGGACTCCTCAGATCAGGTCCTGAGTAACTAGGTTAACAGTGGTGCCTTTTACAGGGGTGGGGACCATGGGGAGATGTGGGTCGAAGGGCAGGGGGCAGTGGTTCTGTCATGTGTGGTAAGACTGAGATGCCTGTTGTGGAAAGGACAGTAGCATCCTCAATATTAATGGCACCCATAGGACAGGCTTAGCACTTTAGGAGAGTCATCTTCATTGTCAAAGATATTTATTGAGCTCTTACTATGTGACAGGCAGGTGTCCAAGCGTAATCTCATGAAATCGTTGGAAACCATGTGAGGTAAACAGTATTTTCTACACTTTATAGAGCAAAAAACTGAGGCCTATGTAGGCTGGATAGCTTGTCGAAGGTCACACAGCTAGTAAGTGGTAGGCTTCATACTCAGACTTCTTAACCTCCAAATCTAATTAACTCTGATGTAAATAAGTAATGGTTAAATATATCAAGTAATTTTCAATTTTAAAAAAGGGTGGACTTTTAAAAGATCAGCCTTACATTTAAAATGGGAGTAATTCTCAGGGGCGCCTGGGTGGCTCAGTTGGTTAAGCGACTGCCTTCAGCTCAGGTCATGATCCTGGAGTCCCGCATCGGGCTTCCTGCTCAGCGGGGAGTCTGCTTCTCTCTCTGACCCTCCCCCCTCTCATGCTCTCTCTCTATCTCATTGTCTCTCTCAAATAAATAAAATCTTTAAAAAAAATAAAAAAATAAAATGGGAGTAATTCTCAGATAATACAACTTCACTATGAATTTTAAAAGAAATGGGTTTGTTGTCATAGTCAACTGAAATTGAATCCTCTCTTAGTGAAAATTATGCATTCATTGACTCACTTTGAAGGCAGTCAGAGTGTGAATGTGTACCTTCTAAAATGGCTGCTTATTTTGTAGGAATGTAATTTGCATATATAGTGGTGATCCTAAAAACCATTAAGCTTGACCCTTCCTTGTGAAAAAGAAAGACTGATTATTATGCAAAGGCATCTAGAATCCTTTATGTTTTGTGAGCTTATTTAGCAAAATCACTTTTATAGTGAGCTATCTAATAATTATTGGAAGAGTTGTTATTTCTCTAATGAGAAAAAGTCAAGATAACGTTTTTAATGTTTAACGTTTTATATGTGAAATGACATGGAAGATACTAAATGTGTCTTGACTGAATCAAAGCAATATAAATAAGAACTCAAATTGAGACCTTCTTTATATACACCTCCAGTTTCCCTTGGTTTCTACTCATGTCAATAATCTATCTCTTTTCTTATAAATTTCCTATGCTAGACCATGATGAATGGATCTATTGGTATAAAAAAACAGTATACAAATTTTCCATAGAATTTGTATTTTATTATTTATTTTTTAAAAGATTTTATTTGAGAGAGAGAGAAGGCATGAGCATGAGTAGGGGGAAGGGGCAGAGGGAGAGGAAGAAGCAGACTCCTACTGAGCATGGAGCCCAACGTGGGGCTCAGTCCCAGGACCCTGAGATCATGACCTGAGCTGAAGGCAGATGTTTAACTGACTGAACCACCCAGGCCCCTAGAATTTGTATTTTAAAACTAGTCTTTTATTATTACAGAATTAGTACATGTATATTGTAGAAAATTAGAAAAAATTTATAAGCAAAAATAACATGATCACCTTACCACCCCAGATCATCACTGTTAACATGTAGACTTTTTTTGTGTCCATGTATATATACATTTTTATACCAGAAGAGTATGAAATCATATTACACAGCTTTTAACCTACTTTTTTCAATCATTGACCCCCATCTTTCCATTTCAGAACATTGTTAACTCCTCTAATAGCCAGACCATATTCCTTTTTATGACCCCCCAAAAAAAACATTTCACAGCTCGTGTGTCTAGACTAGACCAAATTTAGGATCACACATTGCATCTGGGTGATGTGTTCCATTAGTCTTTTTTTTTTTTCTTAAATCTAACAAAGTCCCTTGTTGAGGAGACATGAACAGTTCTTCAGAACATCTCAGCTTCTGAATTTGTCTCTATTCTTTGTTGTGTCAGTTAGCCTGTTTCTCTGTTTCCTATATTTCCTACAAAGTGAACATTATATAAAGGCTTGATGAGTTCAAATTAAGCACTTTGCAACAGATTACACCATAGGTGATGCTGCTATGTCTTAACCCACCAATAGTGACGCTAAAATTGATCACTAGCTTGGGGTGATGTGACTCTGATTACTCCATGATATAGTTAAGTTTTTGCCCCTTGCAACAAACTGGGGGTATTCTGAAACTTCTTGAGTTTAGATCCTATGAAATCGGAAATACACTAATTTGGAACTCAAAACTGAGCTATAATTTACCTCAGTCAGCAAAATGCTTTTTTAGAATACAAATTAATAAGGTAGAAGAAGGTCCAAGGTAAATTTTAGTTTGTAGAGTAACAGTCTCTTAGTTTGAAATCATGTGGGACAGAGAGTTAATTTCACAACAAAAAAGGATGTTTATTATGTCACTTGAAGAAGAAATATGAATTTGGGGCACCTCGGTGGCTCAGTCAGTTGAGTGTCGGACTCTTGATTTCAGCTTGGTCATGGTCTCAGGGTTGTGGGATCAAGCCCTGAGTCGGCTCCAAGCTCAGCGGGGAGTTTGCTTAAAATTCTCTCTCCCTCTTCCCCTCCCCTCACGCACATGCTTGTGCGCTTTCTCTTTCTCTCAAATAAATAAATCTTTTAAAAAAAGAATAAGTACAAATTAATAAGAAATATATTGCAAATATTGGCCAAAGGCAATGTAATTGGTTTGGGAGAATAAAGGCATAATTATAATGGAAAATAGATTGTAGTTTTATAAATCATAGGTTTCACATTTGTAATCATTACTATCTCCAACAATAAGTGCAAAAAAGGCTGTAAATAATTCTATTTAGAATTAGGATGCATTACAAGCTTTACAACCCAGAAGAAAAATCATGCAGGCAACAAATATTTGTAATTGAATGCTAAAATTTTCAAGTGATTATAATTTGCTAAGAGGGCAGTACAAGTCTTATTTCCCATAATCCTAGATGTGCAGTCAAATTCAGCATTCTGTATATCTGGAATTCTTCAAACAACTGGTAATGTAGCCTCTTTCAGTCCAGTTCCACACCTACCCACCCTCAAAAGGTATTCGGAGAAACAAAGTCCTCAACAGTGAATTCCACTGGTGCTTTGTCCCAGAGTATCTGCCCAGTGATGATCAAGTATTTGTTATCCTTTTAGTGGAGTTTCACGGTTTCCAGTCACTCCCTGTAAAAGTTTGCAGATCACTTTGGAGTTTGAAGGATAATCTTTGTAACTTTTGTAGAATACGGCAACAGAATAATCCCCTACTGCAGCTCATTTTCTTGGTAAAGATATCTGTCATGTATTTTATTAGCCATTTATACAGAATGAAACTGAAATTAGATTACATCATATACTCCATGCCATGTTTACTCTATCATGTCTAAGTAATCAGCTGTCCTAAAGCTTTTAGCCTTATCCTTTTGTCTAGAGACATGTGTTTAATTAAAAAGCAACTTATTCAGAGTTCAGATTTTTCTTAATTAGTTTGACTTAGCCCCATACATAATGGTATTTAGCTTTATCCATGAAAACCTGCCAAATTGTAATACTGTGGTCCCCATTAGGCCTGAACCCTTATTAGGAAGATGATAGAGAGATCATAGTAAATGGCTTAGGATAGTGTAGTTATCATGTAAACTGATTTATGTTTTTATCCCTTTGTGATTGAAGGCGTATTTAAAAACTGAAATGAGTTGGATGACTGAAGTAGATGGCTTTAAAAGTTCCTTCCAGTGGAGATGCCGTGGGCTTTTGTTAAAAGAAACTGCTGTTTTCCACGTGCAGCATAGGCTGCTCTCAGTCTCCAGTGCTCAGTGTTCCATCTTGGCCAGACCTCCGAATGTTGAAAGTCACCTACGGCATGTTCCTTGGCTTTCTACCTCCTTGTCCCTTGCCTTGAATACCACATGATGGCTCCTAGATTTTTATCAGCAGCCTTGATCAACATCCAGGACTTCAGATTTGTATGTCCAGCTGCCTACTGGACATCTCTACTCGGATGTCTAATAGGTATTTTGAACATGTCATACACTCAGCTTTTTATACCCATTTGCCCCTATCATCGTCCTCATTCTTCACACACATAACAACTTTTTCTTAACCATTTTTTGCACCTCAGTAAGTGGCACACCTTTCCACCCATTTGTGCAAACCGAAAACCCAGTGCTTGCATTTCCCACATATAAATGCATCAGCCAATCCTGTCATCTGTGCCTCCTAAATATCCCAAACCTGCTGTTTCTTACTGCTTGCACTGTCTCCTAGACAAAGCTCTTCATCTCCTGCCTGCACTTAGCTTTCTGAGATGGCACCCAACTTCTAAGACCTTCTAATCAGTAATCCATTCTCTTCCCAAGCAGCCAGTGTATTAAAAAAGATAAACTAGACCTGCCGATCCCTATTTAAAACTCTCCAAAGGTCTCCCATTGTCTTTAGAATAAAATCTAAATTCTTCACCAAGACCCATGTGAACTGGCGCCCACCTCCCACTCAGTGTCATCTTCTTCAGCTTCCTCCTAGTTACCATGCTTCAGCTACATTGGCCTTTCTGTTCCCCAGACCCTTGCCCTGGGCCTTTCTACTTTTTGTCTAGAACACTCTTCTAGAGCTTTGCCAGATAGAGTCCTTCTTTTCATTCATGTTGCACTCAGCTGCCCTATAAAAAAGAACAACACCCTTTCCCCCAGCACTCCCTATTTTTCTATCTTCTCCATAGCATTTACCAGCCTGTTTGTTAAGACCTGTTTGTTTGGGCTTACTTTATTTCTTCTCTCTCCTCCTTTGTGATTTGATTCAGGGTAGTTATAGAGATTTGGCCTGGGGAAAAATGCATCTGGTGGCAGCTTCTCTGAGAGAAATGATTGCCTATGGGAGTGGGAGCTGCATTAGGCCACAAATGATTATTGGTCCTACTCATTGGCTCAGGCATATGCAACCTCCGTTTTCCTCCTGTTTCCTACTTTGTATCCATTTCAATGTACCATTTTGGCCTTTTTGTTGCACAAAAGAAACTCAGAGCAAGTTTTGCTAAATGTTTGGCCGTGGTTATTAAAGTAGCAGCGAGAATTAAATTGTCAGCTCTTTATGGACTATCAGGAACCCAGACATGAGAGCATGTGTGTAAAAGATGCCTGTAGAATGTTAAACATCCTGTTCAGTCCCATGAGATGCCCATCTCTCACAAAACAAGTTTGTGGTTTCTCAGGTGAAACACTGAATAGCTAGAGAGGAAAATAGTAAGGGACAAAGATAATTTATTCAGAAGACATCAACTTTCTTCGTTTGCAGCAAAAGTTGTGAACTTACCTATTTCTGGTCCTTGGAAAGCCTACCCAAGGTTATGTGAAAGCTGTTTTTGCAGTTGTTTGCTCAGGTTGCACTATTGTAGAAAGACTCAAAACAAGGGGTAGGCCAAGTCTTTACCCAATGTCCTTGACTCTGGAATGGTCAAAGCCAAAGCTTATTAATGAGAAGCCAGAGATGGAACCCAGGGCAAAGATCATGGAAGCCTTTCCGATGGAGGCAGGAATGATGAGGTTAAGGTGGAATACTTCTGCAGAAGACTTCCTTCCCTCTCCATTCTCATGAAAACTGTTTAATTCTGCAGTCACATAGAAGCTTGGGGCTGCTCTCCAGCCACTTCTGGGCCTGCCCTGCAAATGACATTGGCTATTACTATTCTGAAAACACGTGTGTGGGACTTGTTTCCATTGGAGTTCCATTATCTTCACTCCCATCTAGGACCAGCCTTCTACCCAATAGGACTTCTTATGTCGTAAGAGTTTATGCAAACAAATAAACAAAAAGTTATCTTCCTGAATAGCTGTGATCCATTTATACATGACTGTATAACCACCAAGTATATTTCAGCTGGCCTCTCAGCCTTTGGAACAAATCGAAGTATTTGTGACAGTCCTCAAAACCTGAATTTCATCTTTATTTTTGAAACTATTTGCAGCCCTTTTGCCTAAAGAAGTTAGCTTACTGTGGGGCGATTTAGACTAGTAATACCTAGTGGGATATATTTTGGCAGCTGTTAGAATATTAAAAAATAAAACAAAACCAAAAAATACCCTTCTACTTCCAATGCTCTTTCCTTCCCTAGTTTTAATTCATAATTTTATGTATCCATTCAGTTTTTCATCCATCAGAACAGTACTGTTTTGTTTTCATAAAATATCTTACTGGTTTCTTATGTATTTTCATCATTAAATGCACTTGGGTTATAACTCAACTCTGTGCAGAAGCTGGTCTTTCATAGTGTCTTTAATAATTCATAACCTCCATAGAATTACTTTAGGCCTTTTAACCAAGTATCGTGAATCTTAACATATCCAGTGTCATTTTAGCATCCAGTTTAGAAAAAAAGGCGATTCTGTGACTGGCCTTGCTGTCTCAGGAGACCTTGAATAAGAATTTTATTCGTGTTTCTTTTAAAGGACGCTTGAAAAACCTAGAGCTTAGAAAACACTGCATATCAGAAGTAACAGAATCATGCTAATTAAGTGACTTTACAGACTGTTAAGTTCCATAGGGATCAGAGAAGGAAGTTGTCCATCAAGCTCATCACAGAAACCTCCACATGAGGTATAGCATTCAAAGTCCAGAAGACACCTAGGGGTTCCTCTGGATTGGATAAGAAGCCACATGCATACTTCTCCCCAGCATATTAGGAAACCACCAATGAAAGCCGGCTACCTTACTAGGTCTAGTGCTACCAAATCCACCTGGGTGGACTGAGTGGCATGCACAATCCTGTTGTAATTTTGACATTTCCTCCCCAAAGATGCAACTCTTAGAAATTTGAGGAGCAAACTGTTTAAGTCTGGGAATAATAAAAACTTAAACATGTATTTTTCCGAACTCTACTTCAATTAGGTAGTTGGGGTTGAATTTCTTTATTTTTCTTCCTCTTTTTCCTTTGTTCTTCCTCTCTTTCAAACCTTTCTGAGCTGAAAAGAGACTTGGTTTAGAGGGGGGCATTTTCTCTAGGTTGTTTCTTTCCTCAGTGTCAATTTTCTGTTAACTCCCATTGGGAACCAGTACTCATAAAATAAAGCAGCTTATGTGATCTGCTTCATTATAATCAAGCCGAATTGGTCTTCTTTCAAAATAGTTGGGTGTTTTGAAGCACTAGTACATTTCAAAGAAATGAGGCCCATTTCCTTTACCAATTCATGTTTGCACAAGATGAGGTATTACTGAAAGAATAATTTTTCGGTCCCTCTGATGTGTATAAAATGGCTACACAGAACCTTTATGAATTTCGAGGAGCAAATGAAATAAAAGAAGACTTTTCTCATCTGAGACTAGAATTTTTTAATTAGCTGAAAATTATTCTCTATATTTGAGTGCAGCTGATTCCACTGAAAATGTACCAGTGATGAGACTGCTGCATTTCACACTTGTTTTGCTTATATTTGTAATTGTGATATGGCAGCTTCTTTCTGCTTTTTTAAATCAAGTAATATTTATTCAAGTTGATCCTCTTGCCCGCTTGGAGAAACAGCACTCCCAGTGGACAGGGTTATGGGACCTTTTTTTTTTTTTTTTTTTAAAGATTTTATTTATTTTTTAGAGAGCGAGTGAGAGAGAAACAGCATGAGAGGGGAGAGGGTCAGAGGGAGAAGCAGGCTCCCCGCTGAGCCGGGAGCCCGATGTGGGACTCGATCCCAGGACCCTGGGATCATGACCTGAGCCGAAGGCAGACGCTTAACCATCTGAGCCACCCAGGCGCCCATGGGACCTTTTTTTAATCAATGTTTTAGTGCGGTGCTTCTCAAACTTCAGTGTGCATATAATATCACCTATGGATTTTTTTTTTTTTAAAGATTTTATTTATTTATTTGACAGAGAGAGACATAGCGAGAGCAGGAACACAAGCAGGGGGAGTGGGAGAGGGAGAAGCAGGCTTCCCGCAGAGCAGGGAGCCCGATGCGGGGCTCGATCCCAGGACCCTGGGATCATGACCTGAGCCGAAGGCAGACGCTTAATGACTGAGCCACCCAGGCGCCCCTGGATTTTTTTTTTTTAAGCTTCAGATTCTAATTCAGCAGATCAGGGCTGAGGCCCAAGATTCTGCATTTCTGGCAAGCTCCAGGTGATGCTGATGGTCTACAGACCATACTTCGAATAGCAAGATTTTAGAATATCTCTATAGAAAAATCCCAAATTTAATAATTCTGAAATTGGAGGGTGAGGGTAGAATTAAATATGTTAACATTTCTAAGGACAGGTCAGTGATTGAATCTGTGCCTTCATAAAGGTCAGTCTGATGGTTCATATCCTGGTGGATGCATCCTTTTACAGAGGTTACTTCCTTTGTGCCCCTCTACTACTCTCTTAGTAGCAAAGTAATGAACAACCTAAATGCAGATTCCTTGAGAATGGAGATTATGTTTTACTCTATTCCAGTCTTCATATTCCTGGAGCCTAGCAAATTTCCATGCACCTAATAGATGGCCAATTAGTGGGTTGAATTGAATCAAATTGAATTGATTGAATTGCATTGGAACAATATAGGGATGACCTGGTTTTGTACCTTTCTAGACCACTTCCTCTTTAAGAGATTTATATTGCTTCTATGTATAAATTTAAAATTCTTTCAGTAATTTATAACTGACCAATATCCAGAGTTATATTTTTTCAATTATATTTCTTAAAATGCAACATGAAAAAATAAATGCAAATACAAATTAAAGGTAATGATGAAGATTTAAGAATCCCAAAATTCTATCTCCACTAAAAGGACTTTGACAGTCATTTCTTATTTACAAATTTTATTCTAGGTCCTGAACTTTTTTGGCAGATTCAAACCTGTTCTTCTCACTTCTGAAAGAGTACAGATTATTATGGAGTCATCAGTAAATTGTAAAAATCCAGATTACAGTTAGTATGTTTATGTCCTACAAGGATTTCAATAAATCATAGTATCAGTAAGCATGAAGAAATTTAAATGCTGTTTTTTCATTATTTCCTTTCAGTATTTGGTTTTGCTGCTTTTATTTTTTAACAGCTTTCTTGAGATACTATTCACGTACCATATAGTTCATTCATTAAAAATCTATAATTGGCTTTTAGTATATTCAAAGTTGTGTAGCCATCACCATGATCTATTACAGAATATTTTCATTACTCCAAAAAGAAGTCCTACAGCCCTTAGCCACCACCCCCCCAGTTCCTCCATCCCCTAGCAACCACTAATTTACCTTCTATCTCTGTAGATTTACCTATTCTGCACATTTCCCATAAATGGAATCCTACAAGGTGTGGTTTCTTTCAGTTAACATAATGTTTCAAGGTTGATCCTACATGTTGTAGCATGTATCAGCACTTCCTTCTTTGTTATGACTGGATAATGTTTCATTTTGTTTATTTATTAGTTGGACATTCGGATTGTTTCCACTTTTCAGCTATTAGTAATAATGCTGCTGCAAATATTCATGTACAATTTTTTTGTGTGAAAATTTGTTTTTATTTTTCTTGTATAACTAGGAATGGAACTGCCAAGTCATATGTTAACTCTCTGTATCACTGTCTGATGAACTGCGAGACTTTTCCAAAGAGGCTGCAATATTTTATATTCCCATCAGCAGCATATAAAAGATTCCAGTTTCTCTACATTCTTCCCAATGCCTGTTATCTTTTTTATTATAACCATACTACTGGGTGTGAAGTGGTATCTCATTGTGGTTTTGATTTGCATTTCCCTGATGACTGATGATGTTGAGCATCATTTCATGTGCTTGTTGACCATTTGTGTATGTTTTTTGAGAAATGTCTGTCCAATTGCTCATTTTTTAGTTGGGCTATTTGTCTTTTCATTATTGAGTTGTAGGATTTCTTTATTCTAAATACAAATTTTTAAAATTAGATACGTGATGTGCAAAAAAATTTCCCATTCTGTGGGTATTCGTTTTACTTGATAGTGCCCTTGAAGCACAAGTCTTCAAATTTGATGAAATCTAATTTATTTTTTTCTTTTGTTGCTTGTACTTTTGCCTTATCCAAGAAATCAATGCCTAATGCAAGATAATGAAGGTTTACCCCTATGTTTTCTTCTAAGAATTTTATAGTTGTTGCTGTCACATACAGCTCTTTGATCCAATTTGAGTTAATTTTTATATATGGTATTCTTTTATTTTTTTAAGTGCTGTGATCTTGGCTACCATGCAAGTCTGAACAGAGCCCTGAGAACATATCTGTCTGCAGAGTATAATCTTGAAACTTCCAGACATGAAGGCTTAGACATTATTGAGAATGCAGTTGACAATTTGGAGCCCAGGAGTGATAAGCAGAGATTCATGGAGATGTACCCTGCTGCATTCTGTCCACCAATGAAGTTTGAGTTTCAGTCTCACATGGGTGATGAGGTCAGTAATTGATTGTTTTAAAACTAATGAATTGTCTTTTCATTGTATTAGTTAGTTACTCTTCACCTGCTATAACCTAAGAGTTGTCAGAATTCCCAGTAGTGTTCTCTCTCCTGCCTTTGTTTGGGATCTTAGCTAGTTACATCCTAAGATCAGCCACTACCACCTTCCCCCGCCCTGCCCCCCAGCCACAACCACCTCTTAAAGCAAGGGTGGAGAGCTCAGATGCCTACAGAGGCCAAACCTATGTACAAACTCGGTTGTAAGCACTACACTGTCTCAGGATAGTTAGTCCTTCCTCCACCTCTAGACATTCAAATTTAAATTCAAAATGAAACATTTTGCTGGCCCAACAGAATCTCTCTGAAGACTTCTTGTAATCTTCATTTAAAGATCCCAATAAAGAAAAATAATTGTAAATGACAGGAGCATGGGAGAGAGGGGGGAAAATGCAGAACATTTTTTAAGACTCACATTGTCTCCAAACTGGTAAAGTGAGCCTTAGAAATGATATATGTTAGGTTCTTTATATGAATTTAGCTTTCTATCCTGTTTTGCCCAAGGAAGAAAATCCATCTAAGCTGTGTACGAGTTGCAGTGGTGTATTTTATCGTCTGCGGCCGGGAAAACAAGAAGAACCAATTAATGAGCACACTATATGGCACTTGGTCTTCCAGCTGTGCAAAACAATACTCATAGATTAAAAATTCAATGTTAGCTTATTGTGGTGACAGTATGTTTTTAAAAATAGATACAATAGCAATGACAGATTTCTTTTTTTTTTTTTTTAAAGATTTTATTTATTTATTCGAGAGAGAGAGAGAATGAGAGAGCAAGCACATGAGAGGGGAGAGGGTCAGAGGGAGAAGCAGACTCCCCGCCGAGCAGGGAGCCCGATGCGGGACTCGATCCAGGGACTCCAGGATCATGACCTGAGCTGAAGGCAGTCGCTTAACCAACTGAGCCACCCAGGCGCCCGCAATGACAGATTTCTTTAATGTCATACTTTTTTCTGAGACACCTCGTGTTAAGATTTATAAGATATGTGTGTGCCTGCTGTATTTCTAACCCAATTTTATATTTGCTTGATCTGATACAGTAAATTACTCCATTAGAAATGGTAAGCGGTTTTTATGCCAATAGCACATGAATTTGAGAGACAGGTGGCTTATCCCACACAGAGTTATGTTTCCAAAACCAAATGATTACTGCTATAATTTTTCAGTTACGGATATGTCAAACATAGAATGATAAAATATCACAGATGAGTGACTTCAATTGGGTTAGTAGTTTTTCCCTTTTTTTTTTTTACTATTATTTTTAATAAAATGAGTCTGTTGCCCCCTTTTTATAGCAAGTTCTGCCAGGGAGCAATAATCTCGGTGATGTTTTGGGGACTCCATAAAAGGAAACCTCCATCTGCCGAGAGCATTTCTATGACAAGGAACATGAAAAGAAACTTTGTTTCTGGTGCACTTTTAATATAACTAATATAATTAAAAGGCTCTAATTTTGACCTTAACCATAATTGAGATCAGGTTACAAGAAGTGGCCTCTTCACATTCATGGTGAATCACATGATTTGGCTGATATTGGGAAGGCAAGCCATGGTTGAAAGATGCCAATAGTTACATTTTCTGAGTCTTTCCTCTGTGCCAGGCAGTGTTCTAAGTGCTTTCTGTACATGAACTAACTTCATCCCCACAAGGACCCCACAGTGTAGGAAATCTTAGTATCCCCATTTCACAGAGAAGGAAGCTGAGGGTTAGTAACCTACCCTGGTCACCTATCTGACTGCAGCCAGTAGGCTCTCCTGTCTCCCCTACTTTTGCTTGTGTGGTTCATGTGGGCCCTCCTTTGCACTCTGCCCTCTGCCCCTTAATCATCCCTAATTCCACCAGTGAGACCTCAGCATCAGAGCTCCCTCTCCAGCAACTGGCCCGTTCTTAGATGCAGCGAAGCTTCCTGCAGCTGCTGTCTTCCCCGTCGTATCCAGGCCATGCAGCTGCATTCTGCCCTTGCCCCTTATGTAGCGTGTCCGTATTTAACACTGAAGCTTTGAGGCGGCTATTAAAAGTAAAGATGTCATTGGAATCTTGAGGGGATCTGTGTGACTCATGCAGCATCTAAGTAGGAAACCCGTGCCTCTGGAGGCCGGCTTGATGGCCCTGTTGTAACTGTGGTTTCTGATTCCCCCCAGGTGTGTCAGGTCAGTGCCCAGCAGCCGGTCCAGGCCGAGCTCATGCTCAGGTACCAGCAGCTGCAGTCCCGACTGGCCACGCTCAAAATCGAGAATGAGGAGGTGAGCATGCTTGTGCCCCGCAAGTCATCTGAATTCTAACGTATACTGGAAGACATTGTCACATGACCTAGGCATATTTAACATTCCAAATGCAATCTCTTCATCATACGTTTTCAGCTAAATCATGGTTCCTAAAATACCCTTGTCAAAGATAAATCCAAAGATTCTGTATTCTACCAGAGATGAATCCTTTACCAGGGATTTACTACATACACACATAAACACACATTTTATTTTTAAATTTGTAATTCATACTGAAAATAGTTCCCATAAATGATCAAATTCAACATATGTGTCCAAGAATACACAATAGTGTGGAAATAAAACTTGACTGACATGTTAATTTAATCCTAACTTCTGAAATTAGAAATTTCTTTGCTTTTTTGTATTCTTTAGATTTTTGGTACTAAACATGGCATTACTGATCCAATTAGTACAGAAATCATATTTTAAAATAGTACTTGAATGAGAATAGAAAACTTTATTTGCTGATATTAGTGGCTTTAGGTGGATAGAACATAAAATGTGAATTATAAATATATGTTGAGCCAGAAAGCAGTCATACATTTCAGCTGCCTGTTTCTGAAATTAATTTAATTGGATCCACGTTCTCCTTAAAATATGAACCACAAATGTTTCTAAGGCTCTCAGTCATCACCTACAGGAACCCAAATCAAACTAAACTCAAGTTAGAAAGTTTACTTACTGGTCAATGTTTGCATAGCCTCGGGCATGATGGAATCTGTATTCTGATGATATTATCAGGAATCTCTCTTTCCATCATTTTGAAGTTGTATCTTCACATGTCAGTTGGTAGTTGTTTTCCCTCATACTGGGATAGCCCAAACTACATGGTCCCTATAACTTGCCATCTCACCCCATCCCAGGGTCCTTATCTCTGAACTAGGATCCTTTATTGGCCTTACTTCAATCATGCATACTTCCGGACCAGCCATTACATGCAAGAAATGGGATTCTTTCATGGATCAGCTTAGATATTGTGCTCATGCATAGAGCCCTTTGACTGACAGCTCCACCAGAAATATGTATTTCTAGAGACAATTCCTGAAAGGAAGGAATGTGGGACAGAAAAAAGAAAGCAATAACAATAATTCATCCTGAGGAAATGAATTACCAGAATGCACTTTGATACCCTCTTTTATTTTATAATCTCATGGGATGTTATGAACTCTGTAAACATATATTTGACTCTGTTAACAAACAGTGATATGTTTCTAGACCAGTCTAGTTTGGTCAAAATCCCTTGCAGCTTTCTGTCTTCCATTCTTTCTAGCAGAACCAAACCAGCCCTTATTCACACATGTGTTTAAGATGCAACCATGTGATTAAGGCTTCAGTCTCTGTGTAAAGTCTCACAGATGAGCCTTTCCAAAGGAAAGCTATTGCTCTTCTGGAGGTGTTTTTGAGCTTGGGGTTTTGGCGAGGCATCACAAAATACTAGCCTGATGC
Organism: Neomonachus schauinslandi; assembly: GCF_002201575.2. Taxonomy (NCBI): domain Eukaryota; kingdom Metazoa; phylum Chordata; class Mammalia; order Carnivora; family Phocidae; genus Neomonachus; species Neomonachus schauinslandi. The sequence goes on along the minus strand of NC_058407.1, from coordinate 51,707,539 downwards.
AGTTTACTGGATCCTAATAGATCTACAGTTTGTACATCTAGTGACTTCCAATTTGTGTGTGTGTGTGTGTGTGTGTGTATTCTCCTGCTGTTTTACTTGGAAACAGTCTCTGAACTCTAGGAAAATAATGTGTTCTACACAAGGTCAAAACTGGCAGCCCACAGACCTGTTTGGTTTGGCTCCCACGTTTTTGGCCTGTTGAAAATGAGCAAGTCTGGCGATGCTAACCCTGCATTGCCTCATGAAGGGAAGAGCTGGGGTATTTGAATTCCACTTTGCCATAGTCATTCAGCTCCCAGTTTTCTTACGTTGGACTATTCCATTTCTCTTGCCTGTCTGGTCTCTGCAGGCCTTTGAGGTTTTGACCCTTAATGTTTGCCCTTTTGAGCATAATGTAGAGAAGCACAGGGTCCTTATAAACTAATAGTGGCAGGCTTTCTGAGGGTTAAAAGCATTTATCATAGAAACAAATGAATTAGATTGTCCTGATGTTTCCAGTGAGCATGACTGTTGGTTTATGATCTGCTGGACATGGGACAAATGCACTGTCATAGAATGGGATTTCCAGTGAAAGGAAGATTTAAATTGGATTTTTTTTTTTTTTTTAAGATTTTATTTGACAGAGAGAGACACAGCGAGAGAGGGAACACAAGCAGGGGGAGTGGGAGAGGGAGAAGCAGGCTTCCTGCTGAGCAGGGAGCCCAATGTGGGGCTCGATCCCAGGACCCCGGGATCACGACCCAAGCTGAAGGCAGATGCTTAACGACTGAGCCACCCAGGCGCCCCTTAAATTGGATTTTCGACAATCAGTAGATTTCCATTGATAGGGAAGAGGGAAAAGTTGTTTCAATATATTTCAAAATGCCCTGGAAGAACCTTGGTTTCCCAGGGGAATTTGGTCATCATCCAGGCTCTCCTTGAGGATAAGCCAAAGGTGAAGCTGAAGTCAGATGACAAGAGACTTTGAGAGCCAACTTAAGGGATTTTGACACTATGAGTCAGCTCATTTCAGTACAATAAATATTTGTTCATCAGCTTCTACGTTCCACATATTTTGCCAGATGTGGGGAGTACAGTGATGAATGTCACAGTTCGCATCTGTCTTGCGTGAGGGCCAGACTATAACAAGTCATTTATATAATGCAAAAAGTAAGGGATGTAACTTGGGAACAAGATAGCAATCATTCCTGATTTGGAGTCCTTTATAGCACTCTTCTCTACCATAAATAAAGAATTTGCCTCTGATCCTCCACTGATAGAGGTCAAAAAACTGACACATTGCTCTCAAACCAAAGTATACAAGTAAAGAAACATGTATAATTCTCTGCCTCTGCACAAACAGATATACACAACGTCCAAAATTCACTGGAAAGAGTTCAGTTAACTAAAAATAATTATCACTGCCCAGTGAAAAGATAAAAGTTGAAAGAGAATCTCATCCAAGTTGAAAAAGCATGGACAGTGCAGCTAAATAGAACATGAACCTTTTCACCAAATCTTAAACAACTACAAATAATGGGCACCATTTGAAACTGTAGGAAGCCTTTTTAGAAGGGAATTTCCATGCTGAGAGCCTACAGACCATGAACAATTTTTGTTTGCTTTACAGTGCTTGATTTTTAAAAATTAGTTGCTGTCATTTAAAAATTAGAAGTTTTGAATAAAAATATGTTTCCAGTTTCTAAACAATTAGAAAGTCTGATCATACTAGACCTGCATTTCTGCAGGACGATAACTGGCTGGAGCTGAGATGCTCCCTTTAGACAGAGAGCATGTCCTTCCTGTTTGCCATGCTCCCCACTCAGCCCACTTGCCTTATTGTCACTACTTCCTTGGCCCTTGAGGATATATGAGTTTGCAGCACTGGCTTTAGAACAAAGAGAGCAGTAAGCATTTGTGAAATGGCCTCAGTATACTGGCACATAGTAAAAGCTAAATGAAGTTTCGAGAAGGGCTTCATTGAATTTGGGGTGGATACAGATTTATAATGGATTGTTGTCTCCTCACAACTTCACATTTGCCTGTTAGGCCTTTTAAATCATACGAGCTTTCAGTTTCAGTATGCTGCACACTTGCATCACTGGTACCTCAATCCTAATGATTTCAACCTCCTGTCAGCCCGCCAACAAATATTTATTAGTGCCATTAGTGCCCACTGTGGGTTGTACGCATAGAATTGGAGCAGAGCCTGCTGCCCACACAACTTTATCCTCATTTTTTTTGTTTTGTTTTCTTAAACACTTTCAAAGCAACCTATATCTAAATAATCATTGGTACCTTTCTCACTATAAATATTCTCTAAGCTTATTTCAATCTAATGTTGCACAGGCTTGCACATATTCTTGAAGTTCACTTTTAATCTTTGTTTCAGGGATTTCAGCATGGGGGTCATTCCCTCTGCTCCTTTCTTTCCAGGCTAGCTCTGGAGTAATTCCCATAGACTGCAGTTCCCTTTTCTTAGAGTTCCTCTCTCCGCCCTTTATCTAGACACAGCCAAAGAAAAGGAGAAGGAATTGTCTTAGTAGAGCAATTATGCTTTTCGTATTTTTAGTACAGCCTTAGTTTTAAGTAGTTTGCCCCATTTTCAGATCATTTGTCCCCACATTTGGTCCAGAAGGTAGAGTTTTCTTAAGCGATCACTTCTGTGCCATGACTAAAGCCTCATGTATAAAATGAGTTTCTCTTAAGTTATAGATTTATCCCCCTGAAGGGAATGGAAGAGAGAGGAACCTGTGATTCCTCAATTAATTTGCAACACTGTTTAATGAACTGACAACCCCTTATAAATTTTCCTGTCTTTACTTAAAATCTTTAACCAAGAGTTTACTAGGGAGTAATTCATAGACTGTTCCAAAAATATATTCCTTACACAGGGTATTTTCAACCGTAATGAACAAGATTTTATGTAAACATTTGAAACAATTTCCATGGCCTGGGTAATTGAGAGAAGTAAGAGAGATTTTGGTTATACCTTGTAGAAAAATCACATTGCTCCCGAAAACATCCCATAATACCACTGACTGCAGCACAATGCCAAGTCATGGAAATCAGTGATCAAACCCTTAGGGGCTATCATCAGATTCTTCTAAGACTTGGTATAAGATGTGGAGCTTGATAATTACCTAATCATAATTACTATTTTTGATCTTCTCTGTGGCTTTAACTTCATTTTTTCTTATTTAAGTATTTTTTTTTTTATTTAAGTATTTCTTACTTGCCTGCAACCTTCTATTGATGAGGTTAACAGTAGGAACCTAAGTAAAAGATAACTGCCATTTGTCCGTCAAATGATAGCATTATCTTGACCAAAATTGAAAACAAGGATCAACTGTCATTCACAAAAACACTTTTTTTAAAAAACATGTATTTTTAGAAGCAGTGTGTATGATGTGTGTGTGTGTGTGTGTGTGTGTGTGTAGTTTCAAATAAGCTTTAACTCCCTAACAGAAGCAACTTGATCCAGAAGAATACCAAGCAGAGTGAGGAGAGTTTCTAGAAAGGGTCTAAAAGTGAGTCATGGGATAGGGCAGCCTAAATAGAGTGGTGGAGCTCAGGATGGCTGTCAGCAAAGCAAGCACATGTTGTTGGTGTGTGCTGAATGTTTCTTTGACATCTGTGGATTTGAAAGGAGGATGACTTCAACCTCTACCATTCATTCACTGAACCTTTTGGATAATCCCCTGTGTCCCAAGCACTGTGCTAGTGACAAGAGATACAAAGATTGATAAGCTGTCGCTAACCTCAAGTCGCTCCCCCTGGAGATGGACAAGATAGCCCTCTCAGTGGTGTGGAAGGTCCTTGTGAGAAATGGAATTGGCATCATTCACGTCATTACCCAGCAAAGGCAAGGTCACTGGCATCTGTACCAGGAACGAGGGAAGACCATGGCATTAATCCAGTCTCTCTGTGTGTGTGCATGTGTGTCTGGTCTCTTTCTGGTAATTTTTAACCCATCTGAAATGATACAGTGCTGCACTGAAATGCATCCGAGGTCAGTCATGGCAAGAAGTAAATAGGTGGGGAAGGGAAGGCAGAGCTGGGGGTCATCTTCACAGATGGACTGATGAGTCTTAAAGAATGAATAGGCTTGTGTAATGTGCAAGGCATAGTGTCATAAAACAATATGTGTGTTAGAGGTTGGATTGTGTCCCCCCAAAATTTATATGCTGCAGTACTAACCCCAGTAGTTTAGTATATGACATTATTTGAAGACGGGGTCTTCACAGAGGTAATTAAAGTGAGGTCATTAGAGTGGGGCTTCATCCAGTGTGATCGATGTCCTTGTATAAAGAGAAAATGTGCACACAGAAACAGAGAAGGCCGTGTGAAGAGACACAGAAGATGATCATCAGCAAGCCAAGGAGGCAAGCCTGGAACAGACCTTCCCTCATGGCGCTAGGAAGGAACCAGCACCTTGATGGCAGACTTTTGACCTGTAGGACAATAAACTGCTGTTGTTGAAGCCCCCAGCCTGTGGTACTTTGTGACAGCAGCCCTGGGAAACTAATACAGTGTGTTCAGAGAATAAAGTCAAAACAACTGTTTTGTTTCCTCCAATGGTTATAATGTCCTGTGAGTAAAAAGGCAAACGAGCCAGTCTGCAGTAGCCCACAGAAGTCACCTCTTCTCTGTGGTTCGTTTTGATTCTCAGCGCAGAGTCCTGGCCACCTGGGGACTCCTCCAGTGCTGTACATTCTTCGGGTTTTTCATAAATTCCTTGTCACGTTTTTGGCCTCTCCTACCAAAGCTAGCTGCATTTTCCTGCTGCTAATAGGGAGTCATTACAAGCCTCATATTAGCTGTTTCATAGTTGCCTCATTATATTCCCTCCTTGTGGCTTATTAACATGACTTGTGTGTCAGAAGCTGGTGTTATTCTTCGTCGAGAACATCCCATGGGATAGTATGTAGTCCCAGCCATCCTGTCTGGTGTTTTCTGTCACATCCTTTATTCTTCCTGACAATTCCAAATTTAACCATGACACTCTTGCTTCAGAGAAAAAAGTTGAGAAAAGGGAAAAAAAAATGGTGTTGACAATGACAGGAATCACAGGGCTGCTGCTGGGTCCACAGTTTGGAGGCCTGTTACAGTGGGACCTGCTGGTCCCCGGGAAAATGGTACCGCCTCCAAGACCTGGGGCAGTAAGGCTGGTGCTGGGACAAGGGTCCACTTCAGGGCCCGCAGTCGGTCCACAGACAGTCTGTTACCAGGTGCTTGAATGGGCGTGACACCCACCAGTTTCCTGAACAGTTTCCTAACAGGCAGGACTGGCTCTGCACCCCAGCTGAAGGGAGCTGGTGCCTGTCCCGGGTCCATCCCAGGATGCATAGCCAGGACCAAGATGTATGCCTGCCTCCAGGAGCATAGACAGACATGTCTTCCACCTGGAGCCAGGTTACAGGGCCACTTCGAGATCTGCAGATAGATGGAGGTCAGCAGGTCTGCCTCCAGGAGCACTGAGAAGCATGCCTTCTAGCAAGTCCCTGTACATGGAAGACTGCTCCGTGACCAGGGCGGAGAGGGACTGGAACCCCATCACGGGCTGCTTCACCTTCCACAGCTGGGACCACGGTCAGGAGGCCTATTATTTGAGGCCCAAGTAGATGCGATTCTTCCTGGGTCCCTAGGCAGGTAGTTCTGGTGACAGGACCAAAGCCAAATAGGACCATAATGGAGTCCCCAGGGGGACCTGCCTATTTCTGGGTCAGTAGCCAGGACCAGGGTTGGCAAGCCTCCCACATGGGCCCAGGCCTGCTTTCTCAAATTGGTCCTCCTCAGTCCTGGGCTCCACCAAGGTTTTACAAGTCCTTAACCTGCATCCCAAAGCTCCCACAAATGCACTTTTATCCGTGGATGGCCACCAGGTTACTGTTGCAGTGGGGCAGGGAGGAATATGTACAAGGGAACCTCCTATTTTGCTGTCTTGCTGATGTCACCTCTGGGGTGGTGAGTCTTCATTCAGCCTATAAATATGTAATCATGACTTCCTTAAAGTAACCACTTACAGTATTGTTTTTTTAAATAACCTTTAATATGCTTTTTTCCAGTCATATGTCTCCTTTGCATTGTGCACATCCCCAGTAATAATGACTAAGTCTGTTAATTTTCTTTGTACTTTTTTGTTTTATTTTATCACGTGATCTCTTTTAGTATCGGAACTAACACTGATTGCCATTATTTCTTCCCTAAACAGTATTTTGTTGATTAAAAGAAAAGAGTAATTGAAACTATTTCTACTTCCTGTAATAGTGAACTGAGTCACTCAGCTGATTATTTCACATTTCACTGTCCTGAACAAGATGTCTGGCCAAGCCTGAAGTCCATGGCAGAGAAAACCATATGTTGCCAAAAGGAAGAGCATCAAATATTTTGAACAAAAATAAAACCTGGTGATTCAGAACTATTAGTTCCCTGATTAGCTTGAAAAATAAGTAGACATTCACTCTAGAAGAGGATAGTCTCACCCTAGACTTCAGATAACTACCAAAACGTCCAGCAAACAGACATCAGATCACAGAGAGATGCCCACAGGAACTCCAGATATTGACATTATCAGAAATGAACTGTAAAAGAGCTACTTACTGTGGTCGAGGAGATAAAAGCCAAGTTTAGATTTCAGTAGGGACCATAACCTACAAACAGTGAAATAACAGATTTTAAAATGTACCACATAGAGATTCTAAAAGTGAGAACTACAGTGCCCCAAGTTAACAAATCAGTGGATGGTTTTAACATCAGATTCAACACAGCTGAAGAGTGAATTATCAAAGTGGAGGACAAATCAGAAGAAAATAATCAAAATGCAGCATGGAAAAACAAAAGGATAGAAAATACAAAGAAAGGAGCACCTGGGTAGTGCAGTCAGTTAAGCATCTGACTTCGGCTCAGGTCATCATCTCAGAGTCCTGGGACTGAGCCCCACGTTGGGCTCCCTGCTCAGCTGGGAGTCTGCTTGTCCCTCTCCCTCTGCCCCTCCATGCATGGACTTGCTCACTCTCCTTCAAATAAATAAATAAAAATCTTGAAAAAAAAATACGAAGAGAAGGGTAACAGATATAGAGAACACAGTGGTGTTTAGCATACTAATTAAACTCCCAGAGGGGAAAACAATAGAAAATGAGACAATATTTACAGAGATAAAAGCTGAAAATTTATTAGAGTTTATGAAAAATATCACACAATTCAAGAAGTCCAAAAAAATCCAGGTAGAATATATTTTTTTAAATCCTTATATAAACACATTATGGTAAAACAATAGAAAACTTCAGGGGCGCCTGGGTGGCTCAGTTGGTTGAGCATCTGCCTTTGACTCAGGTCATGATCCCGGGGTCCTGGGATCAGCCCGAGTCGGGCTACTCAGCAGGGAATCTGCTTCTCCTTCTCCCTAGGCCCCTCCCCCTGCTTGTGCTCTCTCTCTCTCTCAAATAAATAAAAAAAATTTTTTTAATGTAGAAAACTTTAAAAGTAGCTGGAGAAGCAAGCAAAGTGGCAATGGACTCACAGCAAACTTCTCATTCAACAGGAACATAGAAGCAGGAAAATATAGTGATTATCTTCAATGTATTGAAAGAAAATAGGGGCGCCTGTGTGGCTCAGTCATTAAGCATCTGTCTTAAGCTCAGGTCATGATCCCAGCGTCCTGGGATTGAGCCCCACATCGGGCTCCCTGCTCAGCAGGGAGACTGCTCCTATCTCTCTCTGTCAAATAAATAACTAAAATCTTTAAGCAAAAAAAGAAAGAAAATAAACTGCCAACCAGGAAAAAATACTTTCATAAATGAAAATGAAATAAAAGACATTTTCTAGTCAACAAAAAAAGAGTTCACCACCAGCAGACTCATGCTAAAAGGAATTTCTAAAGGCAGGGAGTTACTCTTAAAAATATAAGGAAAGGAGGTCAAATAATGTAACTAATATATGGATAAAGCAAAATGAATACTGACTATATATAACAACTGATGTATTTAAATACATGTTAATGTTTACATACATATTCTATTATAATACATTATAAAAATAGCATATAAATAAGTAAATGAAGTTAAGGTGCTCTAAATTCTGTACATTGGGAAAAGGATAAAGCTACCGATTTACACTAGACTTTGAGCAAAGGTAGAATATGACCTAATTGTGCAAGATAAATGTAGAAGATAAAAAGCTCCTAGAAGATAACATAGAAGAGTATCTTTATGGCTCTGAGATAGGAAAATATTTCTTAAATAGGACCCAAAAAGTACTAATCATAAAGGAAGGGACTGGTAAATCAATTACATTAAAATTAGAGACAGTTCAGGGCGCCTGGGTGGCTCAGTCGGTTAAGCGACTGCCTTCGGCTCAGGTCATGATCCTGGAGTCCCAGGATCGAGTCCCGCATCGGGCTCCCTGCTCGGCGGGGAGCCTGCTTCTCCCTCGGACCCTCCCCCCTCTCATGTGCTCTCTGTCTCTCTCATTCTCTCTGTCTCAAATAAATAAATAAAATCTTTAAAAAAAAAAAAAAATTGGAGACAGTTCATCTAGATACTAGAGTGAAAAGCCAGAGCAGAGTGGGAAAAGATATTTGCAACACATATAACTAACAAAAGACTCATATCCATGTCTACAAATAAGTAAGAAAAAGACTCATAACCCAGTGGAAAATTGAGCAAGAGATTTAACCAAAGTATTTCCAAGAGAGGAAATCCAAATTATCTTAAATGTATTATAATGAGCTCAATCTCAGGCATCAGAGGAATGCATATTAAAACCACAATAAGGTACCATTACACACCTCCCAACACAATGGTTTAAATTTTAAAAACTGATAATACCAGCTCTTGATGTGGAGTAGCAGGAACTCTCTTACTGGGCTAGTGGGAATACAAATCAGAACAATAATTTTGGAAAACAGTCTGGCAAACCCTATAAGCAGCAATTCTGCTCATGTATGCTAGACATGTATTCATGGCAGTATTCTCAATGGCCCAAAACTAGAAATAAGTCAGTATCAACAGTAAAAGGGATGGATTATGATGTATTCCTACAATGAATATTCGGCAATGAACTACTGTACTCCCAAGAAATGAATAAATCTTACTACATGAAGTTGAACAACAGCAACAAGACAAAAATCATACATGCTATAGGATTCCATGTATATGAAGCACAAAAAGGCTAAAACTAACACATGATGTTAGACATCAGGATAATGGCTACCTTTGGGGAGGAGAAAGGAGTGTGTGGTAATTGGGAGAAGCACAAGGATTTGTAATGTACCATATTTCTTGATCTGAGGGGTGGTCACGTAAGTGTGTTCACTCTGATCATTCATCAAGCTATATACTTATGATGTGTGTATTTTTTGTGTGTAGTTTAACTTCCAGTTTTAAAAAGTTGCTTTAAAAAAATGTAATTGAGAGGCGCCTGGGTGGCTCAGTTGGTTAAGCGTCTGCCTTCAGCTTAGGTCATGATCCCAGTGATCACATCAGGCTCACTGCTCAGTAGGGAGCCTGCTTCTCCCTCTCCCTCTCCCCCTGCTTGTGTTCTCTCTCTCTCTCTGTGTCAAATAAATAAATAAAATCTTTTAAATAAATAAAAAATGTAATTGAGAGAGGACCCAGTGATACCTGAGATTTATAAGGATCCAAATACACAGAAATATCCTCTTGAGAATGATATTAAAGAGAGCCTCTCTTCATATTGGTGGTAGTGGTTGTTGTTTACCTGTCTCTCTCTCCTCTTCTTGGGGCAGGGCCTATGTCTTCACCTCTGCCTGACAGAGCAGATTCTGAGTGTGGGATCCACGAAATCATGTGGTAACAGGAGAAATGTGTTCCTGTCCCCAGGTTAAGAAAACGACCGAAGCCACCTTGCAGACCATACAAGATATGGTCACCATCGAGGACTACGATGTCTCTGAATGCTTCCAGCACAGCCGTTCCACAGAGTCTGTGAAGTCCACGGTCTCCGAGACCTACCTGAGTAAGCCCAGCATTGCCAAGAGAAGAGCAAACCAGCAGGAGACGGAGCAGTTCTACTTCATGGTACGTCTGTCGCTTCCCAGACGCTCTTGGGGCTCAGATCTGGGGTCCCCAAACACAGCTTCTAGAGTTGGATTGGAATCACCTGGGCTCTTTATTAAAATACAGACTCCTGTCTGCCCTCGGAGTTCCCAATTCTGTTTGTCTGAGATAGGATCTAGGAGTTAGTACTTTTGTAAAAGTTCCTCAGATTTAAAGAGGGCTGCTCTAAGACCACTTTTAAACTTTAACGTACATACATTTCACCAGGAGAGCTTGTTAACATGCGGGTTCTGATTCCAGTAGGTCTGGGGAAGGAGGGACCTGGGAGTCTGCGTCCCTGATAGGCTCCCAGATGATGGCAGATAATGCTGGTCTGCATCGGACTGCACTCGGGAGTAGCAAGGTTCTAGAATCTAGCAGGTAAAAGTGGCTGGATTTTAGATATCCTGTGGGAAGTTCCCTGACATGAAATATATTTTAAGTTAAAAACGAATCTTTCCTTTTGCAGAAACTCAGAGAATATTTGGAAGGTAGTAATCTCATCACAAAACTTCAAGCCAAACATGACTTGTTGCAGAGGACCCTTGGAGAAGGTCAGTTATTTGAAGCAGACAGGGAGGATGACATGGATTTTGTATTGTGTCACATAGCTATTCCATGAAGAGTGTGAGTTGTGGATTTGTGTTTTAAGAAGCAGAGAACACTGCTTGTTTAGATTGGGCTTTTGCTGTAACTGTAACAATCAGGTTCTCCCTGGAACTCTAGCTTGCTGCTAATAACCTTGAGGAAGAATAGTGAAATCTGCGGAGGGCTGAAAAGCCAGCCCAGACTCCTAAGGAACACTCTGCCCAGCCTGGTGCTCCTAACACCTGGTGCCCCTAATGGGGAGAAGACTGGGTGGAGCTGCACCTGTGCCCACCTGCTGACCTCCCAGCCACTGCTTCCTTACCCTCTGGGACCTGTCCAACCTTCCAGCTCCACCCCCTTTGGTTTAGTGGGCCAGTATTTATTGTCACATCTAATGCCTTCGTGGACTCTAGGAACCAGTTAAACCAGTTTGGGCGACTTTTTTTTTTTTTTCTTTCCACAGACATTGATTTTACTTGAGAAAAAAAATCTAATGAAGTATACTGCTGTAGCTAATAATAACACGCAAGAATAGCTATCACTTCTACAGGGCTTTTTCTGTGCTAGGCATTGTTCTAAACTATATATTGAGCTGGGCTATAACTTTCCCCATTTTTACAGATGAGAAAAACAATGGGGAAAAAAGGATTATATTTTAAAAGGGACTGTGTAAATGTTACTCTTTCTCTTTTAATCTTCTTGAAATTTAAAAGGAAAAAATAAATACAAGCAAAGTCCCTTTTTTAAGTGCCTCATAGTCTGTAACTTTATCTTTTATTCACACTAGATCTTGCCAGAAGTTATAAAAAGTGAAAGAGAATACAGATGGGAGTGGGAAATGAGGGGAGAGAGGTGTGTAACTCAGGCCAAAAAGAGATTGCTGCTCTTTGACCTAAACTCTTCCCCCTACCATTCTAGAACCTTCCTACAGACAAGGCGGTTTTTTCATCACCTTATCTCCTGGTTTCCTCCAAAGGACACATTATCCTCAGGGAATGAGCACTCGGAGAAAGGTCATCATGACCTAAGGCTCCATGTATTACAGTTAGGATGCCAGATTCTAAGATAAAAGGCTGATTTCATTTAGAAAAATAATTAACATTTAAACTACTAGTAAGTGTCTTAAATAAAATAACCAAACACAATATGTGAACTTTCATTAGATTTTGAATCAAAAAAGCAAGTTACAAAAGGCATTTTAAGGACAATTGGGGAAATTTAAATATAGACAGACTGTATATTAAATGACATTATTGAATTCATTTTCTGAGATATGACAGTGGTGGTATGATTATGAAGGAGAAGATTCTTATTCTTAAGAAATGTTTGCTAAGGGGCGCCTGGGTGGCTCAGTCGGTTAAGCGTCTGCCTTTAGCTCCGGTCATGATCCCAGGGTCCTGGGATCCCTCCCCTCAGCGGGGAGCCTGCTTCTCCCTCTCACTCTGCCTGTCGCTCCCCCTGCTCATGCTCTGTCTCTCTCTGTCAAATAAATAGATAAAAATCTTTTTTTTAAAGTGGCAATATTAAGAAAATGAAAATCATAATTGAAGTTAAAAAAAATGTTTGCTAAATATCATAATATCTGCAAATTACTTTCAATCGATCCAAGAGAAAAGATAGAGAGGGAGAGAAAAGGAAATAAGGCCAATATGGCAAAATGTTAACAGTTGGGAAATCTCAGTGAAGGGTAGCCCTGTACAAGGTTTTCAACTCTTCTATAATGGAGGTTGGAATTTTTTTTAAAAAAACTTTTTTTTTCCTTTGAATAGTTGTCTTACCTCAGCAATCATGTCCCAGTTTTTTTTCTTTTCTCTTCATAGTATCATGTAAGATCATTTTTTCCACCTACCACAAAATGCCTGATATTTCAGTGATGCCCCCAAGGTCAGGTGCCGGTCCCAAAGCATAAATTATCATTAAGTGTTTTGATGAATGCTTACTGGCACAAAGCCCTTCCCTGCAGGACTGGATACCACGTTAGAAATCGTGAGTTGGACGCAATTAAGTAGTGGGTGAATTCATTCTTGGCATGCGTGCAGACACATGTGTTAATTCACTTGGGGTCCCATTCTGAAACTTTTATGATACTCATTCTACATAGATTCCCCGACGTCTCCTGGAGAGAAAACCCTCGCGGTTCATACGATTTTACATGGCATTATTGGATAGGGCTCTATTTTAGCCGACTTACTGACTCCACGTGCCAGATTCCGTCGTTAGCTGCTGTACTGTGTAAAGCTGTATTGTACCTTGGGAACTCTGAGCCAGGATTTCTTTATCTTGGAATTTCTCACTGGGTTCCAGTATCATAGTGACACAAGCCGGGTTCAGGGGTACCAGGCCTTCAGCAGATTGGATTTATTCAGAAACTGGATGGTTCTCAGACACACTAGCCTCTGCCCACACGCTGCAAACCTTCCTGCCCCCCGGCCCTGCCCCACGTGCAGGCTTGGCAGCACACCACACACCGGGCACTGCCTGGGCTTCTTGCTGGCAGCGTTGCCCAGAGAAAGGGTGAGCCTGCCCCCACCTTCTAGCTCAACCCTTGTGAGCCTGCTGTCCTTCCGTGCAAGCCCTGTTCGAGTTAATAGGCTTAAACCAAAAGAGACGAGGAAAGTTCCTGGTGCCTGTCCCACAATGAGATAATCGGGGAGTCCTTCTGAAGGAATCCAAGTCTGGGCTTAGTGAAATAAGGTTAGTAGCACAGGATTCGATGGTGTGTTTGGGGACAGTCGTGACTTTTTATAGAGAGATCACATCTCTGAATTATACTAGACTCACTGCTGCAAAAACTGCCTTCGTAGTAAAACAAATAGGGCCTAACCCAGGGATTTAGCAGTTGATCGTACACAGCTGAAACTGTAACTACAGACATGTGTTTGGCCTGTCTTACCGCTTGCTTTTGGCAGCCTACCAGAGGCCCAGTAAGTCCTTTGATTTACAACATTGTGAAGCAACTAGATTGAGCTCTTAAAGGCGCACTGTCAAAATTCAGAATTCCACATCTCTGAAAACTGTTGAAATAAAAAGAAACACATAATGAGTTGTTAAGACCAAAGTCATCACCTTCATCATCCTTCAGCAACACCATTATAAAGTGATGTCATTTGTTTTTCATTTGGAGAAGTTACATCAACACAGTAAATGAGATCTACATCAGTAAAACTGAGGCACTGAAACGGTTTCTTTTTCTTTTAATAAGCCTTCATGTTCACACTGGCTTCTTTATGTGCAACATTTGGAGTTAAGGGGAAGGGGGTGTAAATATCAGCGCAGTTTTCACTAAACACAGAAAATCTGACACTGGAAGCAGAGTTCCATGTTAGATTGTTTCTAGTCCTGGGCATAAGTTTTCTGACAAAGAAATTAAATGGCTTATCATCATTGAATCCATTGTCTGTCTTTGAGTAGGAGCACAAACATACTTTTAAAAGAGAAGCTGATTGTGAATAATTATGTTTTTTAGAAAAGCAATGTATCCTTAAGGAAGAAAAAGGACTGAAAATTAATGCCAGGAGTCCTTATCAGTCATTCATTAGGGACCCAATTCCGAGTGCCTCTGTCCAGTTTGAGCTGTGCACATTTTAAATATTTCATCTAGTTGGGTTTTCTTTTTTTAATCTCAGATTGCCACCACACTGTATTTTCGTTTTCCCTTTTAGTCTGTGGTGGTAAACTACATTTGAGTATGAAAAATAATTCACTTCTTAATTCTCAAGTGAAATGACCGGAGTAGTCAAAGTAGGTGTTTGTAGCAAGAACAAGATAATCCTGGATCATGGGTCATTTTTTGCCTCCAAATGGCTTATATTGTGGGATGGGGAGGGGGGTGAGGGAAGAAATTGTCTGTTGTTTTTAATAATTAAATAGCCTTCCAAAGAAAGTGATTGAAATCTAATCCTCAAACCACTGGAAGCTTTCACATTTCTCGGGGAAGCAGATTCTTCTAAGCTTGTGTGTTATTGATCTATTAATGATGATACTGATTAAAAAATAAAACCTCATTCATCAGTTGAGGCACAGTACTATTAGCTGAACAAAACGATGGATGTGGTGGTGGCAGTTACACTATGAATGATAGTTCTTGAGAAGCTTGCTCTTGGCTCATTAATCAAAATGTATCTTTTATAGGTTTTTAATTTTTTATCTCATACTATTAACCATGGATGGATGGAGCAAAATGATTTTAAGCCATTTAATATGTGATCTTTTTCTAAATCTAGAGAATCTTTGCTTGGGATATTTTAACAAAAGTAGCAAAACTTCAAAGTTCTAGAAAACATTTCATTTCTAAGGAGTTATTAGTGTCTTTATCATTGAATCCCTTGAAAGTGATTAACCTCCATTATCCAGTTTAATTTTGTAGATACTTTAAATTTTTATTTTACTTTTTAAAGATTTTATTTTTAAGTAATCTCTACACCCAACGTGGGGCTCAAACTTACAACCCCGAGATCAAGAGTGGCACACTCTACTGACCAAGCCAGCCAGGCGCTCCAGGACTTTTAAATTTTTAACTTAATGTGTGTTATATAATTTTAACTTAATGTGTGTTATATAATCTAGTACATCTTTAGCATTTTGTATTTGATTTTAGCCATATGGGGGAGACAGAAGTGTAAGCCATAATCCCTACCCTTCTTTTTAGGATCTTTCAAAGTATTTGCTGGGGAATAAGACTTATATTTTTACGATATATTACTTGGGAGCTCAGGTCTAGAATTAAAACAAACCTGATCAAAATAGCACCAACATTTTTCACAGAACTAGAACAAACAATCCTAAAATTTGTATGGAACCACACAAGACCCCAAATAGCCAAAGTAATGTTGAAAAAGAAAAGCAGGGGTGCCTGGGTGGCTCAGTCAGTTACGCAACTGCCTTCGGCTCAGGTCATGATCCCAGGGTCCTGGGATCGAGCCCCACGTCAGGCTCCCTGCTCGGCGGGGAGCCTGCTTCTCCTCCTCCCTCTGTCTGCCTCTCTGCCTACTTGTGTTCTCTATCTCTCTGTCAAATAAATAAATAAAATCTTTAAAAAAAAAAAAGAAAAGCAAAGAGGAAGGCATCACAATCCCAGACTTCAAGCTGTATTACAAGCTGAAATCATCAAGACAATATGGTACTGGCACAAAAACAGACACATAGATCAATGGAACAGAATAGAGAAGCCAGAAATGGATCCACAAATATATGGTCAGCTAATCTTCAACAAAGCAGGAAAGAATATCCAATCAAAAAAAAGGCAGTCTCTTCAACAGATGGTGTTGGGGAAACTGGACAGCGACATGCAGAAGAATGAAACTGGACCACCTTCTTACACCATACACAAAAATAAATTCAAAGTGAATGAAAGACCTAAATGTGAGACAGAAGAGCATCAAAATCCTAAAGAACAATACAGGCAGCAGCCTCTTTGACCTTGACCTCAGCAACTTCTTCCTAGACACATCTCCAGAGGCAAGGGAAACAAAGGCAAAAATGAACTGTTGGGACTTCATCAGGATAAAAAGCTTCTGCACAGCAAAGGAAACAATCAACAAAACTAAAATGCAGCCTATGGAATGGGAGAAGATATTTGTAAATGACGTATCAGATAAAGGACTAATATCCAGAATCTATAAAGAACTCATCAAAATTGGGGCACCTGGGTGGCTCAGTCATTAAGCATCTGCCTTCAGCTCAGGTCATAGTCCCAGGGTCCTGGGATCGAGCCCCACTTTGGGCTCCCTGCTCAGCGGAAAGCCTGCTTCTCCCTCTCCCACTCCCCCTGCTTGTGTTCCCTCTCTTGCTGTCTCTCTCTGTCAAATAAATAAAATCTTAAAAAAAAAACTCGTCAAAATCAACACCCAAAAAATAAATAATCAGTAAAGAAATGGACAGAAGACATGAACAGACATTTCTCCAAAGAAGACATACAAGTGACTGACAGACACATGAAAAAATGTTCAGTATCACTCAGCATCAGGGAAATACAAATCAAAACCTACCACCTGTCAGAAAGGATGAAATCAACAGTAAACAGCAGATGTTCGTAAGGATGCAGAGAAAGGGGAACCCTTTTGCACTATTAGTGGGAATGCAAACTGGTGCATCCACTCTGGAAAACAGTGGGGAGGTTCCTCAAAAAGTTAAAAATAGAGCTACTCAAAGACCCAGAAATTGCACTATTAGATATTTATCCAAAGGATAAAAAAATGTTGATTTGAAGGGGCACATGTACCCCAGTGTTTACAGCAGCATTATCAACAATAGCCGAATTACTTTATTGGGAAAGAGCCCAAATGTCCATTAACTGATGAATGGATAAAGATGTGGTATATAGGGCGCCTGGGTGGCTCAGTTGGTTAAGCGACTGCCTTCGGCTCAGGTCATGGTCCTGGAGTCCTGGGATCAAGTCCTGCATCGGGCTCCCTGCTCGGCAGGGAGTCTGCTTCTCCCTCTGACCCTCCTCCCTCTCATGCTCTCTGTATCTCATTCTCTCTGTCTCAAATAAATAAATAAAATCTCTAAAAAAAAAAAAAAAAGATGTGGTATATATATGCAATGGCATATTACTCAGCCATCAGTAAGAATGAAAACCTGCCATTTGCAACAATGGATGGAACTAGAGGGTATTATGCTAAGCAAAATATGTCAGTCAAAGAGACAAATATCATCTAATTTCACTCATATGTGGAATTTAAGAAACAAAACAGATGAACATAGGGGAAGGGAAGGAAAAATAAAATAAGATAAAAAACAGAGAGGAAGGCAAACCATAGGAGACTCTTAACTATAGAGAACAAACTGAGGGTTGCTGGAGGGGAGGTGGGTGGGGGATGGGCTAAATGGGTGATGGCACTAAGGAGGGCACTTGCTGCGGTGAGCACTGGCTGTTAATTTTAAGTGGTGAATCACTAAATTCTCCTGAAACCAATATTACACCATATATTAACTAACTTGAATTTAAATTTAAAAAATAAAAAAGATGGGCGCCTGGGTGGCTCAGATGGTTAAGCGTCTGCCTTCGGCTCAGGTCATGATCTCAGGGTCCTGGGATCGAGTCCCGCATCGGGCTCCCTGCTCCTTGGGAGCCTGCTTCTCCCTCTGCCTCTCTCTCTCTCTGTCTCTCATGAATAAATAAATAAAATTTAAAAAAAAAATAAATAAATAAATAAGATTTGTATATTTATGGGTGGAAAAAAAAAACCTGGACCCTAGGGCCAAATGCGTCACATACTAACGGTGTAACCTTGAGCAAGTCACAGTAACTTGCCTCCTATATGCTTGGTCTCTTCCATAAAATAAAAATAACAGTACCTGCTTTATAAGGTTTTGTGAAAATTGTGAGTTAATGTATAGAAGGTGCTTAGAACAGTGTCCAAGTGTTGGACATCATTGCTGTTTTTATTGTTGTTAGTATATTTTGTGTCATACTTCTGTGAGAATAAAGTATGCAGCATGACAGAATACAGTACAGCACAAGCCTGTTAGTTTCTCTGTCCTCAGAGAACCTTTTGCTCATTCTCCTGACTCACCCTGCGTGATCTCAGCTAGGTCCCGTGGCCCCAGAACAACCTAAATGGTGGTGACTGTCAAATCTTAATCTCCAGCCCTGTCTTGTCTCTGTGCTTTAATCATGTACAGCCAGCTTCCTGCTGAAGGATATCCTGGAAGACACCACTTCCTAGGAGACCATCTCTCCCACTTAAGAACAGCTAGAAATTATTCTGGAGTTCTCTGTCCACCTTCTCCTTTTTCTTGTCCCGCAAAATAGCAAAAGGCCAGAAGAAGGAAGGGAGTTAGAGTTAAAGGATATACAGAACTGGGTAGTGGGGGAAACCAGATTTTTCCCCTTTCCTCCCACCCCCACTCCGAGTCAGGGCCCAGCACTGATTCTAGTAGACCTAACAGTGGCCTGAGTCTGGGTTGAGGAAGGTATTCTCTGATACTGTCACCCCCCCCCTTAACAAATAGAACATTAATCAAATCCTTTGTTTCTTATTCTTCAAAAGCAGGTAATAAAGACTCTGTTGCCTTGGAGGGTTCATTCACCATTTCCAGCAAGCCAGCTTTCTCTACAGATGTTATACTGGCCTCATCCCACAAATCTGAATCACTGATAGGATGGGCTGGGCGTACCTGTTTGTGCTGCAGCGTGAACCTTCTCTGCTAGCCGTAACTTCAGGCTGTTTCAGGAGCACAACGTCATTTTGCAGACAAACCGGTGGAATGGTTCTCTCTTCCAAACCCCTCCCACAGCTCCACCCAAAATGTGAGAAAGAGCAGACAGCAACCACAGCCACCTTCACACTTGGAATTAGCACAGATTGTAGGAGCACTACGAAAATACAGAGCCAATGTTTAAAACCAGTCAAGAAGCCCGAAGATATAAGAAACTCATGTTTTAAATGACAGGGAACTCTGAAAGGCTGTTAGCTTACAGGTTGTAGAATGTAGCATAATTTAATGTCCTTGTACTTAATACCTGCCAGTGTCATTTCTGATTATAAAATGCAACTTCTCACCTGACTGCATATTACAGAAAGAACACCAACTTAATATAAAGGAAATTGAGTTTTCCCACCCTATCTGACTACCTTCTAACCCAAGTATCTATCAAGACAGAGGAAATAACTAACATCTGAACCTTTGATGTGTTTTATCTGTATTTCTTTGTTAACCTTACAGTTAAGATCAAGCAGCTGTTTCATGTTTTCTGAATAACAAATATTCCTGCCTCAAATTGCCCAGTGAAACATGTTTCTCCTCCAATCTATAGGATTTATTAAATTTTAGGTATAGGTTTTATGAAATGTTTACTTCGAATTATTTGTCTATCATGATATGCTATCCTCATGCTTTCCACCATATAATGTGTAAGTTATTATAAACTCAGCATCTAAAAGTAAGGGACAGGTGATACAAAAGATTACCAAGTGCATTCCACCAATTCCATTCCATTTACTTATTTTAATTTTTTTTCTGCAGGTCATAGAGCTGAATATATGACTACAAGGTAGGAAAATATTTTATCGTAACTCTGTGTCTCACTCTTTTTTTTTTTCCCCTTAACAACAAGCAACCGTTCAGTGCTGCAAGAATGAACGAATTTTGTTAATGAACATGGAAGATCGTTTTGACTCTCGACAAACCATAGTAACATGAAATGTTTGGGGTTCTCACAAAACCAGATTTGCTCTGGCAGATCTGAGGGTTTCCCAGTGTAATTGTGAAGCTCTTTAACGAGTAGACTGCTTAAGAAAGATTTAAATCGAATGGGCTTGGTTTATCTAATCCAAAACACTTTCAGTTTCTAGAAATAGTCTGATTTGATCATTTAATTAATAAGCAATGTTATGTGCATATCTACTGTGTTAGCAAATAGAAAGCATGATCAGTTACTTTCTGTTCCTACTTTTCCTTATGTCATATAAAACTTAGAACTATACCAAATACTCAGGATTTTAGCTTCTTACCCCTTTGGGTTCACTTTAAAGATTTAACTTTTAATATTACAGCATATTGCACTTTTTTCTTTCTTTTTTTTTCTTCATTCATAAAGGGATTTTGAAGCTATCGCTGAGAAGGAAAAGCTTTTTGGAAGCAGATTCTGATTTGGGTTGGGGAAAGGTTGCAACTTTTATTTTTCTGTGCCAGCATTTGTGTAATAGCCAGAAATTATTCTAATTGACATAGCTAGACATTGCACGCTTGAAGCTGGGTTCTCTTTGAGGTGAGAGGCATTTAGAACACTGTGTGTGTGTGTGTGTGTGTGTGTTTTGCAGTAATTGGCAAGCTGATTTTCAAGGCTCTATAATGTTCCTGCTGGGCAATTTATTAAAAAGGAAGCCCTCTTCTTGGTGAACCAATTAGAAGGATACAGCTAGTGACTTGTCTGCACCTCACGGAAATACTGAGGTTTTTTTCCTTCCCCGTGTCAGTGACAAAGAGGAGTATTACTTCTGCGTAGTAATAGGCAATTTATGGAGCTTTTTTCATATATATGATCTCTGTGCTACCAACTGTTCTACTTTTGTCTCTATATTATAATTAACGTAAAGCACTTCGAAAAAAGATCTCTTTTTTTTTTTTTTTTTTTTTTTAAAGATTTTATTTATTTATTTGAGAGAGAGAATGAGATAGAGAGAGAGCATGAGGGGGGGAGGGTCAGAGAGAGAAGCAGACTCCCTGCTGAGCAGGGAGCCCGACGTGGGACTCGATCCCGGGACTCCAGGATCATGACCTGAGCCGAAGGCAGTCGCTTAACCAACTGAGCCACCCAGGTGCCCAAAAGATCTCTTTTTAAAAGAAAGGAATGCAAATACATGAATTTGCAATGAGAACTGTCACTGCCAAACAGACTAGATACGCACATCGACCTGACTTGTACTTCCTCTCATCCACACGGGCGTCCTACACAGGAGCCGGATTACCTGCAAGTCGTTGGGGGCCGGCAAACCAGAGCGCGCCATACCATTCCAGGGTTGGCTGGTGCGGCCCTGATTCTGTTCACCGGATGAGTGCACAGGAAAGCCGGTGCCGTCAGGGGCCTGAGAAGCCGCCTCTGCCACCGAAAGGACTTTGATAAGCGCTCCGGCACTTTGTTTTCCTGTCAGGTTTCTCTCCCAGTGGTGTTGTCGTCACACTCGCCTCATACTTTAGAATCGCCAGGAGAGGCAACTTGCAGGCCTCTGGTAGACAACTCCAGAGACAGGTCTTCACGTGCCCCAACCAGGAGCTACACTGCTTCTCTCGGTCATGCAGGGACAATGATCTAGCTCTGCTAAGGGGCTTTGGCTCCAGCCGCAAGATTTGCTTGACTGAGTCGGTGACAGAACGAGATGAGCCTGTGTCCTTATCCCCTTAGCTTCGTCAGTGGCTCCAGATGTCACCAAGCGTGCAGCACTGCTGGACCTTGTAATAACCATGTTTTCTGGTTTCTCTATTGAATGCTTTGATGTCTTGGGGCCTTGCTGACCTTGGAGGGACTACTACCCCCAAGGTTAGCCAATTCATTGAAATAGGTCATGCTCACAAGTATGCCTTTTGTGTGCAAACCAACCAGTCCAGACGCATACTGTCAACTGCATCCTTTATCGGGCTTTCACGTTCAAGGTCACTCTCCCCCTTCCCTGATCACCACACTTTGTGGTGTGGTGTACCAGACAACTGGGAATAGTCCCTATTCCCCAGAGCCCCCCCAGACTTACTCAACCTAGCCAGTCCTAAACCTGCTTACCCTCCCTCGCACATTCCTTCCCATGGAAACCACAGCATTGCCCGAACGCCCTCTGCCTCCCCATCTACTCTGGTGCTTCCCCATGTACCCCTCCCCCGTGGAGTAGCCTGCCCCCTCCTCTTGGGCAGTGTGGGTAACAAACTGTCTTTTCAATGGCCTTTGCTTCTGATCTGGTGGCCTCACCATCCCTGAATAAAAATAAAGTCTACATTTTAAAACACTTGTAAAATAATGAGGGACACCTGCGTGGTGCATTAGGTTGGGTATTGATGCTTGGTTTCGGCTCAGGTCGTGATCTCAGGGTGGTGAGATCCAGCCCAGTGTTGGGTTCTGTGCTGAGTGTAGAGTCTGCTTGAGGCTCTCTTTCCCTCTCCCTCTGACCCTCCCCTCCACCCCCTAAAATAAATTATTTTTAAAAATCTTTAAAAAATACTTATAATGAAAAGAGTGGATGAAATCAATCACATAAGGTTAAAAAACTCCTTGGTGGGTAGTTGTTTTGGTTTTTATGCCTACCAGATCCTTTCCCCTGTGAATAGCCTAGAATTCGGTATATAAAAGAAATTTCGGGAATTTCACCAGTGGCAGGACGTGATATACTGCCTGGTAGAAGTTTCCATATTCACTTCTAGACTGTTGCAAAAACTCCTCTTAACCTCTCAAGCACATGGGGCTTCAGGTGCTGTTCACTATACACCCGTTAATCCTTTGAGCCCACCTGCTGGTTGAGTCTTAGAATTTGGCTATGGAAGGCTATCACCTTTGCTCCCCTACCTCTCTTGATAGCTAAAGAATGTGGTAATATCTTATGAATCTAGTCAGGCTTCCTCATATTCTTAGGATTTTGTTTCTAACCTGGCCTTTCTGAATGCCAGTGAACTAAAAAAAAGGTAATTCTTCCTAGACAGTTTGCAGCATAATGAAGGGCTTTACCTAATTTCCAAGTGTGATGTATGCCCTCATATAAGACTTCCAATGAAGAAGGAGTTAAAATTGGAATGTCTGGAGAACAGTGCTGGGACTCTTCTTCCCTGTGTACCATTCAGCACAGGTGGAGAAGCTGAGTCAGGTACTTCTGGCCCTCTGCTCTAGAGGAAGAGGACGGAAGAGGCCCCCTCTCTCCATGACAGAGCAAGATGTTGCAGGGTCTGAATGGAGTACGTGGGGCACCGGATGTGTGTATGTTAGAGAGACTGGCTCAGCCACCAAAGCAGACGGGAGATGGAGAGTCCAGAGCAGAATAAAGGGTGTATCGTAATGCTCTACAAATATTTAAGTGATGAGATAGTTTGTTACAAAGAAATAGTCATTCATATGAGCCTGTATCTACCCCCTCCCTGAGAAAACATTGAAACCAAACTCATTTTTCACTTGTGGCCACATTAATACTTACTTTTTTGCATAAAATAAAACCCCATTAATATCTGAGGGATACTGAACAGATGTGACGTTACTTGCATTGACGAATTATGTTGTAACTAAAAATATTATATTTAATTTCTCATATTGGGATTTATCAAGAGCCCTGATTTTTATGACTCACTTTGTCTTCCATGTGACTCATAAGCCAGTCGGGTTTGTAACACTTGGCCAGATAGCTCACAGTTCCATTTTTAAACAAACTAGCAAACAAATGTCATATACAATATACAAGAGAAGGGTAGTCTGAATGAAGAGTTTGTATCGCTTTTGATCACATAAGTAAAAGTAAATAAACGGGAAAAGGGAAGGACTCTTTTCCCCCCATGGGTGGGGGTGGAGAGGGCACACGAGAAATCCTGTTTTGTGATTTTGATGTGACCTATGGGTATTTCATTTATTGTTTGATTTCTGCCATGCTCAGTAATTATATTCCCTTCCCTTAGGCCTCCAAATGTTCCCCCTAAGCCCCAGAAACACAGGAAGTCCAGACCCCGCTCACAGTATAATGCTAAGTTGTTTAATGGGGATTTGGAAACATTCGTCAAGGTACTGGCACCAGCCATCTGGGTGGCTGATCTCCACGCTTCTTACTATAATGGTCTCAGCCTCTCATAAAAGGAGGCAGGTCATTATGTCCAAGTCTGTCCTGGGGCTCTTTGCTTTCCCAGAAAATCAATATAATATTTCCTGAAGTCAGAGAGGAAAGAATATTTGGTTTGAGTGCCTTCAGAAGAGGAAATAAATGTGGGTATTATGCTGGCAAAAGAGAAAGCCCTCTTTCTTTCTTTAAAAAAAAAAAAAAGCCATAATTTGTGCAAAGAGGAAAAGAGCTACCTGATAAAATATTTTGTTTCTACTCGTGCAAATTAGGTGGCACAAAATATATTTTTAAAGTATATTGTTAGGGTAGCTCTGAAGCACAGCAAGAGTTTCGATTTCCCGTGACTTAAGGAATTCATTATATTGGATAAATTGTAAGACCCTGCAGTCTGTATCTTGTATCTCTGCTGTGTTTACTCTGTCTTCTTTTTCATCCTGTATTTCTGATAATGCTTCTAGCCGAGGACGAAGGAACTCACACGCGAGACATCAGGTACAGTGCTACAGGGAGGCGAGGGCGCAGCCTCTTTTGCTCTTGGTATCATTTTCAAATCATAATCGTGCTTGGCTTTAATTACATTTTTAAGGTCTTTGAAAGAAAAATGTTTGCAGTTGGAAATTAGGTTTAAAAATAGGCTTTACTATTTATGGCTTCCTACCTATTTACTATAGAAAGGAGTTATAGAAATCAAACGCTGACTTAAGAGGAATTGTCTCTTCTAGTAAAAGTGGATAAACGCTTAGTTTTTACATTACATATTTGACAATTGTACCAAATTTGAGTCAAGGGCTTTTGTTAAGGCAAGTCAGTGTTAAATACCCAATGCACATTAATGCTGGATTATGGACCCTCAGAAAAATTATACAAAAAAGAGAAGAGCTTTCTCTTTCATGGCTAACATTTTATGTCATGGACTCCAGTGTTTCTGAAGACTAAATTTATGTAGGAAATCACATCATTAGTAACCTCCCTTAATAGTATGTTATAGATGTCTTAGTTTCTTTAAAGGCAGATCTTCTATCGAGTATGTGCTCTAATGGTTAAAAAATGTGTGTATGTGCGTGTGGCATGTACACACGGACAGACACATACATACATACATGCATACATAGAGAGAGAGATTGAGAACCTCTGGCAGCCTTAAAAGCAAGCCCTACCTTGGCATTAAGTGAAAAGCCACTGGACAACCTAAATCACAATCACAAACCCACTGCCATAAGCCTCCAAAGAGCCTTGTTGGCTCTAATTTAATATAAAATTATTGTCAAATTTGATTAGCTAGCTTCCCAGCCCAAGGCTTATAAGCAGGGGCAAATTAGCTGGAGGGAAGGGAAGATAAAGATAAGATGAAAGGACTGAGTTATGCAGCTGATGGTCTGGCAGAGAAGGAATAGAGAAAAGCTCAAAGAAACAAGGGTATGATTCCATTATATTTGATAACACAGTACAAGAATGACTGCCTAAGATGATAGGACAGCTCATATTATATTTTTAAAAGATTTTTCATTAAGAACAATTAATGGAAACCAAATTTAGGTATTAAAGAAGGCGTAAACCAGTTATCATGGGAAATTCACTTAGGTGAGCTCTTCCATATCCCAGATGGCATATTAAAGAATCTTTGGTCGTAGAAGCAAAACAGTGGATACAGAGATCTCTGCCCTTCTGGGAAGTGCTCCATCCCTTGAGGTCCCCACAATATCACTGTGAGAAAGCAAGAGCAAACCATTTTTCCTTTTTCCCATGGGGAAACTGAGGCACAAAAGGACCCCCCCCCCCTTTTTTGTTTGTTATTTGTTTGTTTGAATGTTGGGTGGAGCACAGCCCATTGTTTCACTTCTTGTAAACTATTTTCTGCCAAAGCATCTGGCATCCATGAAATTAAATTAAAACACACACACTTATTACTTTTTGACCACAAAATTCATTGTATCTGAATAAAATACTGATGGTAAGCAAAAGATTAGCGATTATCTGAGTAAATGTAAAGACGAAAATGTTTTTGGAATAATGTGAAAACTTAAGACATTTTTATTTAGAACCTTCTTAGTGCAAACATTTTTCTTTTAATAACATTTTACTCTTTGTTTTAATACTAAGTTTGGCAGAGGTGCAAACTAATATTCTCCTTTTATCACTTCACATTTAAATATTTGTTGCTCTTTTAGATTACAGTGTTAAGTGAATCCGTCATATAAGGGTTACTTCCCCTAAAACAGACTTGTATCTTAAAGAAAAATCCCCTCACATGTTCAGTAAGTGTTGATGTAATTACATCGCTATTTTTGAGCCAACTAGTCCACACTAAAGAGTTTTTATTCTTAAAGGACCTTCTCTAAGAAATTAATAAAGTATACATCCCTAAAACAAATTAACTAATTAGAGAAACTTAATACAGTCTCGAGAAATGACTGAAGCATTAACTGGTTTACACACTGATTAGATGGTCTTAAAACCTAAAATAAAACTATTCCTCAAGAAGTGTATTAGCCATTCTAGGAATAGTAAAGAGTTTAAATGGCTCAGCTGCATTATTCCCAATCCTTCCCCTGTTACTTAATTGGAAAGGTTAGTAGATTCTGAATTGTTCTCATATATTATGACAACCAAATTCTTGTGTTTCAGAATAAAATTCCTCATGAATTAGTACCTGATGTCTGTTAATCATTTTGAACCTCCATGTTTCCTATAAAGATCTAATTCCTGAAAGAGCAGTCTTTAAAAGTACATGAAAAATAACTCCATAGTCAGTAACCTTCTTTAACTACATGGAGTGCATGGCATTGATACATATTTAACTGTGACCTTAGCAGCTCCTTCATCTCATCTGTCATCCTATACATGTTTTAAAACATTTCCAGAATTCACATTTGTTCAGTAGAGTGCACTGACTCTATTATAAGATGTGGGGAAAGAGGCCAAAAAACTCTCCCTTCCTCAGAAAACAAGATCTAATGGGATGTGCATTTGTGCCATTTTTTCATAATCCTTAAAACATGTAAAAATAACAATGAAAAATCTATAAGGATGAGTAAGTTCTGATGCAAACCAAATAAATATATAACATATTATAATCATGTAGAAGGCAATCCTCCTATCATGTACCTGGAAGCATGTAAGCTTTTTTATAACTGTTGTCATCCAGATGGTGTACTCTCAGGATGTCACAGAGAGGGTCCCGGGGTGTCTAAAAGGCTGTGTGTAGTGACTGGTATGGCCCGTCAGTTGTAAGGTGCTATGGTTAGAATACATGGAGTTCTTTTTAGGTCCATTAGATTAATTACTTGTATAAATAACCCTTAAAAAAATGAGTGATTCATGTATTCATTTTGATACATGAGCCCAAATATAAGTAAAACAGATGAATTAGCTTTGACATCTCTAGGCACAACAGAGGAAATTGAAACAGGATTGCATTAAATGTATTTAATGTGGTTTGCTCCAGAACTGAAATATACCTTTGGTTAAATATAATCTTATTTTTGGCCTTAGTGGAATATTTTAGAGGGGGGAGTATTTCGAAATGATCATCTAAAAGAGTAAAAAGCACTCTTTAATTAGGGTTAAACTGTGAACTTTGTTATTATGTGTGATTTATGCCTCTCCTTTGTGGTTAACTGGTTTCCATCTCTTTACCCAGGACTCAGGACAGATTATCCCTCTCATTGTGGAAAGCTGTATTCGGTTCATCAATCTCTATGGTAAACCATAAACTATGGAATTCTTATTTTGTTTTTTGGGTTTTTTTTTTTTTTTTAAAGATTTATTTATTTATTTATTCATTTAAGAAATCTCTACACCCAACATGGGGCTTGAACTCACAACCCTGAGATCAAGAGTCACATGCTCCACCAACTGAACCAGCCAGGTGCCCCTGAAATCTTACTTAAAAAAAATAATCACTAGGAGTATTTCAGTAAATGTGTCTTCTCAATTAACATTTGATTATTAGGGAAAGGGGGACCTAGCAGTTTTGCTGGGGTTTTTCATCCTCTTCATCTTCTGTTCTCTTTAGGTCTTCAACATCAGGGGATTTTCAGAGTGTCTGGTTCCCAGGTGGAAGTCAATGATATTAAAAATTCATTTGAGAGAGGTAATTGCATGTCTGTACCCATAAGCAAACCACGTTAAAAAGCCATCAGCTGCTCTAGAGTGAAGTGGCATACTCATTCTGTAGATCTTCAAAAGCTTTCTCTTTGCATTCACTTCATTTTAGATGTTGAGGTAACAATCTGTTTAGAATAGCTGAGAAATGAAGCCAAAATCGTAAGGCTTTGTTATCAAGTATAGAAAGGCATATGAGCTTTGTATTCTGGTTTAGGACTGGCATTGATCATTCTCAGCATGTGTGTCAAAAGTGGCATGAGAACCCATGAGAAGGTTCTGGAAGAGTGGCAGGATAGCCCTGAGCCTACCTAGTAGGTGTTGGGAGTGACTCATCCCAACTGCATGTCGGGAATGCTTTCCTTCCTCTTTTAACCATCCTCAGACTCCTTCCCTGTGACCTTAGTTGGGCCTTACTCTTGTTCATCATTGGCTGTCAAATAAATCCTACTGAACTGTTACTTCACACATTGTAATTAGCAAAACCATACACTTTAGTGTTAGGCAGACCCAGAATCAAATCACTCTTCCAGTTACTCATCATTTGATTTCAGTCAAGTTACTCATCTCCTATTTTGGCCTCAGTTTCATCATTTGCAGAATTCCAGGATCAGGGTAAGGATTAGGTATAATCAGTGAAAATGCATAACTCTGTGTAGGGGTGGTTCTTAGTAATTCACCTCAGTTATAATGATTTCTATCATGTCTACTGTTGGATACATCTAACTTGGAAGTCAAGCCAAACATACAGAGTGAGGGGCATCATGGCATGGAGACAGGGCAACCTTCTCTCATTCTCTGTCCCTTTTCCCTTGGCAGGGAGCCCTTGAGAGTTTGAAAGCTTGGTGGAAGAGGTAAACTTGGAGCCAGATGGTTTTTCCTGTTCTAAGTTCTCTGACTGATAGGATGTGTAGAGCAGAGCAGCCTCCCCTCAGCAGCGAAGTGGTCCAAGTCTCTTACAGGAACCATATTCAGCATAAGTTGAAATGTATAAAGCATCAGTTTCCTGTGCCAGTCACCAGAGGCCAAATGCTTTATTATTTTTCATTAGAAATTCCCCTAGTATTTGTTACTGGTTTGTGATCTCTTTGGGTGAGGCTTTCTCTTGGTGGGCAAAATATATATATATTTTTTTTTTGGTGCATTTGTGTTCAGTGATTTGCCAGAGAAAGCAGAGAAAAAGGAATCACAGGTCCCTGAGAGTAAGCTGCTGGAGAGGCCAAAAAAAAAAAAGTTAAAATGTATGATCTTTGTGAACTTTAGAACAGACCTGTGAATAAAAAATGGAGTTTGATTTAAGGCTGCATATTATGTTGAGTTTCTTAAGGATTTTATCTCAATTTAATTCTCGGGGAGGGGGTTGGACATTCATGTCAATTATGTACATTTTAAAACTGCTTACCATAAAGAAGAATATAATTTCATATTTGTGATACATTTTTTAAGTTTTTATTTTTTATACAAACCCCTTGGTACTATTAAGGGCACATTTTCACATTCCTCTGTCTGATTTCCAAATCCCTCACTGCTGAATGCAGCTTTCAGATGCACCATGAACGCCACTGTACCACTTGAGGAAGCATTTATTTAATTGTAGGTATTCATAAGTAGGTGCATCCTAGAATAGTTCTGATATTGTGTCTATATTGTATCTTCTTCCCAGTAGGATAAAAAACACAGAATGTAGTATTTGAATTCATGTCAAGCTAAGATTAGATTTTAACTAAGTCCCCACAATATTTTATTTTAAGATTTGGGTAACTTGTAAGGGATTATTTTGTAGCATAAGATTTTTAAAAAGTTTTATTTTGTTTGGCCAACTATTTTTAGGTTAATCATGGGTTGGGGTATCTAAACCAATTATTTTAATTTTAGTACTATATAATCTTTCATAAAGTGTAATTAAAAGATACATGTATATAAAGAAACGTGTGAGTATAGAAACATATTTTTGTTCAGAGAAAAAAAAAGAAGCACTGTGCATGTAACTAATAATTTTTTTTTTTTGTAGGTGAAAACCCTTTGGCTGATGACCAGAGTAACCATGATATTAACTCAGTTGCTGGCGTTCTGAAGCTCTATTTCCGTGGGCTGGAAAACCCCCTCTTTCCTAAGGAAAGATTTAATGATCTGATTTCTTGTATCAGTAAGTGGATATTTTTTTTTTTTAGTCTTTTCCCACCAGAATTGTTTCACTAACCAATTTCCTGGAAAAGGCAGTGACCCCTCTCCACATATCCTCCCCCTAACTATTACCCCATTACCACCAAATTTTTGAGACCATTTGTTTTCTTTCTGGATCCAACATGAGTCATCCTCCCAGCTGTGGCCTCGCCCTCTGCTGAGTGGGTTTTGCTCCTGAACATCACAAGCTCCAGAGAGCCCAAGAGCTTCCCACTTAGTGGCTGGAATAAAGCAGAAAGGCAGGTGCCAACCAGCTAAGGGGGAAGAGGGAGTTGTAAGCATGGAACATAACTTCCTTTTGGCTTTTGGTTCTTGGTTTTCTCCACCAATCTTAGGAGTGGAGTAATTTTCCCATCTTTGACTATGACTTCAGAGCTAAGGTAAAATGAGATCAGTGATCATTAGTACAGTGCAGGGACACCAGGTGGTAATTATCTGTCAGTGGGCATCCCCAGCAAATAGGCAGAGTTGCTGTGGGACTGTGTAGGACATATCATGAAACCGATAATCATCAGCAGATAAACCATGGCTGTTTTATTCAGGGAGGCTTTTGACACTACAGGAAAGAAGGTGAAAGTCATAATACCAGGAATTAGGTATTAACCACATTGAGTTCCATACACCTGAAAATGCAGTGCCTTTTTAAGAAGCCCCAGTTCCCAGGCAAGAGTCTAGAGCTGACTCAGATCGCACAGCAGGGAGAACAAGAATAAGGATCAAGCTTGCCCCTAATGAAGAAACCTTCTCACCCCGCTTCCCCAACCAATTCACCCACCCAACCCTCAAGTCCTACCGACCTCAGAAAATCTCCCAGCTCATGCCTCCTTGCCCATTGCCATCACCAGCGCCCCAGCTTCTCACTGGGGCTGTTGTTAACAGTCTCCTAGGTGGGGTCAGTGCCTACTTCTAGGTGCTACCGTCTCTTCCCACCACCCCCATCCTCCACGTCAGTCCATCCTTCACACCGCAGCTAGATCCAACAGGGCAGATTTGGTTATTTCACTCCCACCGCCCCTCTTTTAAAACCTACTGCAGTATTTCACCTGAACACAGACTCCTGGGTATGACCAATTCATAGAATCGAGTTCTTCTATTGGATCTCTTCCTGCTTCTGTGCACACTTCTGTCCTGCCACCCTTCCCCTGTTTACTTTATATATATCAACAGTAGCGAACAGCAAGCATGCCAGGCCAGCGCCCACCCCCATGCCTTTGCCCATGCTGTTTGATCTGCTGTCCCTGAAAGCTATTTGACATCTGCTGTGAAGGTTTTGCCGACCTAGCCCTCCTCCCGCATGCCATCCCCCCCCACCACCCCTAGCGGAATTAGTCACTCTCTCCTCTACTAACATTCCGCTCTGCACGGAGGTCTATAATTTTTCTTAACACCCCACATTGCAATTTTCAGCCCCTTCTTTTCCCTCTGCTGAAGAGAGAATTCAGGGAGGAGGTTAAGAATGCAGGCTTTGGACTCAAATAGCCTAAATCCAAATTGCCTACCAGCTGTGTGGCCTTAGGCAAGTTTCTTAACCTCTCTGCATGTGAGTTTCATCAACTATAAAAAAAGGGAGAATAGCAGACCATATATATCACAGGGCTGTGAGAATTAAATGAGTTAATACCTGTAAAGTGCTAAGAAGAGTGCCTGGCAAAGAGTATGTTCAATGAAATGCCTACAGGTAACTCCACAGGCCTGTGAGGTCTTAATAGGCTATTCAGTTTTGTAGCCCTAATCCTTGGCATAGTTAATTCCTGGTACATTAGTAAGTACAGAATTCATAGTTGTTAAAGGTCACCAAAATTTCACCAGAATTCTTTTGTTGGCATTCATGCCTAAAATCCTGGCTGTCGTTGGATATGAGTTCCCCAGTCATAATTCCCTCCGCCCCCACCCCGTACAGCCTGATGTCTTGTGTGGGATTCAGAAGTGTGCCGGTGTGTCCATTCCAAGGCCCTTACATAGCCTGAGTCATCACAGCAGGCCTGTGACCCAGCTGAAAAGAACTGAAAAGGAGGTGTCATGTTTCTGGAATTCTCCTTTGGGCTTGTCCAGAGATTTTCCTTACATCCTAGCCAGAAAGCTTAAATCTGGAAAAATAATACACACTCTACAATGCTTAGTGGTTTTCTAGGTACATACATCATATCAACATTTATGTTTATGTGTACCAGTAGGATAAAGCACATAGGACTACCTTGTCAGTTAGTAGTGTAGAATCACTTCATATTTTCACTGAATGAACACTATTATTCCATTGTGGTTATTAAAATCTGAACCATCGAGTCAGATCAAGATTTAAATTCTAGCTTTACCACATAATAGCTTTGTCACCTTGGGCAAAGATGATTAATCTTACTGAATATCTGTTGCTTTATCTATTTCATAAAGTCTGTGGGAAGAATTTGAGATAACTCATATAAAGTATTTAGCATCATGCCTGGCACATAGTAAACCTCAATAAATGTTGCTGGCTATCGTCATTACAACTGTTACAACTACTCCCGGTATAATCTGAGGTCATATATGCCAACACCTGGTTAGCCACTTACCAGTCTGTTCTTTGACCTAATTACCTGACATGCATTTAGAAATGATGCTAGTATAACCCAGAAGTTATGGTGCTTCCAGCACTTTTCCCAGCACATGGAATGTTTCATAACAATCAAAGTCAATCTGTCTCACAATGGAAGGGTCGGGCTTAGCGAAATATGAAGATCGTAGGGGGAAAAATGGAAAATCTACAGAAATATCTTTCTTTTCAGTGCCTTACGTGAAATGCTACCAGTGCAAATGAAGAAGTTGCAAAGACACCCCCTCTGTATTAAAACAGTGGATTAATAATCCTTGGGTTAATTTTTATGAAAATAGTCTCTATCGGCAATGAATGCCCTCCAAGACCTACATCTCAAAGAAGCAAGAGTCCCGGGGTTTAAGGCTGCTAAGGACGCTAGTCAGTAGAGATTTAACCGTGCTAGTAATTTAAGTAGTATTGTCAATGTTTTTGTTAGTGCTGTAGTAACAAAGTTGCATAGGTGTTGAGCTGTCTGTCCCAACCCTACTTTTCCCCCATAAGTCCTGTTATTTGTAGTGCATTTTGCAGAATAGGATGTTTTTCAAGAACACATAATGAATGTTGCTGTATATTACGACCCCTTTTCTTCCAACATCTAATCTCTTAAAAAGGAGGGGATTTCTAGCTATTATTGATTTATCTCTAGGCAGGCATTTTTCTCATGCCAGTGTGACCCTGATGTACCATATTTTTTCTGGATTTTCATTAAATTATTTGAGAATGTTATGTCATTCATCCTTCTGTCTTCTCATCAATATTACAATTTTTGATAATTTGAACCATTGATTAATTGCCTACCATATGCAAAACTTTCTAGGGATTCAGAGACTTGATTTTTACATTCAAAAGGTTTAAAAAATAGTAAGAGCGAAATATTTACAAATATGCAATCTAAGTTAGTATGTAATAGAAGCACAAAGATTTAGAAACTCTAGAGGAGAGAGAGAGAGATCTCATGCAGGTTGATTGTTTTTATCCATGTCATCTCTTAGCATTGCCATAATTGGATATCCCTATTAAGATAATTTCATGTGATATTTACTTTGTATAGAAAAATCTTCCCTTTTCATCTTTTTTAAGAGTTTACATAGGTCTCTGGAGCCCCTGGGTGGCTTAGTCGGTTAAGGTTAAGCGTGTCCAACTCTTGATTTCAGCTCAGGGCATGATCTCAGGTCGTGGGATCAAGCCCTGCCATGGGCTCTGCGAGGAGTCTGCTTCTCCCCCTCTCTCTAAAATTAATAAATAAATCTTAAAAAAAAAAAAGTTTACATAGGTCTCTGGTTACCTACTATTTTTTGTTTACTTATTTTTGGAGCATTTGGGGAAAGATTTTTTTTTAAGTGATGGGTTGTTATTGTGCCATTTTTATGTCCCAAAATATTACATTCTTTGGAAACTTGCAAATATATGTACTAAAAGAAAATTGGTATTAGCACACACGTGCAGTCTCTCTCTCTCTCTCTCAAAAAAAGAAAAAAGAATTATCAGGATAAATTCCTGGTGAACTCCAGTGCAATCTAAATTTGAAATGACAAACTTGGCAGTGGCTCAATTTCTCACCCAAGGATTGTTTTTGATTTTTTTAAACCGTCTACTTTGTGAATGGTTTTGTAAATGCTCCAGATTAGGCCCACACATTCTGGGCAGCTTCTAGAATGTACATATACCATGGCTTTGAGATTTCCTATGGCAGAAGTCCAAAGGACTGGCCCTAGATGAGCTATTCAAGCGATTTGTGGTCTTTCCTGGCTGTCTCAGGGCTGTAAGCCCAGATAGCACATTTGGGCTTCACGTTACCTTATGTGTTACTATCTAGGTGACTGCTTGAGCACCAGGAAACTTTTTTAGGAGGGTCTTTTACCTATCATGATATCAACATGTAGTCTTGTAGGATACTTGAAAAATACACAAAAGCACCTAGAACAAAATACTACCCCACCTAAAGCCACTACTCAAAGACAGTCAATGGTGTGTACACATTTTGTTGCATTTCCTTCTGCTCTTTTTGTATTCATGTGCACACAAACCTTTTTTTAAAACCAAAGTGGAACTGTACTGTCCATTCTGTTCATCATCAACCTTCTTTTTGACTCATTATACATAATTTCAAACATCTATAAAAAGATAACAGAAAATTATAATAAATCCCAGTATAAACAATCACCTAACTTTAACAATTTTCATTTCTTGGACAAAATTTTCCCACCTCTATCCCTTCCCTCATCTCCCTGACATTATATCACTTCCTCTGTATGTATGAATCTCTGGGAGATGAAGATTCTTTTCTTTTTTTGTACAACAAAGCCATAATGCCATTATCATACCTTAAAAAATAACAGTAATTTCCTAAAATCATCAATAAGCCAATCAGTACATTTTTTAAAATAATTGTTTATTATGCAATTAATATGTCATCACTGTATAAAAATTAGAAAATAATACAGAAAAACCATCTAAAATTTCTTATACAAAGATAATATAAACCTTTTTAGTATGTTCCCAGGTTTTTTCTATACATATACCTATGTACTTGTAAGTTTTTTTATACCTATGTACTTTTTTTTTAAGAGGGACAGAGCGGGGTGGAGGGGCAGAGGGAAAGGGAGAGAGAGAATCTTTTTTTTTTTTTTTTTAAGATTTTATTTATTTATTTCACAGAGAGAAACACAGAGAAAGGAACACAAGCAGGGGGAATGGGAGAGGGAGAAGCAGGCTTCCCACCAAGCAGGGAGCCCAATATGGGTGGGGCTCGATCCCAGAACCCTGGGACCATGACCTGAGCCAAAGGCAGACGCTTAACGACTGAGCTACCCAGGTGCCCCAATACCTATGTACTTTTTAAAACAGCTTACGGTGGGGTGCCTGGATGGCTCAGTTGGTTAGGCATCCGACTCTTGGTTTTGGCTCAGGTCATGATCTCATGGGTCATGAGACTGATCCCTGATTGGGCTCCACACTCAGCGGGGAATCTGCTTGAAGATTCTCTCCCTCTGCCCCCCCCCCCACTCATGCTCATTTTCTCTCTCTCTCTCTCTGAAATAAATAAATCTTAAAAATAGTTTATTGAGATATAATTCTTGTACCATACAATTCATTCATTAAGGTATACAACTCAGTGGTTTTTGATATATTCACAGGATTATGCAGCCATCACCACAATCAATATTAGAACATATTTATGACTCCAAAAAAAAAAAAAAAACCCAATTAGCAAACATACACTATTTACTCATCCCATCCCACTAGGCAACCACTTATCTACTTTCTGTAAACTTACCTATTCTGGCCATTTCATATGTAAATGGAATTATACAAAATGTGGTCTTTGGTGACTAGCTTCATTTACTTCACATGTTTTCAGGGTTCACCCATGTTGTAGCATGTATCAGCACTTTATTTTATTGCCAAATAATTGTCCATTGAATGGCTATATCACAACCACATACTTTTAATAAAAGGGGTGTCATACCAAGTGACTGCTGATGGATGTGAGATTTCTTTTTGAGGTGATAAAAATGTTCTAAAACTGATTGAGGTAATGATTAATCAACTGTCAATATACTTTAAAGCCATAAAACTATATACTTTATATGTGTGAATTATATGATATATGAATTATATCTCAATACATCTCATTAAAATTGTATCATGTCCTGTTTGTTCTTTATAAGCCTTTTTTTTTTTTAAGTAGGTTCCATGCCCAGTGTGGAGCCCAACATGGGGTTTGAATTCACAACCTTGAGATCAAGACCTGAGCTGAGATCAAGAGTCAGACATTTCACCCATTGAGCCACCCAGGCACCCCTATAAGCCATTTTTTAAATTTAGTGATGTTATTAACATTTTCCTGTATCAGTATTTTTTCAAAATACAGACTTTAGTGGCCATATAATGGCTTTTATTTCATTTAACAAATTCCCTAGTTTTAGAAATTTAGGTTGTTTCCAGTGATTTTGTAGTTAAACAAAATATTATAATGAGCCTTTTAGTACATAAATATATTTGCCCATTTCTAATTGTTTCATAAAAAAAAAAAAAGCTCTCAGATTCTCTTCCTGGTTCTCCAATGTATCTTTTTGTTGCTAAAAATTCTTTCAGCTTTATTGCATACGTGATGGTTTCTGTCTGAATTCTAAATTTCTGTTTGATGCCTTATACTAAGGATTCCTTTTACCCTTAAAAATATGGAACAGACTTAATATCTGAAATGAATAAAGCTTCCTAAGTTAAGACTGTTCCTTTACTAACCTCAATAATTCAGCAGGAGGAGAAACATTATTTATGTATTTATTTCTGTGTTGCTATTTAACTAGGAAAGAACATAATGGTTTAATTCACAGAACTCGATCTATTAATGAATATTAGCAAGACTTGCAAGCATTTCGTTTCTTACCTAGAAGAGCAGCTGGTAACTCTCCCATCAAGGCGAGGCTAAGATTCATCTAAATGTACTAGAATATCTCTTTTTCTCTGTCCCTTTCATTCACACACATACACTATCACATGCACAAAGTTGATTAATACCTTGACACTGATAGAACCTAACAATGAACCTAAAAATGGCCTGGGACTGGTAAATTCACCTTGAATACTGCCTGTTGATCTCTGGAGCTCAGAAATATTTGTGTGCCTGCTCTTAAATAAACCATGTCTAAATGTGGCCATTCATTTCCTTCCCTGTTGTCATACTTGAGGATAAATTTGCATCTTGTGATTTATTATTTGTTTCCTGACAAATACTTTTTTGCACATAGTGCCTCAGAAGAACTGATATTTTCAGAGTAATGGCCATTTGAGGGTTTTGCCATTTTCTGAAGTAACTTGTGTTTTGTGGTGAATTTTTCACACACATTTTTTTTTTCATTTTTTTTTCGGAGCAACTAAATTTTAATAAGTTACAGAACAGAGCAGTTAACACTTATTGTGAAGTTTCTGGAATTACATACAAGAGGAATCATTTAGAATGTCCTCCTAAATTTTGTATATCTCCTTTAATGCAGCAAACTATATACTTTATTTAAAATTTTTTAATTGAAGTATAATTGACACACAATGTACATTAGTTCCAGGTGTACAGCATAGTGATTCAACCCATTTTTTTTTTTAAGATTTATTTCACACACATTTACACAGAGCTGTCAAAGCCCCATGCTGTGAGGTTGGGATGCTGACATGGGAACTTTGCAGTGCTAGGAAAAGACCATAAATAAGCATGGGGAGTTTTGAGCATGTGACCAAGACTGGATGAATGCCACTTTTACCTAATTACATGAGATCCTGAATTGTGGAAACAAAGGCCAGCTTAAAAGAAATTCAAATGAAATCCTGATTTTCCTTACTGACAACTTTTCTGAGGGGAAGAAAAGATCAGTCTTTTCATGCAGCATGAAACTGTGAAAGACTATGAATTGCCACACTCAGAGCCAGCTGGGAATGCACATTAATCAGTGTCCGAAGCAACCATAAATTTTGACCTCCTAACTGGACTCGGGAGAGTAAATGAGTCATTTGTAGCAGAGCGAGGCTCCTGTAGGATGTACACTGCAGGCCTGTTGAGCAACCAGCCAGGTAATATCTGAGTCCTGCTCACAGCCGTCATGCTCTGAGGCCTCTGGGACAGAGATTTGCTACGACTTGAGGAATTGCGAGCACTTCTGTTCTGCTATGATTTATGTTTACTGTAGTTGCAGAGAATGTATGCCTGCCTCCCATAATTTCATCTGGTCTTTTTGGCATCACTTTTTTACATTCCTATTGCCTTTCTCTCCTGAAGTCTTTCATTTGCATCTCATGGTGCCCTCCCCCGATTTTTTTTTTTTTTCAAATTGTGGTAAAATATGCAGAACATAAAACTTACCGTTGTATCCATTGTTAAGTATATGATTCAGTGGCATTAAATACATTCCCATTGTTATGTAACCATCACCACCATCCATCTCCAGAACTTTTTCATCCTCCCAAACCGAAGCTCTATACCCAGAAAGCAGAAACTCCCCTGAGGCCCTGACAACCACCATGCTACTTTCTGTCTGTGAACTTGACTACTCTAGATACCTTATGTAAGTGGAATCATACAGTATTTGTCTTCTTGTGTCTGGCTTATTTCACTTAGATTGTCTTCAAGATTCATCCGGGTTGTATGAGAATTTCATTTCTTTTTTAAGGCTGAGTAACGGTTCCTTGTGTATATATACCACATTTGTTTATCCACTCATCCATCAGTGAACATTTGGGTTATGTCTACCTCTTGGCTATCACAAATAATGCTGCTGTGAAATTGGTGTATCAATACCTGCTCTGGGGCAGTGTCGAATCGCTGTATTGTACACCTGAAACGAATACTACACTGTATGTTAACTAAGTGGAATTTAAAACTTCTTAAAAAATCAATGAGTTAAAAGAAAATTAACCACTAAACAAACAAGTAAATACCTATTCCCCAGCTCTTTTTTTTTTTAAAGAGTTTTTAAAATTTATTTATTTGTCAGAGAGAGCACAAGCAGGAAGAGCAGGAGGGAGAGGGAGAAGCAGGCTCCCTGATGAGCAAGGAGCCCGATGCGGGGCTCGATCCCAGGACCCTGGGATCATGACCTGAGAAGGCAGGCGCTTAAAGGACTGAGCCACCCAGGCATCCCCGCTCCGCCCCCCCAGTTCTTTTTAAATAAAAGTATGAAACTACCTTTAAGGGGTAGGGGAACTCACTTTAGAACTGAGAAATAGAGGAGCGCCTGGGTGGCTCAGTCGTTAAGCGTCTGCCTTCGGCTCAGGTCATGGTCCCAGGGTCCTGGGATCGAGCCCTACATCGGGCTCCCTGCTCTGCGGGGAGCCTGCTTCTCCCTCTCCCACTCCCCCGCTTGTGTTCCCTATCTCTGCTGTGTCTCTCTCTGTCAAATAAATAAATAAAATCTTTAAAAAAAAAAGAACTGAGATAGAAACAAGAGGATCTTGAATTAAAATTAAGCCTCTTGGGAGTAATGCCTGTGTTCTCCTCTAGCCTGAAAATAACTTGCCCCCTCTGGGATTTGACAAAAATTAAAGATCAATAATACATTAAGAGTAGTTCCTTTCACATTCTTTCCTTTTCTTTTTTTCTCTAAGGCCCCCAAACTAGCCTGAAGTTGCTAAAACCCTCTCCCTAATAGTTGACCTTAACCTTATACCGAGGATCAGCCTGGAGAATCAGTAGACTTAACTTTTGAAACAATCCAGATCCTCAGTAAACAATGGCAGAAGTTTTGTTGTTCTGGTTTTAATCATAATCCTTATATGGATCTATATGTGGCTAGAAAAGAGTAGAAGGTCTTGCCAGTCCAGAGACCATTAATGGGACAGTTCATCATTACAATTTATAATTTGCATAAACTTATTAAACTTTGTAACTGTTTGGTTTGAGGTATGAATGGAAAGTCATTTATACACACAATTTTTTGAGGACCAGAAAATAAATGCTAATAAATCTCAATATTTACTTTTAAGAATGGGTCATAACTCATTTCAAGTTTGAGAACCACTGGTTTAAGAGGAATTGGAATGGGAAACTGAATTAGGAAAGTATCATCATGATCCAAGTTAGAAATAATAAAGACTTCAATTAGGAAATCAGCAGTGAGATATCCAGGGGTAGAAGCAACAGAACTTATGTCCCACACAAAATGGAAAAAATGAAGCGAAAATACTACCTTCCTAGAAGGGATGGTCCTAACCTCAAGACCAGATGAGTTTGCCACTGAAGAGAACAAGTAGAGATCCAGGAGGGCTAACTACATTTATGTGTGGGAGAAGGTCAAAAAACCTGAGAAATAGGAGAATCAACTGGCTACTGTGTCAGAAATGAAGTCCTAAAAAAAAAAAAGGCCTGAGATTTTCAAGTAGGATATATGAATATCTCAAGAGCAATTAAGAGCAAGTGTAGTAACATGAAATTAGAGTAAGCTTCAAAAATGTTTCTGAAATATTCTTTGAGATATTTTTCCCAGGGGCACCCGGCTGCCTCAGTTGGTAAAGCATGCGATACTTGATCTTGGGGTCATGAGTTCAAGCCCCACATTGGGCAAGGAGCCTACTTAATTAAAAAAAAAAATAATAAATCTTGGGGCGCCTGTGTGACTCAGTCGTTAGGCATCTGCCTTCAGCTCGGGTCGTGATCCCACAGTCCTGGGATTGGTTCCCTCTCTCGCTGTGTGTCTAGAGCAAATAAATTAATTAAATCTTTAAAAAAAAATCTTTTTCTAAAATATATCTTTGTTGAATGTCTTCAGAGTTGTACTTTATAAAGGGGGTGCCTGGCTGGCTTCATCAGTGGAGCATGCAGCTTTTGAGCTTGGGGCTGTGGGTTTGAGCCCCACACTGGATGTTGAGGTTACTTAAAAATCCAAGGAAGACAACCCAACTTAAACAGAAAATAGGTTTTAGTCCCAGCTCCATCCCTCCAGCCAACTAACATAGGATAAGCCACTTACCCAGTTCTCTTTTTCCTAATCCATTAAATGGTGATGACAATCCATGCCCTGCCTACTCCACAGTATTGTTATCTGCATTAAATTGGATAGCCAATGTGAAAATGTATTGTAAAATATAGACCATTATGCAAATAATGGATTATTGGAACTAACTTTTTTGGCTGCTATTCACAGGCATTTTTGTGTTAAGAAGCTTTGGACAATTTGTATTGCTAGCAAAGAGGTATAAAATAATACTAGGAAGTTCCAGGTACTCCTGTCTTCAGGGAGCTCACTCTCCCACAGGGATAAGGAAATAAATAACTGTAAACACGAGGGTATAAGTTCTGTGAGAGCAGGAATCAAATCACTAATGTATTTCTAATGCCTAACTCAGTACTTGAAACCTAGTAGGCTCTCCTAAAATATATGTTTAAAAAATTGATGAAATTATGTAATACAAAGTAAAAAGTCATATCAATAAAATACTATGATAGTTTTGAGGAAGGAGAGATTCAAAACCTGGTGCATTGCCTAAATCATAGTAATATACAAATAAATATAGGATGAATTAAT
Source organism: Neomonachus schauinslandi (assembly GCF_002201575.2). Lineage (NCBI taxonomy): Eukaryota > Metazoa > Chordata > Mammalia > Carnivora > Phocidae > Neomonachus > Neomonachus schauinslandi. The sequence continues at coordinate 51,665,796 of NC_058407.1, read as the reverse complement.
GAATCATAGGGGAGATGTCCCCCAAAACTACTTTAGTTACCATGCAGCTTTTGAATGGAGTTGAAGCCATATCAGATGCAAAATCCAAAAATAGCAGCAAGTGAAAAATGGTTTTTAAACCTAGAAGACGCTAAGTTGCTCAAGACCATGGCAATCAGAGAAAACAGTGATAGGTCAGAGGAGATACTCTCAGAAATGGTGTTACACCCAAGCTGATCACTTATTCACTGTTTTGGATACAATGGCAGCTCACCCAGGGGCAAGGGATTACTTAAATGGTCAGATATGAAATTTGGTACTGTGTTCTGTAGGCTCCACACCCAGCATGGAGCCCAATGCGGGGCCTGAACTCATGACCCTGAGAGTCGGACACCTAACCAACACCCAGTGTTCTGCTTTAAATGTGGCAAGCGAAAGGATCCTGACCATGTTCTCTTCTGTCCATAGGAATAGATAATCTCTATGAGAGGGCGCTTCACATCCGCAAACTCCTCCTGACCTTGCCTAGGTCCGTCCTTATAGTGATGAGGTACCTCTTTGCCTTCCTCAATCAGTAAGTACCCTAATATTCGGCCAGAATGCCCATCTTCCATTTTCATTTGCACTGCTCTGAATTCTTGGATTCTGTAAAATGTACACTGGGTCCCATTTATCAGCAGAGTCAAAGAGAAGTTGATTGAATATAGACTGAAGGTATGTTTTTCTTCAGCAGATCAAGGTCATTGTGTAATAGCTGAAAGATGCAGAAACAGTGACCATACATGCAAAAATATACAAATATTACCAAAAAGAACACTTGTCAGTAAAATACGTGTTTTTCCAACTTCCATCCAGAAGCTAATGTCATGAACGTTTTTATCAGAATGATGTAAACCACCCGCTCAGTGCAGAAAATTTCTGTGATTTTTGATGTTGTAGTTAAGGAAGGAGAACTATAGATGCGAATTATACGCAGATCCAAAAAAGAACTTCTGCAAACTCAATATAATGGGCTCTTGTCAAGAAGAAGATATTTGTAAAAGTCTCTGCAACAATGTAACAGAAACCTTAAAAAATCATGGCATTATTTTCAAAGAAACTTTACTGTTTTAATTTAAGCACCTTGATTTTCATTTGTCTTCCTAGGTAATAAAAATGGGCCCCCCTATAAGAACATCTTCCCCAAGGCCTAAGAGCCCCTTGCTCTTCAAGGATCTAGTTAAGTAATTGGAAATAAAAGAATCTGGGAGGAGTAAGCTCGGGGCAATGCCTTCTCCTTCTGCCATGGGTTCATCCTGCCCAAAATTAGAATGTTTTCTCTTCTCTATTTCTTTGGAGGTTTAGAGTTCTCACAAGCCGTGGGGACTTACAACAGGCCTGCTAACTATTCCCGAAATCATACCCACTCAGGCTGACTGCAGAAACCAAGTATCATCCAATGGGGAAATGCCTGCAGGGGACTAAAATATGCACAAATGACAGCAGAAGCCCATTTGTACAGAAATAACCCCTAGGAAAAAGCAGTATCTAGAGAGATGGATATAAACTATGTTTAGGTTATGTAGATGGCCAGAAATCCTATCTTTAAATAAGCCTAGTTACCCAGGTGGTTTTAAAAATCTGAAGGCTTGCTGACCTTGGCGGGCAAGCGTGAGGGCTCCGAACCTCTGAGCGCGTTGCTCAGAGGTTCGGGCACGGGCACCTTAGCTGGGCACGGGCACCAGGGCACCACAGAGGAGCTGCTGGGGGGCCAGCTCTATCCAGGGGTGTCACCTGAGGAGTTCCCCCACTTTATGGCAAAGATGAGGGGGATTCTTAAGTCTGTTGCATCTGCAGACATGGATTTCAACCAGCGGGAGGCATTCTTGACTGCTCAAACCAAAAAGCAAGGTGGGATGACAACTAACCACGCTGCCATCATTTCCAAATTCTAGAAGAGCCGTGTAAGACAAAAATTCGAGAGAGCCTCATGAACCAGCGCCTTTGGGACAGTGGGCTTTGGGGCCTGAGCTGGAGAGTTGATGGCAAATCCCAGTCAAGGCACTCAGCTCAAATGTACACCGCTCTTGCGGTAATGGGGCAAAGTGGAGTGGAATCTGAATTTCTGTGTTTGGCATTTGACCTGCCTAGCTAAAGATGGTTATCGAAGCAATTGGAGTGACCTGGGTTGGGTTTTGGGGTTCTTTTTTTTTTTTAATCTTATTTCCTCATTAGTATTAAAGCCTCAAATTTAAAAAGAGCGGGGCGTCTGGGTGGCTCAGTCATTAAGTGTCTGCCTTCCGCTCAAGTCATGATCCCAGGGTCCTGGGATCGAGCCCCACATCGGGCTCCCTGCTTGGCGGAAAGCCTGCTTCTCCCTCTCCGCCCCCCCCCCCGCTTGTGTTCCCTCTCTAGCTGTGTCTCTCTCTGTCAAATAAAATCTTAAAATAAAAAAAAAAAATCCAGACGCTTGTGATCTTCAACTTTAATTGCATGTTCCTCCCCTCCCCCGATCTGGAGGGCCTTGCATTCCTGCTGGCCGTCTACGTGCTGTCCCCACTGAATTTTCCTGGCACACCTGAGCGAATCCCACAGTGAACCAGGAAACGACAAGAGACTAGCAAAGCAGTCTGTGAATCAAGAAAGTTCTCAAAACCTGAATCAAACTCACCCTGTAGCTCAACAGAATAGCAAATGTGCCATGAGTCAGCCGGCTGGCCTTGCTTCCAGCATTTCTGCCCAAAGATGCCCCCTGGCTCGCTGCACCTGCCTTCACGCAGAAACAAGCCCCAGCCTGTTGGGTGGGATGCTTGGGACAGGAATTATGAGAAGAGAAAGAACCTATTCTCCCTTAATTGTAAAATCAAAACATGGATACAACATTTTTATAACAAGCTTTTGCTCTTCAAGCCAGCGCTGAATTAAAAACCCAGAAAGATTAACTGTGACTCTCCGCATCGAGCTTATGTGTGTCTTTCGAAAATCAGACCATTGTTACTCTGAATCTCACTTCTCCTCCATGCATCCATTTTCCAGATGATCTGTAACATAATCGTTGGCTTTACTGTGAACTTTTTTAAAAAGACTGAATGCTTGAGAAATGGCAGAAGGGAGAGACATATGTTAGCTGAGGAAATTATGCTTTTGTATTTTCTGCTTTCTAGGCTATCTTATTTCCAAAAAAGGATAAAGTATCAGGTCATGTGGTATTTCAGTTTCTTTGTGTCTGTCACCATCTCACAAATGTGGCTGAGTCTTTTTTTTTCCTTCTTCCATTCGTCATCTGTTCACCTGGATTTTACATTTCAAGATTGACATTTTATTCATGGAAAGATAACGTCTCTAGCTTCTCTCTCAAACAGCACCTTCTGCATGTGTTACAGGCAGAACAATAAAGAGCTGGCTTATTTTGAGTCACCTCTGGAAAGTATCTCACAAATATCCATTGGATTGAATTTAGAAATTAGTACCAGACAACCAGAAACTTCTCCAAAGTTTGTAGTTAGCCAACTTTAAAAGGAATGAGAGAATTGGGGATTCTTTTCCCCTTCTCTTGCACTTTTAATGTCTTTTGTGACTGACTGGTGACTAGTTTTGGTACTCTTACCCAAAAGCAAATTATAAAGCCCAGAGTTGTTTGCTTTCTTTCAGTGGTTACAAAGAAAAGGTGCTTTGTTTTCCTCTAGGCTTTCCTCAAGATTTATAGGGTAAAACTGAAATCTGAGATGTGTTTGATTAGTGGGAGGGCATTTTAAAGATATCCATAAAACTTTATGGAGCTCACTACTGCCCTTTCCAGATTTACTTGAGTAGCATTTAGAGCCTCGCCATAGTGTTTATAAATGAAACTCATTCACTTGGTCCTGGTCTCCATTGAAATAGAAATTATCTTAAACTCTCTTGTGGCTTTGAAAAATGCCACTGAATTAAGTAAGGAGGATTTATATTCCCCTTTCAGTTTCTTCCTAGTTGAAAGGTTGTAAGTTGCTTCACTTGCTTTGGAATTTGCTGAGGCAACTTAAAGTAGGTGGAACGCTACCTTACTCTAATAATCAAAACCAAATACAGTCAGTGCTTTGGATCCCTGTGTTCAGAATATGAAGTATCGTATTGAACAACAATTTTCTTTTTTCTCTCCTGTGCTTTTTTAACTCCTGTCTTTCTTTCATAGCCTTTCGCAGTACAGCGACGAGAATATGATGGACCCGTATAACCTGGCCATTTGTTTTGGTCCCACATTGATGCCTGTCCCAGAAATACAGGATCAGGTGTCTTGCCAGGCTCATGTGAATGAAATTGTCAAAACCATCATCATCCACCATGAAACTATCTTTCCAGATGCTAAGGAGCTGGATGGCCCTGTTTATGAGAAATGTATGGCTGGAGATGACTACTGGTAAGTCCAAGAAGTTTAGTCCTTCCCTCCCTGGGAAAAGTATGGACGTAGAGATAATCAGTTTAAGAATAAAAATTGACCGGGGTCGCCTGGGTGGCTCAGTCGGTTAAGCTACTGCCTTCAGCTCAGGTCATGATCCTGGAGTCCCGGGATTGAGCCCCGCATCAGGCTCCCTGCTCCCTCCATCTCTCTCCTCAGCTTGTACTCTCTCTCTCAAATAAATAAATAAAATCTTAAAAAAAAAAAAAAAGAGTAAGAATTGACCATAGGTTGCCAAAGATTCCGATTTTTACAAAAAGAAGAAGCAGGAACACTTGAGATAAGTTAGAATACTAAGACCCAAGACAGAACTGGCTTCTTAACTGTGGAAACTCCCATTCATCCCTCCCTTTTCCCCAAGGATGGCATCTTTTTAAATATATCCACCCTACTACAACTTCGGTAGAGAATAATGGTTTTGAAACATAGAGAACTGTATTAATTTTACTATTATATCAAGCAAAGATAAGTGATTGAACTGACAGATTTCATTTTTATCCTGAAATAGTTTTGGCTCTATATAAAATATTTCAGATACATCATTTTATTTTTTTTAAGATTTTATTTATTTGAGAGAGAGAATGTGAGAGAGAGTACATGAGAGAGGGGAGGGTCAGAGGGAGAAGCAGACTCTCTGCCGAGCAGGGAGCCTGACGTGGGACTCAATCCCGGGACTCCAGAATCATGACCTGAGCTGAAGGCAGTCGCTTAACCGACTGAGCCACCCAGGTGCCCCTCAGATATATCATTTTAAAGGAGCCCTGTCAACGAAATATGTTTTCATTCTTAATTATTTCCATTTCTTACTAATAAGTATTATCCTAACCAATTATAGTAGTAATGGTCATTTTAAGCAAATTTATTTTAAATTTATCTAATTTATTATTAATACATCACTGGGATAAAAAATGGCAGTAATAGTCACTATTTTTAGTATTTAGTATTACTATTATTTAATATTATTACTACTACTACTATTATTATTATATTATCGATATTACATATTATTAATATGGCAGCATAGTCACTAGTGAAGTATGAAGATGGGGGGAGGTGTGGTCAGTTGAACAATCCCAAAGGTAGGGAACCCTAAAATATCTGTGCTCATTATGTGATCTATGAATTCCTGCTTCTAAGAAGTCATACACAATAAAAGTAGCTTTGGTTCCTTGAGCCCCTACTATGTGCCAGCTACATGGGATCACTTTATGCACTGACCACTCTACCAAGTGAAGAGAGGCCAAGGAGCCTCTCCAAGGACTGCTCGTAACTGGAGGCAGCCCAGGGCTGTCTGATTCCAAAGCCCACGTGACTTTTCCCACTCAACTGCTGCCTCCCAGCCCACCTCAGAAACCGTTCTGTGCAGCTCAGATTCAGGAGCAGCTGGGACAGACCTATCTAAGCCCATTCTGGACGCCCCCTGAGGACACTTTGTTTCCCGTTGCCTCACTGAAGGCTAGGTAGAAGTAGAGTGAATAGCTGAAGGATCTTAAATACCTGAAAGTACACTTGAACCATAACAGGGGTCTTACACCACAGTATGATTGAATGTATGACTTAAGGAAACTGAAGGTTGACTCCTTCCAGAAGCACTCCCTTCTAAATTTAAACAACAAAGCACGATAGATTCCAGTTCTATGGTATATCCAGCAATTTCACACATGAAATTGAATTCAAAAATATTCACTTGATGGGCGCCTGGGTGGCTCAGTTAGTTAAGCGTCTGCCTTCAGCTCAGGTCATGATCCCAGGGTCCTGGGATCGAGCCCCGCATCGGGCTCCCTGCTCAGTGGGGAACCTGCTTCTCCCTCTCCTACTCCCCCTGCTTGTGTTCCCTCTCTCGCTGTGTCTTTCTCTGTCAAATAAATAAAATCTTTAAAAAAAAAAATACTCACTTGAGCACGTACTATATGCAAGGTACGGACTGCTGAGCTTGGCTCTGTGAAGATAAATGAATCAAACTCAGCCCTGGTGAGATGCGTAAGTTTATCTTCATAGTTGTATTTATCGCAAGGCCAGTGTCACAGTATTTCCAAACATTCAGGGCTATATCTGTAAGTTCTGCTGCCTTGTTCCTTTTATCAAAGAGTGGTATGTGAAGATCTGGTCAATATTATCTGATACATTGGATCCTAGGATTTTGTGGTCACTTCTTTTTTTTATAAGCAGGCCCCATAATAAAGAGTCTTGCAGACAGTAACATGTGCTTGATTATGTCCTTCACCCATGCCTAGTGTTCTCTATGGGCATCACTCATTTTAAACAGGAAGTCAATGATAAAGTAGTTATCCTTCTCTCCAACACCGGCAATATAAATGGGCTTTTACACAATGTCAGGTTCGTTATTTATGACAGATGGATTCCATTTACCAGTATACATTTGAGGAGTGTGGTTGTGTTAAAGGGTAAGTTTTTAAAAAGAATAAAAATCATGACTCTCTCAAATCTGCAATGAACATGTATCAAGAAAAGATGGGAAGGATACTACACCCAATTCAAAGCAGAAATCAAAGAGCATCAGTTGATATGCAGTAAGGTATGTTGAAATGAATTTACAAAAACTGCTGTATCCACAGGGCAATAATCATATTCCACTGGAATTCAACCAATTTTAATTTCTGTGGATACAAATTATCTGTGTCAAAGATGAAGGGACCTGCACTCCCATAGGACCAGATGACCCTTGGAGCCTCTAGCATTTCATTGAAAGACTATCCAGAAACTCTTTTGCCATTCCAAAGTCTCATATAGTAACAGTTGTTCATTTTTTAAATCCTTTGACTTTATAAGAATTTCTGTGTCCACTTCACAGTGACAGCCCATACAGTGAGCATGGTACATTGGAGGAAGTGGATCAGGACGCTGGTACAGAGCCCCACACCAGTGAAGACGGTATGCCCTGGTGCCCTTGTTATAAAACTAACCGTAGTATCCATTTTTTTAGAATTGCTTATATTAAGAATTCAGTAGGACACAAAAGAAAATTTATAAAATATGTGTAAAGTATGAAGAATAATATTACAGTGAACATCACAAACCCACCACCAAGTTGAAGAAAAAAGACATCATTACCTTTGCCTTCCCTGTTATGATTGCCGTCCTTACTCCCTCGGGGGTAACCGCTATATGTTTGTGTTTTTCAGTGGTTTATTGTTTCATTTTTTATTTTCTTGAACTTTCTATAAATGGAATCATACTGTATATACTTCTCATGATTTTTTTCCACTCACTATTATGTTCCTGAGACTCACCCACATTGTTGCATGCAATTATAATCATTTATTTGACCACTGTATGATATTCCATTGTATTTATTTTATTATTGATGAATATGTGAGGTGTTTTCTATTTTTTGCCATTAAAAAGAGTGCTGTTAGGGATATTTTGAACATGTATGCTACTGCAGTACTGCAAATGCACAGGAGTTTCTCCAGGATATACGCACCTAGGAGTAAGCATGTTTTCAACTTTACTAGATAGAGCCAAACTATTTTTGAGAATAGCTGTAATGATATACACCCCCACCAGCAGTATATCAGCCTTCCAGTTGGACGTATTCATCAACACTTAATTTTATCAAATATTGTCATCTTTGCCAATATCATCATGGGTAATGGTATCTTGTGATTTTAATTTGCATTCCTCTGATTACTGATAAAGATGTTGTTTTACGATATAGAGTATTATAGAAAACTTGGTGTATACTGGGGCGCCTGGGTGGCTCAGATGGTTAAGCGTCTGCCTTCGGCTCAGTCATGATCCCAGGGTCCTGGGATCGAGCCCCACATCGGGCTCCTGGCTCAGTGGGGAGTCTGCTTCTCCCTCTGCCTCTGCCTCTCCCCCTGCTCATGCTCTCTCTCTCGCTCTGTATCTCTGTGTCTCAAATGAATAAATAAAATCTTTAAAAGAAAACTTGGTGTATAGTAAGGACAACAGATCAGGAGAGGATTGCCATTGAAAAGATATTTTGTTACTCACAGTACACAAGAGGAAAGGGTACATCATGCCTCAGGTGGCCACACAGAAAAGCACCAAGGTTGGTCAGGAGGCAGAGGTAGAAGGAGCAACTGGGCAAGAGTCTTTGCTGTGCTTTCTGCGGGAAGGAACAGGCAGGGCATGATAAGCAGGCTTCAGATTGGCTAGTGAGAATAATTTCAGCAGGTTCTGGGGCAAAGGGGCTGTCTCTGGTTGTCTGGTACCTGGTCAGGTGATTAGGGCAGGTGGATAGTGACCCAGGAGAGGTGGTTGGGGTGGGCTCTGGATTGGTTGGTTTGTATTTGAAAGGCGGAACAGGTGAGTTGTTTACACTATCTGTAGGAACTGGTGAACCTTGGGAGGGCCCGACCCTTCAGCAGCAGCAAGGTCAGAATACAGAAAATAAAAAATATGGTTCATGTAGATATACTGACCTTCGTGTGCTTCAATTTCTTTTTTTGTGTGAAATTTCTGTCAAGTGTTTTGCCCATTTGGGGCCCATTTGCCTGCCCACTCTTCATTTCTCTGGACTTTTTTTGCTTGGTTTAATTTGATTTGGCTTTGGTTTTTTTCTTATTTGTAAGAGTAGTTTGTGGGTATGGATCAGGTCTTTTATTGTGTATATGTTTTGCAAATATCTTGTGCTCTGTAATTTGTCTTTCATGTGCTTATTATGTCTTTTGCTAAACAAGGAAATTTTAAAGGAGTTGAAGTTACCCAATCATGGTTGTTTCACTTTGTGTCTCCTTTAAGAAATCCTTCTGTGCTGAATGAAGGTAATGAAGATAATTCCCCCATATTCTTTCTCTCTCTCTCTTTTTTTTTTTAACATTTGTTTATTTTGGAGAGAGAGAAAGGGCGTGCACGAGCTGGGGGCAGGGGCAGAAGGAGATGGAGAAGCAGATTCCCTGCTGAAAAAGGAGCCCGATGTGGGACTCGATCCCAGGACCCCAGGATCATGACCTGAGCCGAAGGCAGACGCTTAACTGACTGAGCCACCCAGGTGCCCCCCCACCCGTATTCTTTTTTAAATGCTTTCAGGTTTTGTTTTTCACACATAGGTCTTTATTCTACCAGGAATTTCTTTGGAGGTATGTTGTGAGGTTGGGGTCCATTCCTTTTTCTCCATATGGATGCACAGTTGTCCCAGCATTAATTGTCCTTTCTCCACAGCTCTGCATAAATCACAGGTCCTCTTTGCACAAGTCTGTTTCTGGGCTCTCCTGTTTTCCACTGATCTACTTGTCTATCCCTCCTGTCTTAATTTTGATACCTTTTAATAAATCTCAATATTTGGCAAATCAAGACCTCTGACTTTGCTCTCCTTAACAATTCATAATCTTTTGCAACTTCACTTAAATTTTAGACTCAGTTTTTCAAGTTTTTAAAACATACATTAGAACTAAAAACCTGATGGTTTTGATGGTTTTGATAGTATTGTACTAACTCTACATATATTAACATGGACAGAATTGACATTTTTGTAATATTCATTCCTCCAGTCCACAAACATATTTCTAGTTATTTAATGTCTCTCAATAAACTGTTATACTTTTCTCTTTAGAGATCATTTTTTTCTTTTTCCAACAAGTTTAATCTATAACATTACTTTTCAACACTTTTTTTTCATTTTAACAGTTTTTATTTAAAGTCGTATATCAGATTACTTTATTCCCGCATCTTCTCAGTTGTTGCTTCCTTATATTTGCTCTTTTCCTTTCCTACTTGGCAAGGTTTGACTTTAGGTTCAAGGATCTTTTTGCAGTCTTTGTCCAATTTTAGTCTAGTGATAACCCCCTTGGCAGGGTGAATGCCCATGTGGACAGTTGTGCCATTTACCTGCTCTTGCTGGACTCATTCAGTGAGGATGACGTATTTCTTCTTGTAACCTGGACCACTTTGCCCATTTGCTGACTTTTCTGGTATCCTCACACAACTTGTACTTCATCATCCTAGTGGATGTGCATGGATCAAATGGTGTACTTCTGTCTCAGCTCTTTGGAAAGAGGGAATGACGTAATCTTCCTGTGAATGTGGGGAGGTGCGTTGAAACGCCTTTTACGGTTCTTGCTCCAGTCAGAGGTCACAAAGGGATTGAACTTCATTTTGGCCACTGGCACTTCAGGGATGGCTGTTCGACACTTTTTTTTTTTTTAAGATTTATTTATTTATTTTAGAGAAAGATAGAGAAAGGGACAGAGGGAGTCTTAAGCAGACTCTGCACTGAGCACAGAGCCCCACACAGGGCTCGATCACACAACCCTGAGATCACAACCTGAGCTAAAACCAAGAGTCGGACACCCAACCGGCTGCCACGCAGGCGCCCCAACACTTTTTTAATATGAACATATAAAGCTGTCAGTTTTCTCTTAGTACCTCTTTAGCTGTATACATGATCCTTTTATTCTCTCTTTAGCTATGACTAATCTGCTTTAAACCCATCCACTGAGTTTATAAGTTCTTTTCTACATTTGTTTGGTTCACTTTCGCATCGGCTGCTTAATCATTTTTTACAGTCTTTTGCTCTTTACTCATATTAATCCTTTCCACTGTTTTAAATTGTGATTCTGATCATTCTAGTATCTGCAGTCTTCCTGGATTTGGGGTTTTTTTTGGTTCTTGCTCACTGAGTCTTATTTTCCAGAGTGTTTTGTAAATTTTTTATGTATTCCTTGGAACTGTGTGGAATTCCTTTAGGCTCAGTTGAAGGTAAGTTCCTCCAGAAAGGCTTTTCATTTACTTCTGCCTGGGGCACAGCCAACTTGGGACCATAGTGAATTTTTAGCTTGAGGTTTCCCAGGCCACCCAGGTAGTGTGATTTTAAACTGCAAACCTACCTGAGGACTGGAATGTGGTTAGGATTCTTAGAGATGATTTGTTCCAAGGTTGAGATAGATTCTATTTTTAAGTCTGGGAGGGGGCGGGGGTGATACATACCATCTATGGAGAAGTATGGAGGGCTAGGAGGGAAGAAGATTTCTAGAATTAGAAGCTCACTGTAACACTGAGAGTGTGATCCTTTATGGGGGATTTACCTTCTCCACACTGAGCAGACACTGGACTTAGTTTTTTGTCCAAAATGAAACCTTAAGTTAACCCGGCAGGGAAAGTACCCTCAAGGCAAACTCTGACTCTCATTTTCTCGTGTTCTGTTTACCTCACTGGGTTCCTACTTTTGTTGAGTTTTTTGTCTTTAATATTCCTTACTGTCGTGGTAGCTTATTAATGCAATTACCAAGATTTTTTTAAATCCAGGATTTTTCAGGATGCCTGGGTGGCTCAGCTGGACATCTGCTTTCGGCTCAGGTCATGATCCCAGGGTCCTGGGATCAAGCCCCACATCGGGCTCCCTGCTCAGCGGGAAGCCTGCTTCTCCCTCTCCCTCTGCTGCTCCCCCTGCTTGTACTCTCTCTCTCTCTGTCAAATAAATGGACAAATAAAATCTTTTTTTAAAAAAATCCAGGATTTTTTGTTGATTTCAGCAAGATGGTAAGGGTTATCAGGATGTCTAATATCCACCCTCTGCCTTAAAAAAAAAAAAGTTTAAATTGTTTCACTTCAACATGCATTGCATTTTAGATTCCTGTCTGTATTTTAAAAAGTTACATCTGAGCCAAAAAAAAAAAAGTTTATGTTTTTAAAAGTAAAATGAATTGACATTTTCAGAACTTCATTTAGAAGAAATTCTTTACAGTGAGAGCTTCTACTTCTGTGATGTTGCTTTTGAAAGTCTCTGGGCCCCACCTCTGCCACCATCCCTTCTTTTGTCTTGAGTTCCTTTGTTTCTCCATACGATTTATTCCTTTCTCACTGATGACTTCTCTGTTTCCTTGCTTTCCCTAGTGGCCGGGAAAGCTAAGACAAAGCCCCAGCCATCTCTCTTCCCAAACATCAGTCTCCCCACCCTGCCATCTGTTAGTTATTCTTACCTCTTGACTACAAAAGAGAAGCTTCACTGAGGGCTCTGTGTTTTCTATAACGTTTTACCCATGTTCACCTGATTTGCTGGAAAGAAAAGCATTGCGTACAAAGGACAGATACCCTTGCCCACAGCCAACCTCTAAAGTTCTGTAACTAAATCAACTAGAGTATTGATTATCTTTGTGATACCCAGGTATTGTCTTTTCTTTTCTCTTTCATGGTATTGCTCGAGAAGGGTAGCTTTTGTTTCTGAAAGAGGCTGTCCTAGAACAGAACCGTCACCTGCGAGGGCAGTAGGCGACAGATCTAGGAGGGCAAGTGTCAGGGACAGCAAGGTCCCAAAGAGAAAATGCAATGTACTGCATTTTGTATGAAATGACAAGAAATGGAAATATAAGACTTGATAGCACCAGGCAGTCAGAAAATGAGCTGTACTGAATTTTTTTCTCCTTTACGCAGAGCTGTAGTAGCCATGCAGGAAAGTGAAGTTACCGTGTTCACTCTTGCTATTATCGATAGCAGTGACATTCCACAGTGTCTCTGACGCCCTTAAAAGACCATGTGACTCCATAGGAAAGGGAATGGTGCATTGCCATGCCCTCAGATTGATTTGCTCTGCAATAAGTAGACTAAGATGTTGTGTAAGTAGCTTATTGATTGACTCTTGACTGCAAAATGACTCCCATGGGAGTAGAAAGAGTCAAAATAATGAAATTGCTCAGAATAACTAGTTGATAAAGAATTACCAATAAAATGTACTTCTGATTCATCGGGTCATTCTTTCAAAATCTCCCCACATTTGAATTAAATAAGCAGAGTCTGATAATTCTGTTGCTAGTTGTTTCAACAAATAAACAGAGATAACAAGCATAGAGTGCATGATTCTAAAATTATGATAAAATATATATATATATATATATATATATATATATATATATCTGTTAAATAGTCTTAAATAGCCCTTGGCCAGCACTGACAATGTATGACTGAATGTCTAATTAAGGTCTAAAGAACATTAATGGTTCTTTCTTCATTTCCCTTTGACAAGTACATAGACTGCACACTATGTTATGGGCTGGTATCTTTCCATTTTTTTCAGTAAAATGAAATTCAAATTACACAGGCATGTTGACATAGGAATTTGTGAAATACATGTCATGAAATTCTTTTTAACAAATGGGCATGTCTTCTTTCCTCCCCATGGATATGTTTATTCATGTCTCCTGTACCATGGACATGTTTATTTCTGTTCCCCAAGGAGAATTAGAGTTAAAAAATATTGGCATCGTCATCTCTGATCAACCAGGATTTATTCTTTATCTGCAATTTTAAAACAAACTATAAAGTCAGTCTCTTTGAATATAAAGTTATAGTCCCTCCTCTATAAAGCAGGTTTGTAGATATTTAATAAAGCTGCTATTCATATTGTTTTAATAAAGAATATAATTTTAGGGACACCTGGGTGGCCCAGTTGGTTAAGTGTCTGACTCTTGGTTCAGCTCAGGTCATGATTTCAGGGTCCTGGGATTGAGCCCCCATGTGGGCTCCATGCTCAGTGCAGAGTCTGCTTGAGATTCTCTCTCCCTTTGCCTCTCCCCTCCTTGCTGCCCATGCATGCTCATTTGCTCTCTCTCTCTTAAATAAATAAATATTTTAAATATATATATATATAATTTTAGGAGGGAATACTAGAGTGCTAACATATGATCTGAAAGTAATAGTCAGTTGTTAAAGGACTTAAACTATTGTTCTAAAATTATTTTTACACCTACTTTGCTAAGAAGCATATGACATGTAGATTATAGTATTTATATGTATAGCTGAAATTCACACAGGCCCTTCACATAAGGTAAACCCTAAGCTTTTTCAATGTGTTTTGTTGATTTTTATGCTTGTGCCTTATATGGCCCAGAGAATGTTTGAATTTATCAAGTGAGAAAGAAGCCTAGCTGGCTATCCAATGATTTCTTATGCAGTTATTCCATACAAGATATTAAACATATTTCAAGAATCTTTGGGGAAAAATAAACTGTTTTAAATGGGAAGGTTCATTACCAGGCAAAATAGAAGACAATTCCTGAGAAAATATTTGACAGGTTTTAATCTATCATGTGTGCATATATGCTAGAGTATTCAGAAACCAATACATGCTCAGTTTTTAGCAAATGAGACATTGCTCATTGCATAGATACATTTCTCTGAACATTTAGCACTTGTATTGCCCCTTTCTGTTTATTATTGATTAGAAGTTTACTCATCTGTTGTAGATAGCAGGAATGAAAATAGGGGGATGGTGAGAGATAAGAGGAAAGATCATAAGGCCCTGAACTGAAGGGCTTTTTGCAATAAGCTTAATCACAAAAAGCATCTCTTGTAGTTGTTTTGTATAGTTTGTCCTCTTATTTGCCTTCAACCTTTGTGATCAGAATTAGATCAGGGCTGAAATTCCAATTCTAGGCCCAGAGTTCAGTATCTTTTTTTTTTTTTTTTTTTTTGAGATCATTGTGGGTTCACATGAAATTATAAGAAATCCTACAGAGAGATCCCAGCTTCCCTCCATGGTAAAAATCTTATATAACTGCAGCATAATATCACAGCCAGGAAATTTACATTGACACACCCCATCTGCCATATCCACATTTCACCAGTTTCACGTGCACTCAGCTGTGTGTGCAGATATTTACTTAGTCACATACAGTTTCATCGCCAGGGTCCCTTGTGCTCCCCTTTTATAGCCGTTGCCATTTCTTCCCAACCTCTTGGCAACCACTGATCTGTTCTCCATCTTGATTATTATGTCATTTCAAGCAGGTTATATAAATGGCATCATACAGTATGTAACCTTTTGAGATAGGTTTTTTTCACTCACCATAATCCCCTTGAATATCTTTTGACCTCTGGATAATATAATTTTTGAATCTGGTCTTTTAATTTGGGTACAGGACAGTCTAAGTTATGCTTATTTCATAGGCAACTAAAATTTATTACTGATCCTAGAGAAAACAAAATTATCTTTACTGTCAGTGGTAGTTGGAAGATTTGATAGTCCCAGAAAAGTACATGAGGAAATTAAATGTACCCAAATAGTATTTAATGTGCTGGTTTTTATAAACTTGATTTTTCTTTAAATAAGCAAATAAAGCATAAACTTCCTGGTGTCCTGGGATAGTGATTTTTCCATGTTATCCACGGTTATTAACATGTTACAAGGGAACTCCATCATTGTCAAAATAATATTGGAGCTATTACGGAGAATATTACAACCCAAGGAAAGATCTCATATTATCATGTTGCAAAGTTTAAAATATTTTTTATTAGCTGTCATTCTGTCTCTGGTAAGAGGCTGTGGAAATTAAGATCCAGTGTTCCATTTTTCTTCGCGTGAAAAACTGATGACAGCAAGAGAATGTTTTTCTGTATCTCCCTGAACAGCCTGATTTTGTCCCACATTGAGGACTTGTTTATTACCTTGTTCGCTCTGGATATTGAAATGGCCTTGTTGATTTCTAAGGCCGCCTAGAGAACGTTCACGTAGCGTTTCATGCTTACCTCACAACTCTGTCCCTCATCGCCTTCTGGTGTGTTCTTTGTAGAATGTGAGCCAATAGAAGCGATAGCCAAGTTTGACTACGTGGGGCGATCAGCCAGAGAACTGTCCTTCAAGAAGGGGGCCTCCCTGCTGCTGTATCACCGCGCGTCCGAGGACTGGTGGGAAGGCAGGCACAACGGCCTCGACGGGCTCGTGCCGCACCAGTACATCGTGGTGCAGGATATGTGAGTAGTACCGGCCGCGCGGGTGCTGCGGCTGCCGCTTCCGCCGGAAGTCTCCAGCCACTGTTCCTAAAGCGACCTTGGTCTTTTGAGAAAGGAGCGGAAGGGATCGCAGAGCCCGAACCTCTGAGCTGGGCACCGTTCTTCGCCTTGCTGTTGGGTCTTTGCTAATGGTACTTCGGGGCCAGCAGGTTTTCATTTTCCAAACTCCACCAGCAGATTCGGAGCAAGGGCTAGTGAGAGATGGAAGCTTTCAGGCTCTTAGAAAAATCCGCCATATGGAGAATAGCTTCAAGAGCTGTAGAAACGCCGCTGGTTCCAAAACCAGTGGTACTCGTCTCTTGCTGTCTGGCTACCGTTTCAATTCCAGATTCCTGAGAGGGAAGACACTGACCTAAACGTCTCAGAATCATCTTCAGGCTTCCCTTTTTTTTTTTTTTAAATATTGCTGTAATTTAAAAATTAAGGGGATGAGAAGATGGCCATAATATATTAAATGAAAGAAACGGGTTGCAAAATCATATGTACAATATAATCCCTATTTTGTGAGTATAATATTTCACAGCGCAGCACTAATTTAAGAGCATTTTTTCAAGGAAAAGAGAAATAATACCATAAAATGTATACAGTGATTAAATGATTCAGCCTAGGGGCGCCTGGGTGGCTCAGTCAGTTAAGCGTCTGCCTTTGGCTCAGGTCATGATCTCAGGGTCGTGGGATGGAACCCCGGCATCAGGCTCCTTGCTCAGCAGGGAGTCTGCTTCTGCTTCTGCTTCTCCCTCTCCCTCTGCTGCTCCCCCTACTTGTGCTCTCCCACATTCTGTCAAATAAATAAATAAATCTTTAAAAAAAAAAAACTATTAAAAAGTATTTAAAAAAATAAAAAACAAATGATTCAGCCTAACTTTAGAAAAAGAAAAAAAAATGTTAAAATGTGGATTTCAGAAGCCAAGAAATATTATGTGTATGTGTATACAGACATACAGTCATAGATATCTAAGCTACATAAACCTATAAGTATCTAAGTACAAATACCGTACATATATATGCAGACATCATACATGTTTACCCAGGCATAGATAAAAAGTAGAGAAGGATATTGTCTCAAATTCTAGCAGCAGTGGCGTCTGGCTGTTATATCATATCATGAGTGACTGTGATTTTGCTCTTTGTTGCACTTCACCTGCAATGAAATGTACATTTTTATTATGAAAAAAGTCATGTTGATAAGAGAAAGACTTAGATATGTAAAGCCCACGTCACTTATTTTTTTTGTTCCCATTCATCTTGCGAAAGACTCTCACTCTTGATTCTCCTTGTTGCAGGGATGACACGTTTTCAGACACTCTGAGCCAAAAAGCTGACAGCGAGGCCAGCAGTGGGCCTGTCACTGAGGACAAGTCTTCGTCCAAGGACATGAACTCCCCAACAGACCGACACCCTGACGGCTATCTAGCCAGGTGGGTGGGGTCTGATAATCAGGCTCCTGAACCTCCACTTTTCCAAGCACTTCGAGGAGCCGCAGAACCCGCGGCTTTGCAGTATTACCCGGAGTGATAAGCTCTCCTATTTTCTCTTTTTTTGTATACTTTTAGACAAAGAAAAAGAGGAGAGCCACCCCCTCCAGTAAGGCGTCCTGGCAGGACCAGCGATGGCCATTGCCCCTTGCACCCCCCACATGTTCTTTCCAACTCCTCAGTTGACCTGGGGTCCCCAAGCCTGGGCAGTCACCCCCGGGGCCTGCTGCAGAACCGTGGCCTCACCAACGACAGTCCTGAGAGGAGGCGCAGACCAGGCCACGGCAGCCTGACCAATATCAGCCGGCATGACTCCCTCAAGAAGATTGACAGTCCTCCTATTAGAAGGTCCACATCGTCAGGGCAATACACAGGCTTCAATGACCACAAGCCATTGGACCCAGAGACAATCGCTCAGGTAGGATGCGTGGAATGGAATGGCACCTGCTGTGTACCTGGGGTGTGATGGAGGGATGCAGGACTTCCTCTTTGTAGTCATGCTTTTTGTAGAGAACCAACTAAAGAAAACAGAAAAGAAATTAGTCTATTCTTTAAGGCCTGACTAAGGGTCTCTTTAGAAGAACAATTTGTTACTGGAAGGGCCCAAGTGATTAGGTTCATATTGATTCAGAGACATGGCAGAAGTGTAGGACCCGGGGCATTCAAACACATCATTGCTAAATAGCCAGTAAAGTCTGGAAAAGAAATAATAATGAGGAAGGACTAACCCTACCAGATCCCAAAAGCATGCTAAAGATAATAAAATAGACAAATTGATAGAAAGAATGGAGAGCCAGAAACAGATAAAAGTTAGTGTAGGAGAAACATGACCCTTCCAACTTAGGAGAAATGCTGGATTAGTCCATAAATAGTAGGAGAAATAATAGCTAGCTATTTGAAGAACAGCAGGTCTGGGTCCTCTGTCACTCTTCTCTTCCCAACAGTTTGTGCAAAGGACTTTGTAGTTTTTTTCTAATGATTAAAATTGACAAAGTAAAGGTAAGACAAGATTGATTAATGGATTTTCCATCATTCTGCCATTTTTCCTCTAGTTTTTTTTTTTCCAGCATAGGCCATCAGAAAATATGGGTATCACCAATGACGAAAGAGGTGAATAGATTCAGGGTTTGCCATTTTAATCTAAAGCATCTTCCAGCCATCTGAAGCTTGAAAAAGAGCTAAATCGATCAAGAAAGAGAGTGAATGAGAAATAAATGAACAAACATGGGGAACTATTAAAGATGAATTATTTTTAATAAAGAGTGCCCAAGGAGACCTACACTGATGTGACAAATTTTCAAGCTATTTCCATTGTCCTAAAGAAAATTTTGGATGTAAATTAGGTTGTGAGGGGTTTAATGTGTTTTTTAAAAATTAAGCCAAATTTTTTTTTTTTAAGATTTTATTTGTTTATTTGACAGAGAGAGAGACAGTGAGAGGGAATACAAGCAGGCGGAGTGGGAGAAGGAGAAGCAGGCTTCCCGCTGAGCAGGGAGCCCGATGCGGGGCTCCATCCCAGGACCCTGGGATCATGACCTGAGCCAAAGACAGACGCTTAACGATTGAGCTACCAGGCACCCCAAAATTAAACCAATTTTAAATGTATAGCAATTTCTCAGCAAAAATCAAAAAGACCTTTTGGTTTTCTCTATTTGAAATACTATACAGGGCCCTTGGAGACTTATATAGAATCAGTGATATTTGATTACAGCTGAATTTAACAGTTTGAGAAATCTATAACGTCACTGCTTATGATAAGCAGGTGAAAGAGGACTTAGGTTAGAAAGATAGGGAATTAGGAGCTTTGGGGTGGGAAGGTGTAACAATGCCTGTTTAACCCTTTTGCTTCTAGAACCAGGAAATCCTTTTTGCTTGTTTCTTTGTTTTTAAGTAGGCTCTATGCCTAGTGTGGAGCCTAATGCAGGGCTTGAACTCACCACCCTGAGATCAAGACCTGAACTGAGATGAGTCAGATGCTTAACCAACTGAGCCACCCAGGCACCCCAGGAAATCCTTTAACTGTAAATCATAAAAACAAAAACTCAACAGATAAACCAGGCTCTGCACGATCTGGGGCAAATACTTATAAAAAAATCCATATGTTTAGCATCAAATAGAAATAACATAAGAAAATAATCACTTGAAAAGTGATGTCATCTTCCCAAAACGGCTTCCAGCTGTGTCCTTTATTTATCTTTCCATCTCTCATCTTCGGATTTTCCCATGAGGACAAGTAAGCCTGCCATCATGGTGTTCATACAAAAAACATGCAGATGCTCTTATTAAACAAATCAGTGGAATCCCTGATGGGGCTCTTTTAAAAACAACAGTATCCATATGTGATCATTGTATCTTGGTTTAGTCATTTAGCAAACTTTTATTGAGCACTTACTATGTGCCAGGTCCTCTGCCCGGCTTTATAGAAGCAACGCTAAATCATTACCCAGCTGCTTTCTGAAGGTGCTTGCAGTCCTGTGAGGGAGCTGGAAATGGAAATCCATTCCCATTATGCAGCGCCATGAGGGTTATGCTCCAGGTGAGTGAAAGGAGCTCCGGGAGTGTAGAGAAGAGGCGTGTTAGTCAGACCTGGGCGATGGGTCTTCACCCCTCCCGTCCCACACAATACTCCACCGTGTGTGTGTGTGGTAAAGCACATAATGTAAAATTTACCATCGTAACCATTTTTCACTGCGCAGTTCAGTAAAGTATATTCAGATTTTGTGAAACAAATCTCCAGAACTCTTTCATCTTGCAAAACTGAAACCCTATACCCACTGATGAACAACTTCCCTTTCTCCCCTCCCCACCCCCAGCCCCTGGCCACCCCATTCGGCTTGCTGCTGGGAGTGTGACTTCCTCATATAAATGGAATCATACAGTATTTGTCTTTTCGTGACTGGCCCCTATTTCACTTAACTTCATGTCCTCAAGGTTTATCCATATTGTAGCATGTGGCAAGATTTCCTTCCTTTTTAAGGTGAATAACAGTCCATTGATGTATGTACCACATTTTGCTTATCTGTTCATCCATCAATGGAACACACTCTACCTTTTTGAAATATGTATTTTGTAATTCCCCCTTTACTGTCTGAAATAAATTGACAGATGAGATACGTAATTTGAAAAAAACATATAAAGCTCTAAATATAATATACAAAAATACAAGGAATTAAATATTAAAACAATTAAGTGTACTTCAGTTAATGCTTGACTAGGCTAGAAGACAAAGTAGTAAGATGCTTTCACCTACGAATATAATTACCATAAATACAACAATTAAAAAGGCATATTGATAAAAGATAGAGTTAGGGTCAGGGCTCACGTTATTATAAACAGGATTTTCACCTACATCAATGTCTGAAGGACATTCAGAAGTTGAACAAGATGCAGGACAGTTCATTGCATATAAATTTATCTGGGACACCGCAACAGATCTAGTATATATGACCCCTGCCCACCAAATGCCAATAATGCCACCCCATTCTTGTGGCATTTAAAAGTACACACACACACGGGAACCTGGGTGGCTCAGTTGGTTGAGCGACCGGCTTAATTTCGGCTCAGGTCATGATCTCATGGGTGGTGAGATCAAGCCCCACATGGGGCTCCACGCTCAGTGGGGAATCTGCTTGAGATTCTCTCCCTCTGCCTTTCCCCCAACTTGTGCTCACACTCTCTCTCTCAAATAAATAAATAAATCTTTAAAAAATAAAATACACACATAGACTACAAAAATGCCGTCTATGGGGCAGTACCACTTCGCTGAGATCCACTGGACAAGAGTATCAGGGGAAGGCTTAAACTGAATTTTGAAGAACTACTAGGAGTTAGCCAAGTATATAGTAAGTGCTCAAAATTATTTGTTAAATGAATGAAAGAAGCCTGCTTCATTCCCATTCCCATCTATCTCTTGAGAAATTGTTGCAGTGTCTAAATTGAAGCTATCTTTTAACCATAAGTTGAAATAGAATTCTGTACAGTAAGTCAGCATGTATGGGAGAAATCACGAGAAGGCTGCCTGGCACCTTGGGATGGCCGGTGTTTGATAGATGACTCCACGCACCCTTGCATCTTGGTCTGCTGACCACGCAGTCAAAATAATAGTGTGGGACAGCCCTACGTGTATACATCCTACCGCCAGCGACGTTAAAACATCATTGCTTTGCAGGCCTGTCTGCTTTGAGATGAAGCATAAGGGTTTCTGTACGTTAGTACTAATTACCATTCTCTTCTGTCTCTCTCTCTCTCGTTATTTTTCAACAGGATATCGAGGAGACGATGAACACTGCTTTGAATGAACTCCGAGAGCTGGAGAGACAGAGTACAGCAAAGCATGCCCCCGATGTGGTGCTGGATACCTTAGAACAAGTGAAAAACGCTCCCACCCCTGCCACGTCCACGGAATCTCTCAGCCCCCTGCACAACGTTGCCCTCAGGAGCTCGGAGCCGCAGATTCGACGGAGCACCACCTCCTCCAGTGACACCATGAGTACTTTCAAGCCTCTGGTGGCGCCCAGAATGGGTGTGCAGCTGAAGCCGCCAGCCCTTCGGCCCAAACCTGCTGTTCTTCCGAAAACAAACCCTACTGTAGGACCTGCCCCACCTTCCCAAGGTCCAACAGACAAGTCTTGCACAATGTAAAGACCAAGTGGGCAAGGTCATCTGGGCTAGTGATTTTAAAAGAAACAGATCAGTGACAAAAGTCGGTGATCCATAACTTTCCTTAGTTTTGTGCTTACAACTGGAGATTTTTGGCTTTTCTATGTTCTCGAATGTAATGTCTGAGACTAGCTAAATTAACACGGGCATTTGTATTTTGTAATTTTTTCCTTTTTTTTTTTTAATAACTGGACATATCTTATGTCATTTTAAAGACAATAGAAACACTTAGATTTACTTGAAAATCCAATGCTGCACCATTTGTAATGAAGACAACACCGCTCTGCTCTCCATGTGGTATAGTGCTTCGGGTTTAGTGCAGCCCGGGTGAGTCAGAAATGTCTGGATCCGAAGGCACGCGAATCTGAGTTCCAGGCCTTGGTGTAAAACCAGTGTTGGTCTGTGGCACTTGGGGTGGTGGCTGAACGGTGCTAACGGCATTGTTAGGTAGCTGACGGTGAGCACCTCGGACCCGTGCGGGGGGACGCTCCCAGGGGAGGGTGCAGCCCACCGCCTGAATGAGTTGGATGCTTGCCTCTTTCATAAGAGTCCCTTCCCTTGGGTCCAGGTTAAAAGCTCAGAGGAAGGGGGGTGAGGACCCCTGCAGTTGCTGCTTGAGCTGAACCTAGGAAAGGCGAGAGAGAGAGAGAGAGAGAATCCTCCAGAGCTCTCGGTGTGACTCCTTCCACAAGCCTGATCAGGCCCCCGAAGATTTCCAAGTCCATCCCCTGCATTCACAAAGGACTAGAACAGTCTAATTTTAAAGACTTCCTGGTTGCACTACTCCACAGACTCCTTCAGAGATCTGTTGTTACCAACTGCCTAGCGAATGCTTCTAGCTCCCTGAAACCGCTGTGTTCTCCCCCTGGAAACGGAGCACACACGCGGCACACAAGTCCTTGCCTCACTCAGCCTTCCCTCTGGCTAAATGACCTCGGTTCCTTTAATCAGGCTGCACAGAGGCCTGAGGAACCTAAGTGGAATCCCCAGCTCTGCTCTCCGTTTGTGTCTCTGAGCCAACAGAGAACTGGCTCCGGTACTGGAGGACACGCCATGCTGGCCAAGGTGGGAGGGGCACCTCATGGTTCCGGGGTGATTGCCTTCCAATCTGGCACCTGGAACCACTGACTTTTTCCTTTCCTTTTTTTTTTTTTCCACGTGGTCTCAACAGAACTCAGATGGTCAGGTGAGCTCCGTGAGGGACCTCTTTCTCTGACATCCTAGCACAAAGACAGTTTTCCCTATGTTTTCCCTCCGTCTTAAAAAGTTGCTTTGAATTCAGTTGTTTTTACTAAGGTACAAATCACCACTCCTACCAGCAGCAGCTTATGCCATCCTACCTACTTTGTCACTGAACTTACTGATGAAGAGACCTTTTTTTAAGAAAAATGGATGGCCCAGACTAACCCCTCTCGACCACCATTGATTTCCTTCTAGGTTTGGATTCAAACTGGCAGCCACTGGCCTGCCCATCTAAGAGTGACACAGTATGGACTTGAATCTGTTAACCCACTGGTGAATTCCTCCCGCAGGAAACAATGAGGATCTGTACGAAAAATCAAGGTCATTACTGTGATCTCTCCCTCAATTTGCCAGTCTAATCATTCTAATGCAGAGAGAGATTAAATTAATGAGATAGGGTTACCTTTCAAAGTCACACTTCTGGTTGCTAGCCGGTGGCCTAATTTCACAAATGGATTGAATGGAGAATTTTTTTTCAAGTATTTCCAGGTATTTTGAGTTTTCTGAAGCACCCTCTTTGCCCATTTTGAAAACGATGCCCAGCTCAACATCTTGTCCAGCCTCTCACCATTTCTCTTGAGCTCTCTTGGTCCCTCAACAATCTGAGACTCCAGGGAGACTCAGCCAGGATTGAGCTCTTAAGTAGCACTAACCCTTTTAAACCATCTTCCCAAATTCCTAGGAAACTGAAACCTTCCTGAATAACCTCCCAGTTCCTTCCAGATCCCACTTTGGTCTCTAATTCTCTGCTGCTATATGGGTAAACAGAAGCAGAGAATAAGAAATGGAAATAATTGGGGGGGGAGACTTTAAATCTTTTAGAAATTGAAATTAAAGGATTTCTTTAAAGCTACTTTCCATCTTTGATAGAAGAGTAACACGTTACAGAGGGCATCAAAAGGGCAGAGGCATGTTGAATTCATTATGGGGAGAGGAGGTGTCTTCTGCAAGTTTTAACTTAGCTCTTACTCCTGCAAGTTCATGTCTTCAGACTTCTCCCTGGTAAGCCTGCCCGGTGTCTCCTCTCTTCAGTGTTTACACCTTTGATGAAATGAGGGTTGCCTTTCCAAACACCAAATTAGGATTCTGCTCCCTTAGGTAGCAGGGGACTTGCTGCTCTAGAGCCTCAGAGCCTCAGAGGCTGGGCCTTCTTGCGGGAAACTTCTAGTGCTCTCCCATTACGCCCTTAAATGTCTCTCTCTTTTCTCCCTATATCCCTGGTGACACCCCGAAACCTTTCTTTTTTTTCTATCTTCTCCACCCCCCCCCCCCCCCCCCCCCAATTCCCAAGGAAGGATGTGACCTCACAGTGAGTAAGGACTCACGTTTTCTTACTTTGTTTTAGTAAGAGTCTCAGATTCCAGGGATAAGACAAGGTGGCCACTTCACAAAGGATCCAGAATTACATCCTGTAAGCTCATTAAAAGCTTCTGCAGCCTCACCCACCATGTGGCCCTCTCTATAGCTACCAGTGTAGCATGCAGTGGGGAGGAGGGAAGGTGCGAGGGATGGGCAAAAAGGAAAGAATCTGGAGATGTTATGTCCCAGTTTCAAGGATCATATTCTTCATGCATGGTTTGGGAAGGAGGTTATTTTGAGGATGGGCAAAGGATGGCCCTACAGAGATTACCAGACTCCACTTACACAAGAATATATTATTCACAGCTGATTCAACTGTTCATGTCTCACCCACAGAACTCACTGAAGTAGGCTTACCAAGTTGACCTTTTGGTTGGGGTCAGGGGTGTTGGGAGAGGATCATCAGGAGAGAGAGAAAGTTACTTAGTATAGATTTTCTGATGAGTGTTCTGTAAATTATTTGAACCAGTCAGATGGCCCTTTGCAGAGCTCTGTATTCATGTTCAGGGTCAACACTATCGTTCAACAGTTTTGCACATTTTCACACGACGTAATTTGACTGGTGCTCCTTGAGCCATCCATAGAATAATTTACAGCAGGGTCCCACTTAATCTACTGCAGTGAGCACGAACAGCCATCAGTAGATGGAGAGATCAGGTCACATTGTATCAGTCAAGAGTTTTCTTCGTACTTTTGCCATTCCCAAAATGGGCTTATAATTTAATTAAGGAAAAGATACAAGTGGGAAGGGTAGTAGTGTCCTCAGCTTTGGGAATGACACGGGGTCTACAAAATGAAGAAACTTTAATATGATAATTACAACCTCTAAAATTTAAAGAGCCCATACTGTATGTTAACTAACTGGAATTTAAATAAACTTTAAAAAAAAAAAAATTAAAGAGCCCAGAGGCCTGTTGAGGATTTAGAAGACTTCAGATTTGGGATCACATTCGTTTTATTCCACAGTAGTGAGAAACCACGAATGCAGGACAAGCACTTGGGACTGAGTCTTGCTCTGAGTTACCCACCACTGAGGCTTCAGCTGCAGAGCCACTTAGAGATAAAGGCTCACCCATGTGTACAATAGAGCTCCCCACTCCAGACTGTCCCCTGAGCTGAAAACCCAGCCTCCAGCTGGGCTGGGTGTCAGGCTGGGTGCAGCGTGACTTTGGCACACACACCCCCATTCAGATGAGTAAAACAAACTGGAAATCGAGCTTTCACTTACCCTAGTATACGTTCTTTAAAAGAAATAGTCTATGTGGTATAATCGAGATGGGTACCTGTATCTTTAAATTACATAGGGACTTTTGTATGTTTAAATAATTGTACTGGGTTCCATAATGCTTATCTTAGAAACTGTTTAGTAAAAGGAAATATATAAACCGTGCATTTGTGAATGCCCCCTTTAGAGCATTCATCCAAGTTCAGTGTGTAGTGTGATGGTTATTCTAGATGTTTAAAGTAAAGTGAGTGGCTGTATAACAGGAGAGACTGCTATTTACCTAAGGACTCAAGGGTAACTCCTGCCCACGTAATTAAATCCGTATTGTCCTTTTCTGTCGGTTTGATCAATTACAGTACTGGTAGCTTCCTGCTTGTGACTGTTACCTAATTGTGTCGATGTACATCTGTAGTATGTACATGTGAAAGTGCCTTTCTATTTTAGAGGAGTTTTAGCCTTGCTTTTTACTGTCGCCCCATCCACCCGCCCCACCCTGCGTCTGCCCCCCCCGCCCCCACCCCCCCAATTCCTACCGCCCACTTCAGTGGGAACTTCCTCCGCGTCCTCCCCGCTTCTCCGTGCCCCTTCCTGTGCCTCGGTGCTCAGTATCGTTTGTCTTGCATCCTTGTCGGTCATCAGACTGTCTCGTTTTGCTGGTAGCCGTGACTGTGCCTTTCCCGCCCGCAGTGTCCCCGCGTCCTCCCTCCCGCTCTGAGCTTCTTCCGCCCACGTGTGTCGCCTGTGCTCTGTCCTGCCTCTGTTACAGTCCCTCAGCTCTGAGGCGGAAATAGGGGGGATGCTTTTACAGTTCTGGAAGAAAAGAAATGTTTTGTTAATCTGTTGTGACAATGCACTTTTATGTATAGTACTGTACATTTTGGCATGTACCATTCCAGGCTTCAGTATACAGTCAGGTCTGTTCTTCACGGTGTATCTTTATAATAAATAAGATCGTTCTGGCTGCCTTTGTCTTCTTCCGATTTGGTGTGATTCTGGGTGATGTTTTCATTCTTTTTTTTTTTAAGATTTTATTTATTTATTTGACAGAGACAAAGCGAGAGAAGGAACACAAGCAGGGGGCACTGGGAGAGGGAGAAGCAGGCTTCCTGCTGAGCAGGGAGCCTGATGTGGGACTCAATCCCAGGACCCTGGGATCATGACCTGAGCCGAAGGCAGATGCTTAACGACTGAGCCACCCAGGCGCCTCTCCTTTCATTTTTCTAATCACTGTTAACGCCCAGCACTCCCCCTCCCCCCCCCGCAGAGCTAGTTGCATTAGATGGTGGGAAACTACCTTTTTTTTTTTTGAAGTGTTTTTATCTCACTTGCATTTTTATTTGTGAACTTGAAAATAAGACCTCATGCACAGGGCCTCAGTCAGGAAGCCAGAGATTTTCAGAGGATGATTTGGAGACCCCTTGTAGTAAGGAAAGGGGATTGGGAGAGGGCAAGCAAGCCTCCTAAACACTCCCCAGATTGAAATCTTTCCTGAAAAGGATTCTTTGGCATAGTAAACCTTGTCAAGCTGATCTTTGGTTTCATTTGAATACACTGAAATGCAATCCTTAGGTATAGACTATGTTTAGAATTCCCCATGTAGTGATATTTTTTTCTTCAAACGTTAAAAAAAAAACTAACTCTTGAGGTCTATCAATACCTAATAGTTTTGTAAAAACTATTAGCAATGTGCTGGATTGAATATTGGTAAGAGTTGTGGGATTTTTTTAAATGACCCATAAATCAAGGGAAAAAAGCTTTTCATTGGAATGTAAAATACAAACAGGAAAGTGCACAAATCATTAGTGTAATTCACAGAGTAACACTCTATTGTATCCACCACCCAGATCAAGAACCGACACAGTATCAGCATCCTAGAAGCTAGGCTTGTGCCTCTCCAAAGTTAATACCCTCACGAATAACACCATGGTTTGGTTTTGCCTGTAGTTTTAACTTTCTAGAAATGGCCTCCTAGTATGTAGATTCTGTGTCTGGCTCCTTCTGTTGAAATTTATGTTTGCGAGAATCATCCATCTTGTTACATATAGCTAGTTTCTTCTGTTTTGACTGGCGTATAGAATTCTGTTACATGAATATGCTCGGTGTTTATATTTCCTAATTAAACATTGGGCATTGTATGCAGAAATCTATAAACATGGACAAATGAATGGGAAAAAACCACCTGGTAAAGGAACTATTTTCCTCAAACATGATGGAATGATGTTGAACCAAGCCATTGCCTGGAAGGCCTACCTGATAGAGGGTAGAACCATTCTAGGACCAGAGTTGGATTTAGAGGCTGCCCCACAGGAATGAATGAGCAAATCAGACTATAGGATTGCTCCAGGAAAGACCTCATTGTCCTGCCTCACCCTCAGATCCAAAGACTCCAGCCTGCCCCAACTCTCTCCCAGCGCGCCTGCTTTCTCACATCCCTCCCTCCAGGATGAGAGTCCCATGTGGGTGTGTCTGGTGGTCAACTCCCTCTGTTCATATACCAGCACTCTGTAAGAAGATTAGGAATGCAGAGAAGGAACTGTCTGGCTTCTACCTTGGGTAGTTGGGATTCCTAAAGTGGAAAATTCCCCAAGCTTGATCCAAAGTGCCAAAACGGTCCCGGAAAGCCAAAAACAATGGCAAATTGCATTCTACTGGCCATATGTCTCCATTTTGATTTTGGAAAATATGGTCAATATACCTTTGAAATAATCCTGGTGAGGTTCCTTATTCTTCAGTAGCCTTTTACCTGCTTCTACATAGTAGACAGAAAACTTGCCTTCTATAATTAAAAATTAAACATTTTATCAAGGTTAGTCCTCAGCAAAAGCAGCTGGAGAGCTAGGACTGGGCTAGATATCAAAATTGTGTGTGTGAGAGAGAGAGAGAGTGCACAAGTGAGCACTCCTCCTAAAGTCCTGAAACAACATGCTTTGTTCAGCATTCGTATCTTGAAGGAAGTTATGATGTGATCCAGGACATCTCCAACTCTAGGATATTTGTAGCCCAGTTCTGGTGACTGGTGAATATACTCTTCATATTGATAAGCTCTCTATCAGGTGTGCTCCTGGGGGTATATGGCTTTCTTTTTGCTGCTTGGGTGTGCAGCTAAAGTGAGGACTATTGATGAATTCCCCTCTCAGGGATGATGCATTGTGCTAATCTTTTGTCTTTGACATACCCAGGGAATCTCTTGTGTAACAATCATGTCCCTCTAAATGAAACTGGATGATCATACACTGATATGATATTAACTAACTTGAACATGGGACTCGGGGTTCTAGGCCTTTGATGGACTACATCCATTAAAAAATATATATATATGATCAGGATGTGTAATAGAAGGTACCGTCTGTGAGCCAAAGATTATTATTGCATTAGTAACTGAATATTAGCAGATGCATTTGAAGAGGGAAAGAAATTTTATTTTTTTGAAGATTTTATTTATTTATTTGTCAGAGAGAGAGCACAAGTGGGGGAGGGTGCAGAGGGAGAGGGAGAAGCAGACTCCCCACTGAGCAGGGAGCCCAATGGGGGACTCGATCCCAGGACCCTGGAATCATGACTTGAGCCAAAGGCAGACGCTCAACCAACTGAGCCACCCAGGCGTCCCAGAAGAGGGAAAGAAATTTTAAGTAAGATAAAATTGATTATCTGGTCCTAATTCAAACTCAGTTACTGGACTTCTTTAAATCATCAGCCATACCTCAGTTTCCCAAACAGAAATAATCCACGGTGACATTTTAATATATTGTCTTCCAGTCTTAAACTATTCTTATTTTTAGCACAGTTAAATTCATAATCTATATATAATTGTGTGTCCTTATTGGGTTTTTCTCCCCACATCAGTTCACATTACAACTGTCAGTGAATGCGATTTTTATTAATTGCTACATAATATTCTAGCATATGAACATACCCTAATTTATTTAATCATTTTCTTATCATTGAGTGAGCCTGTTTGCAGGTTTCATTTTTTTAATTGCATAGTATGTTGTAGTGAGCAGCTCCATACACGGTCATTGTCTGCATTTTGGAACGTTAATTAAGCACCGACTCCAAAAGGTGAAACAACTAATTCAGGGGGCATAAGCACCCCTAAGGCCCAGGATAAATACTGCCAGGAAGATGGCACACATTTGCCCCCTGCCAGCAGTGTGAAAGAATACACGACACAAGTTTAAAATCCTGTCACTTTTTCTTTGCCAATGTAATAGGTAAACGATAGGTGCGATCTGAATTCTTGGCAGTCTTTGTTACATGCACACCCACACTTCCGGAGTGGAAGTCTCCCTGTCTTACTCACGCCTTTGTCCTAAGGGTCCGATGTTTCACTGTAGTTTCAGCTGAACATCGTCAGAGACTTTCCTCAGGCACCTTACATTCAACAGACCTAAAAACCAAAACCACTTTCTTTAATTCCAAAATATATTCTGCACCCCTGTTTTACCGAATTTTATCTCCGCTTTCACCTCATTCTGAGCTTCACTCCTTTCTGCCTCAACTCTGCAGTAGCCTCCTGCATCCTTTCCTTGGGTCTCTTGTCTCCCCTTTGCAACAGTGACCTATACTCTTGCTAATCGGCTTTCTTCAAAACAAAACATAACATAACACTAACAATCATTAGGGGCGCCTGGGTGGCTCAGTCGTTAAGCGTCTGCCTTCGGCTCAGGTCATGATCCCAGGGTCCTGGGATCGAGCCCCACATCGGGCTCCCTGCTCAGCGGACAGCCTGCTCCTTCCTCTCCCTCTGCCCCTTTACCAAGCTCATGCTCTCTCTTGCTCTCTCTCAAATAAATAAAATTAAAAAAAAAAAAAACTAAATTTTATTATGTACCAGGCATTTATTTTTTCATATATATTTTCATTTTAAATACAATCTAACCCCCAACATGGGGCTCAAACTCATGACCCCAAGATCAAGAGTCGCATGTTCCACCAACTGAGCCAGCCAGGCTCCCCCCAGGCATTGTTTCAAACATGTTAATGATAACTAGCGTGTGTTAAGTGCCAGACACCATTCTGCAAATATGAATTCATTTAATCCTCACAAGAAAGCCAAGAGAAAGAGCTACAATGATTATCATCCTTACAGCAAAGAAAATTAAGCCACAGAGCAGTTAAGAACTTGCTGTGGGGGCTGCCTGGGTGGCTCTGTCAGTTGAGCATCTGACTCTTGGCTTCGGCTCAAGTCCTGATCTCAGGATCGGGAGATCGAGCCCCGCACTGGGCTCCGTGCTCAGCTCACATCTGCTTGAGATTCTCTCTCCCCTTCTCTGCCCGTCCCCACTGCTTGTGCTCTAACTAAATAGATAGATAAATAAAAATTCTTAAAAAACAAACAAAAATCAAAACCAGTTGCCGTGGTCCCGGAGCTAGCCCCTGGCAGGGCCGGGATCGCGTTCCACGCGGCCTGGTCCTGGGCGCTGCACGCTGGCGCCCTAAGATGCTCCTGTCTTCCCGCTGCTCAGAGCCATGCGTGACGCCCCACTGCAGGCCCGGAACTTTGTCTTCTCCATCGTTGTATCCTCTCACCTCACACACTGCTAACTAAATAGCACATCAGCGAAACTGAAATGAATTCACTCTCTGCCATCCTCTGCGGCCTGCCATTTCAACCCCACTGCCCCCCACTTCCTCTCAAGAACCTTTACTTTCCGCCAAGTCCGGGTCCCTGTCCCTGAACACGCCCGGCCGCTTGCGCCCTCAGCCTGCCTCAGGCCATCCCTCAGCCTCAGGTGTCCCCTACCTCACTCAGAGATCTGCCCGTCGAAGTCCAGTTTGTCCTTGAAAGCCCAACTAAAATGTCACATGGTCCATGAAGCGTACCCCAGATCTCGCGCGGCCATCCCTCGCTTTCTCCTCCATGTAATTCCAGGGTGGTTCACTTCCCTGGCTCAGGCCCTCTGCTCGGGCGTGACTGCGAATGAGACATGCAGGCTCCCGGTCTCCTGAGCTGCAGTCCCCGTTGGCTAACAAGCACCTAACAAAGAAGCCAACAACTATTTCAACAAAATAATTTCGGGTGCTAATAACTGCTGTGGAAAGCCAAGGAGAAACAGAAAGGGGTGATGTGATGTCGAGTGCCTGGGAGGGGCACTCCAGCTGGGACAGCTTGGAAGTCACTGCTGAGGTGGTCAAATGTGAGCTAAGATCTGAATGATGGGAAGAAACCAGCCATGTGAAGAGCAAGGCAGAGGGACCTGCTTGTGCAAGTGCCCTGCGCATCGGCCGCGCTCAGAGTGGTTAGGGTGTTAAAGAAGGTCACCACGGCTGGAGCGCTCCAATGAGAACTGAAGAGGAAGAGGAAGATGGAGATTGGACAGACACCAGGTTTTGGAGGACCTTGGAGGCCAAAGTAAGCTAGTTAGATGTCATTCTAAGCTCAAGGAAAGCCATTGGAAGGATCTAAGCAGGAATGTGACATCACCCATGCTTTTAAAAGATCACTCTACAAAACCATAAGGATGTGTCACCTCACACCTGTTAGAATGGCCATAGAAAGAAAGAAAGAAAGAAAGAAAGAAAGAAAGAAAGAAAAGAAAGAAAGAAAGAAAGAAAGAAAGAAAGAAAGAAAGAAAGAAAGAAA